>NC_055997.1:86708403-87032977 GCF_018446385.1 Zingiber officinale | reverse complement strand
AAATAGATATACATGACATATATTAAAGATATGTGAATGCCTATGTTAATATTTTTCTTTGTGAACTAAACATCTTGCTTTTATTTACTGCTAAGTGAAAATTGAAACGTAGTTGATAACTAAAAGCTTGGTTATAAGGCTGTTATCCTTTTTTTTTTAAAAAAAAGTAGCATCTAAAGTGTCAATGAATGTCTCATTTATGAATATGCAAGTGTGGATAATAAAATCCAGTAAACATTTGATGGATGTCAATTGAAGATGTAGTCATTTTCTAATCTTGATATAATCAATTCTTATCTATTGTTGTAGTCCTTGCAACAAATTTATTGAATATTACTAATATTGTAACATAACCTTTCCTGGAGTTCAATGGTGGTATAAGATTCAAATAGTTGAACACCCCAATAGGGGACACCATCACCTCATTGTGATACAAAGGAATATGATAATAGGAACACAACTAGGATAGTTTATTTATGAAAAAAAAACTAGATATTTATGCATGTGGTGCATGAGCATTATAAATATTAATCCAAATTCCTAAAATTGGATAGAGAAAATAATAAAGATGTTGAGATGAACAACAATGATCAAGTATATATCTTAATCATGCACCCAAAGTTATTGGAGTTTTACTTATTTTGTGTTTGTATTATGCCATTGAAATATCGATCAGAGTAGTTCTAGTGATCTGAAATGACTTGAATTGGCATTGAGTGAAACTTATTGTGAGCAGAGTACTGCTGAGCTGGTTAGCCTTGGTTCAACTTTAACCAAATGATTTGAACTAGGCTTTCTAAGGGGTCTATAAGTTTTCCTAGATTTGCTTATAAAAATGGCATTCCTACTAAATTTAAACTTGGCTCAGGTTAGAGGCTTGATAAAACAAGCAATCTTTTGTCTTATGGCCAATTTATACATCAGAGGCATTTGCTACTTGATAGTTTTTGGTTTTTTTTTAGTATTAACAATTTTTGAAATATGTATCCCATATTTTTGTGAAGGTGGATTTTGAGCCTAGGACCTTACCAACAACATTCAAAGTTTTTACTGACTTAACATCTTTGTAAGTTGAGTTTTATTATCTTACGACAGATCCTAACAAGTCTTACAAATGTACAGAGCCAACATGGAGATTGGTTGCCTCCTGGTTGGGTTGTGAACACCAGAACACAAAATGGAGGGAAGTGTCATGGAATAAAGAAAAAGGTATTAGATTTCTGTGTTAAGTTTCAACTTACTATTTTACTTTGATTCAATTTTTGTGATTGTTTCCTCACTCAAGTAGATGTAGCCCAAATTTTCTCTTTCCTATTCTAGAGTTATTGTTATAATCCATCCACCTCTTGATGATCATAAGGAAAATGATAGCAGGGACACATCTAGGATAGTTTAACATTATGTGAAAATATATGGTCTGGAAATGCTTTGTTTAACATTTCACCTTCTTCTTGTAGAGCTATTATAATCCATCCACTGGATTGCGATTCTATTCAAAGGCCAAATTGTTTCAGCATCTTGACGCTCAAAAGCTTTTAATTTCTGCAATCAGAGAAACCAGCAGTGTTAAAACAACCTACTTCAACAATGCCAGCTCTCCAACCAATCATCAACAGAGTCAAATCAACAACTCCTTCAATGTTGTTTGGTCCTTTCTTAAACTTCTTTTGTAATTTGTTAATCTTCAAAGGCAATGTTAGCATGGAAAATAAGTGGTAACAGATTTTAGCTTGCATTGTGGTGCAGATCCTAACTGAAGTTTCTTCAAAGAGCTTGCCAAATACATGGAGAACGGAGATAGCAAATTCACAAAAAGGTGCTCCAGAATACCAGGTACTATACTTTAGTGGATGGTTAATGTGTTCAATCAACTTCATACTTGCAAGACCAGTGAATTTTCATGCTTCAGGTGGGAAAAGAGAAAATTTGGGTTGAAAAACTTTGATAAAAAATGTTAAAAATAATTTGAAGTAAAATTATAAATGATATGTTCAATCAAAATACATTTGAGGAGTCGCTGAAAGGACAATAGTAACTGATTGGAGAATTAAGATTGAAGTGGATGGTTTTAAGAGTCAATGCTAGAAGGTAAAAGATTTAAATGCACATGCTTTCAGGATATTGCATTTCCCTCAAAGATATTTTGATTGTGGTGTGTTCTCATAGATTTTTGTTTGCAGGTTCCATCATCCATAAGATCTGAAAGGGAAGATTGTGGTCCGAGTAGATGCCATTTTTCAGATAATTGTCCTAACTTAGATGTGAACATAATGGCAAATATGAGAGAATCAGTTCGTTCATCAAGTTTGCCTTCTCAAGGTGAATGCCAATAGAATGAATGTTAACCTTTTTAGTAGAAAAGGATATTTTAACTTTTAATAGAAAGGATTGCAAGCCTTTGCTAATTCAAAATGATTTGGAATTCTTAATAAGTTTATTGAAGCTCAACTGTATTGCTAATGCATGATTAACCATATTTGTTGAGGGGATTCTTTCCTTTCATGATTGTAAATATCTATCCATTTCTGATCATGCATGTTTTGGGCATAGTCATTAAGGAAATTTATAAGAGAAATTAAAGCAAAAAGAAAAAGAGAGATAGATTCTGGTTGCACATTTATCATAGTATTGGCTCAATATTTATGGAATGATAAGCTTGGGATTCCTAACTGTAAGATTCAGTTAACCTTGGAAGATCAGGGAACTTTATCTACACAAATAACAAATTTAGTACTTGTTTAGTTTGGGTTGACAAATCCAATGCCATATTTCAATATTGATTAGTTGATAATTTTTTCAAGTTCTACTGTCATGTACATGTTTATATTGCAAATTTACAAACTTTTGAGCTTTTCCTTCTCTCATCTTTTTGCAGGTATTGTAGTTGATAATAGTAACTGCGCTAGTTTATATCTTAATTGCTTGGTTGGAGAAAATTCAGAGGAGATTAGATTGGTCAATGAGCTGAGTCCAGCTTGCCTTGTTGGTGCATCATCAATTCAGGCAACAGACTTTGGAGAAGAATGGCCGTTCAATTTAGAGACAGAAGATCTATCACAGTTTGTTAGCTCTATGGCATATGACACAGTTAATGAACCACAGAAGACCATGCAGCAGTTTTCTGAACTTGATACTGATGAATGCCTGTTTAAAATTCCTTTTCAAATGTCACAAGTACATATGACGGCACCAGAGCTGACACCTTCACCAACTCTCCGACGACAGGATGAGGACTTGTCGGCTTTATATGGTAACTTGGCAATTGAAGGAAACTTTGAGATGAGTGGTGAAGTATCACAACCCATAAAGCATACACATGATCTGGGATCCACAACCTCCATGGTTGTTGAAGCAATCAGGAAGCAATATCAAGCATCCAGACAAGCAGCTACCATGCAGCAGTTTTCTGAACTTGTTACTGATGAATGCCTGTTTAAAATTCCTGTTCAAATGCCACAAGTACATATGACGGCACCAGAGCTGACACCTTCACCATCTCTCCGACGGCAGGATGAGGACTTGTTGGCTTTATATGGTAACTTGGCAATTGAAGGAAACTTTGAGATGAGTGGTGAAGTATCGCAACCCATAAAGCATACACATGAGCTGGGATCCACAACCTCCATGGGTGTCGAAGCAATCAGGAAGCAATATCAAGCATCCAGACAAGCAGCTACCATGCAGCAGTTTTCTGAACTTGTTACTGATGAATGCCTGTTTAAAATTCCTGTTCAAATGTCACAAGTACATATGACGGCACCAGAGCTGACACCTTCACCATCTCTCCGACGACAGGATGAGGACTTGTCGGCTTTATATGGTAACTTGGCAATTGAAGGAAACTTTGAGATGAGTGGTGAAGTATCACAACCCATAAAGCATACACACGAGCTGGGATCCACAACCTCCATGGTTGTCGAAGCAATCAGGAAGCAATATCAAGCATCCAGACAAGCAGCTGCACTTAAGTGCTATCAAATGATGCATTCTGGTGGAGAGGAACAATTTGATGAGGCAAAAGCAAATGCCTTTTGTCAGTTGCAGGCAGAAACAGCTTCTATTTTGAATCAACCAGCACGATCAAATTTAGCTACTGGAAGATTCTACCAACAAGAAGGTGCACCATTTGTAGGCCTTGTACTGCCATATGAGCATTCAAGCATGCAAGTTAGTACGGAGCCTACTGCTGAACAGGAAAAGAGCGATGCTATATTAGATCAACCAGCTCAATCCAATTTATTTACAGGAAGCTTCTACCGACAAGATGAGGCAGCGCCATTTGGAGAACCTGCACTCACTTGCGAACTTCAAAGGAACACACACAGCCACCAGGATTTTTCTTCAGAACAAGCTCAGTTGGGAAGAAGTGATAGCGAAAAGCAAAAATCTCCAGATGCATTTGCATTTGGCAACTCTTGGCTAGACCCTTACCTCAACATTTTTACAAGGGACGCTCCAGATTTTGAGGATACTGACAAGGTCGTACAATATTTTGAGAATTAACTAAATATTTAGAGCTCCAACTCCATCTGCTGTTCAACCAAATTCCAGATAGAATGAGTATTTTGTACAGATGAAGTTCCAGTGCACAAACTTGTACTTGCAGGAATTGGTGAAAGGGTTTGCTTCATCAAGAATCCATGCAGCAAGATTTTCTACCATGACAATATCTGATGGACTGACAATGCCGGTGCTATAGCTAGTAGTGTTTTTTGCCATGTTGACAAACAAGCATTTTTATCCCTCTCGGGCAAGTGAATTCAACCTGCTAACTGTAGGCAAGTTGTTTATTCTGTTTTTATTTTTTAAAAAAAAATTAACAATTTATTACCTGTATATATTATGATCTTTTCTAATCATTATTCTCCATCAGTAATTTATCGACTTTGGTTAATCCTAAATGTTTTAGGATTCATGTACAACTATTTACTTATTCTGAGGATGACTGCCATGTTATTATCAAACGAAGGAATAGGCCAAACATCATCATTTTGTTATTCTAAAAAGTAATCAGATAAAATTTAAAAAAAAGTGTCATAATTGATTAACGAAGTTGAGCAAATGAAGTACATTTTAGATTAATTAGCATTTTCAAATGGATCAGAAGAATATGATCTAACACACTTTACATTGAAGTAGAATGTGACGAAACACATCCTGCTTTCAGGAGGATTGTTTCCATCCACCATAGCTCTCCTTGTCGAAATCCCGATCAGTATTTTCCTGCAAAGTTAATCAGCATATGGTTCTCGAGGTATCCAAATACAATGGAAAGAATGAGATAGTTACTGAGAGGAAAAAAATACTTCTGGAGTGAAGGATAGAGCAATTTTAATCTCTCCACAATATTTTTGATCCTTGACAACATTGTAGACAGTAGGAGGGAGTCTTCCTTCTTGAAAGACTGCTTCTAAAGGAATGCTGAAAGATACACGATCAGAACAGTCTGAGCTTAAACAAAGAACATAAAGAGGATGCTTTCTTCAATATGAAACTCACGTTGCATCCCCAACGGAATCATCGGCCGTGCACATATCGCTGTCCTTGAGCTTGATGGTGAGTTCTGCGACACCGTCGGAGATGGTGAACACAAAGCTCTCGTTCCATTCAGGAGTACTGCCTTTCCCTGCACATCTAGTCACATTCTGAGCATCACCGTAAGCAATGGAACACGAAAAGGGGTTTATATGTATCATACCAGATGCGACGCTGCTCCTCTGTTCCTGTGACCGGTATGTGAGGATTGCATAGGGATCCATGTTGCCTGTTCCCATCCGTAAGCAAGATCAGTGGGGTGATCAATCAAAAAGGGATTGATTGAAGGTAGCAAAGGTGGAATCTTTGATCGAGGGAAGAGATCGATAGCGGAGATCAGTGTTGGTAGGATGATTACCGCACCAAAAAAAAAAACAATTTTTATTTGGGGTTTGTAAACGAGAAAAAAAAAATCGTCTAAATCGAGGGAAATTGTAATCTTTTAAACTGCACTATCAGTGATCGGAGATTTAGATTCAATTAGGGATCGTACTGAGGAAATCGGTGCCCTCGAGGCCTTTGGCTCCGACGAGGAGGACTTCGAGCGTCCCGCGAACCATGCCTTCTGCCTGTCTCAGCCAACAAGGAGAAGAGCAACTGAATTATTGGAGGATATAGCGATGATGGAGGAAAAGCTATTTATAGCGGTTAGAGGAGTCGAAGAGCAGAAGTAGGAGGGGTAAACGCGACCCAAGCCGCTCCTAAACTTCTCGGATTTCGATTTGAAAAAAAAAATCGTTCTATTAAATTATCGAGCCAAGCCTGTGCTGGATTTGGAGTTCAAAAATATTATCAAACTAAACATTCTAAAGAAAAACAAAACATTCTAAAGAAATAAGTAGAAGCCTAGGGGCCAAAGTGAAGATTTTTCTAACTGCTATGGACCTATGGTCCCCCTTTATAACGTGTCGTTACAATTTTCATATTGCGCGATACCAATAAGAGCGTTATAACGTACCGCTATTTCGGTCAATCGGAAGTACTATATAATAAATGTACCTTCGTACCAGTCGGCCGCCGATCACCGCGCTATGGATTCCTCATTCTTCTCCGCCGCTCGTCTTCTCAAAAGAGCCCTCGAAAGTCGTCTCCTCCGCTGGGATTCGGCGCTGGCGAACGGCAGGCATTACTGCACCAGAAAACCCCGTCGTGCGACGCTGCAGTCCATGATATGGCCGCTGGGCGACCCCAACACTAACCTCTCGCCGGTGCTCGACCGTTGGGTCGACAAGAGAAAACCCATACGACACGTAGAGCTCCAGAATATAATCAGAGAGCTCCGTGTGCGCCGAAGGTACCGGCAAGCGCTGGAGGTTGGTCTCCCTTGACTCATGCTTTCAAGTGTTTGTGAATTTTCCTCTTAGACGAGTTTCCTTAAAGTCCGCGTGATGGAACTAGTTGTGTGCTCACTAAAGTTAGGAACTTGAGTAGGTGGATACTCACGGGATTTTGAATCAAAAACACAAGAATTCTATGTCATTTCTAAATGCCATCTTTCGTTGTTTCTGTGGATCTTAAATGTTTGACTCCAGCAGATTAGCTAAGTCTTTGTGATATTATTCTCACTGGAAAGGGATGCATTTATAATTTCTAGATTTATCATAGAATGATCTTAGTATTGTGAAACTCTTGTTCCTCTTGCAATTGTAATATTTATCCAAGGACATGTGAGAAATATTACTTCTTTGTTAGTGTTTAGCAGTTGTAACAGAACTTAGCTCTAGCCTTGTATAATATCACTTATCCTTTCAAAATGATAGAATTAACTTTGAGTCTGTGAATGCCCCACAAGTATTTCTTTGAACTCCAAATCTCCTGCCGTTAAGAATGCTTTGTTGTAGCTTTCACATGTCCTTGGGTAAATGTTTGATCTTTATTTGTTAATCTGAATTTCTGAATTTCAACCTTATTTCTTTTGTTAACAAAAGATACTAGATATTTGGTAATATCTAACTGGTCTTTGTAATTTGGCCGTGTCTTTTTATTTTTTCATATTACTAGTAACTTTATTCAAGGGAAGCGGTAACATGAATTCATTTGCGAGCAAGTTGGCCCAATGACAAAAGTATAGTATTTGAAATTATGAAACAAATTGTCTATAGTACTTAATGTTATTGAACATAGAGTTCGACTTACTGAAGTTGGGGGTTTAAGTTTTATGTTATTCCTAAGCTGAAATTTCCAACATGACACAATATTTCTTAACAGCATCTTTGTTACTGGTAGCAGTTGCATTGTGATTATTTTCATGCCAAGTTTATGGTTGATGGAATATCTTAAATCTTAGTGCTTTAGAGATACAATAATGTGCTGTCTATAAACTGTAATGTACTGGTGTATATAACTGATCTTTCAATTTTAGCAATGTTGACATATTATTCCCATTTAAATTCTCCATACATTTTTTTTATATTAGATTGTAACTTTTTTTAGGAGAATGAAAGGTAAAATAAAAAAGATTGCAATAGTTTGATATTCATTTTTTTCCATTGAAATATTTACCTTTGATATAAAATAGTAAATAATATCTTTGAGTTAGTTAACCAGTCTTCCAGTCCAAAATTTGTTAAGCATTTCTCTGTGTATCTAAGATTGCAACAATGGTGTATTTTTTTCTTGAGGTTTCTGATTGGATGAAAAGCAAAAAGAACATACAATTCATGTCCGGTGACAATGCCGTCCATTTGGATCTAATTGGTCAAGTCCATGGACTGTCTTCCGCTGAAACCTACTTCAATAACATGTGTGAGAAAGACAAGAACGAGAAAACCTATGGTGCACTGCTGAATTGCTATGTGAGAGAACACCTGATAGAGAAATCCTTGTCCCATATGGAGAAGATGAAGGAGCTAGGATTAGTATCCTCTCCTCTGGCTTATAACAATATCATGAGCTTATACACAACTACTGGCCAGCACGAAAAGGTTCCCTCAGTCCTAGAAGATATGAAAGCTAAGAATGTCCTTCCTGATAACTTCAGCTACAGGATTTGCATCAACTCATACGGTGCACGGTCTGATATTGAAGGCATGGAGATGATCTTAGAGGAGATGGAGCACCAGCCACAGATTGTTGTTGATTGGAACACTTATGCGGTAGTCGCTAACATCTACATAAAGGCTGACATCACTGACAAAGCTTTATCTGCTCTGAAGAAAGCAGAAAAGAAGCTCATTCAAAGGGATGCAGTTGGATACAATCATCTAATTTCGCTCTATGGGCTTCTTGGAGACAAATCTGAGATGAAAAGGTTATGGGAGCTTCAGAAAGTGAATTGTAAGAAGGTTGTAAACAAGGATTACACCACTATGCTCGGAGGACTGGTCAAGCTCGGGGAGCTGGAAGATGCTGAAGTTTTGATGAAAGAGTGGGAATCTAGTGGCAATGCATTTGATTGGCGTGTTCCAAATGCTCTTCTAGTAGGATACAGGAAAATGGGTATGATAGAGAAGGCAGAGTTTATGCTCGATGGTTTCCTGAAGAAATGTAGGACTCCCGCAGCCAGTAGCTGGGGGATTGTTGCTGCTGGTTATGCAGAAAAGAACATGTTTGACAAGGCACATGAACTGATGAAAAATGCCCTTTGCGTTTATGTTTCAAGTTCCGGCTGGGAGCCAAATGCAACTACTATTAGTGGTATATTAAATTACCTTGGTGATGAAGGCGAGGTCAAGGAAGTAGAGACTTTCATTAGTTTACTAAAATTGGCAATGCCAGTGGACAGGGAAATGTATCATACATTGGTTAAAGCTTATGCTAGAGCAGAGAAAGATGCTAGTGAAGTTCTACAGAGAATGAAGGATGATGGCATTGAAGCTGATGAAGAGACAGAGAAGATTTCGAGTAGTAGACAGAAAAATCTTGTCTCTCCATAATAATTGAAATATATTATTGTTCTCTTTGGAAGAGGTGACTTCCAATGGTTTCCCAAATTTACACTGATGTGATACCAAGTTTTGTTCAAATTGCCTATGATTGAAAGAACTAGATGCTTTTTTCAGTACACAAGTAACCTTTGTTTAATTGCATGCATTTATTTCTTGTTTAATTAGATGAAACTGTCTGTCATTACTTGAAAGAAAAATTATTGGATTTTTTTCCTTGCAAATTTTTCAGGAATTACTTGCAAAAAACAAAATACTCAAGGCCGCTTTAGGCATAGGCCATTAAGGCCTACGCCTGGGGCCCCAATTTTTATTGGGGCCCATTATTTTTAATATTTTAAATATATTTATATATATATTTCTTAAGATAATGGAAACAAATAGAGTCCACATGAAAAAAAAAAGATTTATATAATATCATTTTGTAAAAATTGGTGTCATTATTTTTAATATATTAAATATATTTTTATGTATATTTTTTTTAAGATAATGGAAAAGAATAAAAGTACATGATTACATATTTGTATGATCTCATTTTATGATTAATTTTCAGATTTTGCATAGATCTTATTATTATGCTTCCTACAATCTATAAAGTCATGAGCCTTTTTTTTACATTTTAAATTTATTTTTAGGCATACATGTTATTTTATAAGATTTAGTTTATTCCTCTTCAATATCTCTCAATCCTGAGGCAGGATCTCCTGGACCACAAAACCACTTTTTGTGGTCCAGGAGATGTGTCACTCGTATTTGCGGTCGGATCGTGGTCGTAAATGGTTGTGATCTCTTCTTGGGTCTACCGTCCCCATTAGGTTATAGTTTTTGTTCGGAGCGGGCGGCCAGAGGTCGCCCGGAGGACACCCTCGCTCGACGCCCAGTAACCTAACCACTTATCCACCATCGAAGGTCTCCGGACGACCTCTGATCGCCCGCTCCGAACAAAAACTATAACCTGGTGGGGACGGTGAATCCCAGGAAGGAATCGCAACTATTTGCGGCCGGATCGCGACCACGATCTGACCTCAAATACGAGTGGCACATCCCCTGGATCACAAAAAAGTGATCCAGGAGATCTGTGCTCCTCAATTCTAGCCTTCTGTCATTATGTTTCTCTTTCATTGGTGCTTTCTTCTTTTGTCATTAAAAACATGAGTTAGAAATTTTTTTTATATTATCCATAAAATGTAAAATAAAAATACTAGTTTTTTTTAGTTCACTCTCTTCCCCTTTTCCAACAACCCATCTCTATGCTACTTTTGCTCGTTGAGATTAGAAAAGAGAAATCATACCTAACACTATCACGTTGATTTTATTGGTGTTACTATGCTTCTTGCTTTTTTGTTTCTAATCAAAATATAGGATTTTATTATTTTTAGTAATAACGAGTTAGATATCTCTACCATTTCATTTCCTTCGTGTAGATTGAATTTACTTGTATTTAGATGTATTTACAATTATAAATTATTCAATTTCCCCTTTGTCTACATTCTATCATTTACAACTATTCTAGTTTAGATGATAAAAAATATGATTTATTTTTTCTTTTGCTCCATGCCTAAAAATGTTCTCATTTAGTTTTTGATAAATGATAATAGTTGGTTTAGTCTCATTGTAATATTTATTTTCTAATAATTGTATTGAGTTTTATCATTTTAATTAATAATTTTGTTTTTAAATAGTGAAAAAAAATAAATTTTATATAAATTTTATTTTTTAAAATTAATATTTTAATTAGTTAAAAAAATTAAGCCACCATTTTTTGAAAGTTTGTTAATCCTAAGTCTGAATTGAAAAAGATGAGATTTTTTTTTTTTACCTAGGGTCTGAAAATAGGAGCCGGTCCTCAAAATACTGAAGTGAACTTTTTGATGTCAAAATTATCTGATAATGAGTAATTTTGCAATAAAAAAAAAATCAGATAGTATTATTAACTTATTTCAAGAACGACACGTTATATTCGAACGAAATCATATTTAAAAATTTTGGCAGAATTTGATGATTTTTATAACTATGAGGGTCTTCTTATAAGAAGATAAGATCAGGGGCTGATTGAAATATTTGATTCTAATTGAGGGAATTTATTTCGTCGTCTTCTTCCTTGGTTCCTCGTCCTTCCGATCGGATTGCTCGTGCGAGGACTCGGTTGAAGATGGGGAGGATCCTTCGTAGCTGCCTGCAATCTATTCTGAAGATGGTCAACTCGGTGGGCGGACTTGTCGGGGTGGCGTTCATCCTCTATGGCCTCTGGATGATGAGGATCTGGTACCGCGAATTCCATTCCGATCCAACGCTGCCATGGTTTGTTTTCTCTTTAGACATATTTTTCTGACTGTTAAGGCTCAATTATTTCAAATTTTAATGATGGGCATCGATAGGAATTTTTCGAGGCTTTAGTGATCATTTGTTTTCTGTCTTTGATGTTTCAGATGTAATCTGCGGAAGAATCAATAATTTTTATTTAGAAATGAAAATAAAAATTGTTTTTTTAAAGTTAAATCTGTTTGATGAGGTTTATTTATTATGATATAGATTCTGCTATGTTCATTTGTCTTTCATCCCAGATGGATGGCCATTAACCATGGAATTAGGGTTTCTGATAGCTGAACGACTGTGGAATTAAGATTTATTTTGTCATAGTAACTGTGCTTCAATATCATCTTAGTCATGCGAGTTGAAACAAATTGTCTTTCATTTTTTAAAAGAAGTTTGATTGATCATCTATAAATGACCGTGCAAAAGCAAATGCATTTTGTATATTTGAATGATCTCCCATCTATAAGGTCTAACATTATGTCCGTATCTCATAACTTGAAAATGGAACAACAATCATGGATATCATCAAACCTCTTGAGATAAAATACATATCTTTATTCTCATATTGCGACTAATGGATTGGTTTTTAATTTAATAATCAATTTGTTAGCATTATTGGTTTAGTTACCTAATTAGACAAGTAGCCAAGCTTTGGAGATTATGCATTGACAATTTTAGGAATTTAATTATTAAATTATATTTAATTAATTGATAAGTAATGAACCAAAATCCATAATTGATAGGAGGAACTAGGCAAAACATAAGGGCTCTGATACACAAATGTTTTCTAAGTTTTGTTTTGAAAATTTTTTAATGGTAAATATTACCTGGAGTACATTTATTCTTGCAGTTAGGGGAGTTGTTATGCTATGTGATTATTTGTTAAACATATGTTATACAATGAATTAACAATTAAATATGATTTGTGTTTTTCTTGATGTATTTAGATGGTTTCAACTGGTTGTCTTATATCCATATTTCACTACTTATTTATGTATTTGCAGGTTCATTTACACCTCCCTTGGGCTAGGAGTTTCTTTGTGTTTAATAACATGCTTTGGTCATATTGCTACAGAAACATCTAATGGCCACTGCATTACTTTTGTATCCTTCGTGTGAATTATGCTTCACTTAATGGCTCATTCCTATTGTTATACACCATAACATTTCTACATGTGAAGAGGGAAATCAATTATAATTTTTTAAAGAACTTTATATGGTGCATTAATGAATACAGTTTGTTTCTAATCCTAACTAATATATCATTTTTACATAGATGCATTCTCAATTTTCTTTACATAAAGCATATTTAGGTTGCCCTCATTTGTCTAGCTTAATGATTTAACTTACCGATGAGTTTTGAATGCAACTAAAGGCATCCATAAAATTGACGAACCTATTAAACTTCTTTGTTGATTGTCCTCGTATGAATCTGTTGAATTGAAAATACAGATACAATCAAAATATCAATCTAGCTCTTGTCCTGTCTGTAGTAATTTACCCCATTCATTATTCACTTTAACGTAAACTTTGTTCAAAAAAGTGTGAAGACAATCCATTTTGTTCAATATTGTTTGTTTTTAAATTTTTCCTTTAGAACTTATGTTGAAAATCTCTAAGTTTTGATTGTATGTAAAATGACTGTTGGAACAAAAATTTATGCATAAGTACATACATACGTATATATGTGGTTAAGTTGCATATTTCTATTACTAGAAAATATCTAATACTTCAGTCATCTAGGTGAACTTTATTTCAAGTATAATCTATTCCATTCTAGTGCCGATATTTTATGGACTTACTAATAAAATAATGAAATGCATGAGCATACTTCAGTTATTTGAAATCTATTGTTTGGTTGTTTCCTTGTTAATTCCTCTTTTTGGTTTGCAGTTGTTTTTTAGGCAACAATACTGATAAAACCATTTAATTTAATTGATTGCATTAGTCTCAACTATCTGGGATCATGATCTAAGATGTGTCTCAATGTCTATTTTCCTTAAAAAGTAACAGTACATGGTTTTAATCTCATTGCTTGTTATGTTGGAGGCTGCAATAACTGCAGATATAATTCTGAACAAAGATTGGGAGGAGGTACTTGTATCATGATTGTATGTTTTATTGTGATCATCTTTTGAAAATTTTGTTTTAGTAGTTCCTATTTGATTGATCTTTTGCAGGATTTTCCAGATGACACAACTGGGAGATTTAATGAGTTTAAGAA
The DNA here is from genome assembly GCF_018446385.1 of Zingiber officinale. Taxonomy (NCBI): domain Eukaryota; kingdom Viridiplantae; phylum Streptophyta; class Magnoliopsida; order Zingiberales; family Zingiberaceae; genus Zingiber; species Zingiber officinale. The sequence continues at coordinate 87,019,018 of NC_055997.1, read as the reverse complement.
TTTTATTAGGTCAAACTTGGAGTTGTGCCAATGGGTTGGTTTAACTATAGTGACTGCTCAGGTATCGTCTTTTGCAGTTAACTGAAAATGGAAATGCTACTTGCACCGAGTATGGTTTGTCTCATTTTTAACCACTGAACTAGCTTTAGATTTGACTATGAAAAACAAAATTTTTTGAATCTACTTCGATACGAGGTGTTGCCTCAGGCAGTAAAGTGCCTTGTTGAGGCCAATTAATCATTATATCTGTTATCTTTTTTCTTTTACTGCTAAAAAAAATAAATAAAAAAAATTGGATAGGCCTTGAAGGAATATGTTTGGAATGAGCAAAAAATGATGATCAACCTAATGTAAATCAACTTGAACTCCTAACTAATTGATACCTGTTCAATTTTAGTAGTAGCAACATTTGATATATATATATATATATATATATATATATATATATAATGATTTATGTGCAATCTAATCAAGAAGATTGATTTGGGTTTTTTACTAGACTTAAAATTAGGTGGATCATTGCTAGTGACTTAAAATAACCGTCAGTTTCTAATTTCATTAGATCATTTCCTCTCAAGTATAAAGTTTCATGATGCTAGGGAATGTCCATCTTCTTGGCCATGATTCTCAAGGCTCTCAGTCCAAACAGTGGAAGCTCCTATGACAGTGATGATGATTCTATGAATGCAAGGCTTCCCCTCTTAAGGAACCAGGTTCAGCAAGGAGCAACATATGTTTGTGACCCTCATGTTCCATATAAGAGTGACTCTTGGAATGTGAGTAATGCTTACCAATTTTGATCGTGACTTCGGTTTGCAAATTCTTAGCAATTCTAGTCCCACTCTATGTTTAAGTTCAAGCCATGTAAATCAAATCTAAGACTACTTTGCCCCTTGTTTTTCGCAGCTTCGGTAATCTCAGAAGTTAGTATCTATTGAAATTTCCAGAAGCTCATGGTCATAACCAAGAGTGGAACGAAGATGATATCACTATCCCGTGTAGGCAACTCTATGTTTGAGATATGGCCCTGTTGAACTATTGCGTGTTATGTTGTATGTTGATTGTGGTTTATATGTATAATTTGGTTCACAATGTACCCCTTGTGCATATATGGACTTTCATATTGTTTCAAAACTTTAGTGCTATTTAATCTTCTAAACTGATGTTGTTAAGTACATCTTCCATGTTTGTGCAGTGGTACGTTCACGTAGTCTAGATCCTCTGGTCCGTAATTTTTGGTTCCTTTCGTATTTGCATGCTAGATTGCGGTCGGAATCTGGCTAAAATTGATTGCGATCTTTCTTGGATTTACCTTTCCACTTAGGCAGAGCCGGTCTTGGTTGTTTAAAGGCCTTGGGCAAAATTATTAGTTATGCTCCAATTTTATCTTTCCACCAAAACTTAAACAATTTATTCAGCAGAGTGATCAATATTTAGAATTTCTGTATCTTTTCAATTCACATATTCAACGAAGAAATGAATGCCACGGGTGGTGGTGGAATGTTTTAGAATCACACAAATAAAGCTAAAACAAGAAACTTAAGTAATAACATGTTATTGATGTTCTGGAAGCATCATTTAGAAGCAATATCAAATAGGAGAGGGTCCAACTAAGACCGCATACTAACCTTAGCGTGCACTTCTTCCATGTATAGACTGCCAGCAGGCAATGGAGGGAACGGTTGACAGCAGTTGTGAAAACCTAAACATAGGAGAAGCATTAATATCATCTACACAAAAGTTTACAAAATTCTAACCCAACATAATCACCATGAAAGCAAACATAATTTAAGGTACTGCTTGAGAATGTGGGAAAAATTATAGAAAAACAATAAGATAATTCAAGTATACCATGAAAACACTTTTCCACCCAGACTTCGTATGGTTAACACAACTCAAAACCATCTGAGAAACACATCGAACAATAAGCTCAGAATTCCAGAAGAATTACTTTTCTGCATGATGACCACAAAAGGTTTCAAGAATTCATTCTAGAAGTTATAATTAGCAAGTTCTTCTCGCTCCAAAAATTTCATAGCTAATTGTCTTAGTGAATCCATTACAAAGATTGCGACCGAAAGATTTTCTGACAACCCAACTAAAACAAAAAATTCAGAAAGAACATTCCAGATGCAGGACCAAACCAATCGTATACGATTCATATTGTAATGCCTGCATGGACAAAAGGTGAGGTCGGATTAAATAGCTTCACTTGTTAAGCAAACAACTTAATAACAGACATGTTTTGAGACATATTGGGTAAAATAAGGTGTATGTCCCTCTATCTTTGTCATAAGTTCTAGGAAATGTAGGTCCAAAAAGTGTATATACTGCTACAAAAGTAGCAAGTGTAGAAGGATCACTAAGACAAAAAAAGGAAAAAAAACAAAAAAAAAACATAGAGGCAACTCATTTAAAGTATCTTCATGATGCACTTTTAAAGGCAAAATCATTAATAATATCATCATATTCAATATTTTCCAAAATATTTTTTTCAATACATAAAATTGCTAATCCATTTAACCTATCTTGAGTCATTGTGGTCCATAAATAAGATTTTATTAATTTTAATTTTGAAAAACTTCTTTCGGCAGATGTCACTATCACGGGTATTGTCAATAATATCCTATAAGCAATCATCACATTTGGAAACATATCCATTATTTTTTAAAAACTCTAATATTTGAATGGAAGACCATTGTTTATTTGTTTCATAAGATTCACTTGGTAACATTACTTGCAAAACTTGTAATTCTGAAAACATATATTTTGCATCAATATCAGAAGTGTCGCCATTTTCCAAAGTATTTTCAAGATTCATACAAGAACTCATTAATTCATCATCATCCATTGAAACTAATTTTGCAACATTATACAAGAACCCAAATATAGATTCAAAATATTACAACTGTTCAAACCTACTTTTCAATTGCCCAAGAGCAATATCGACTACTAAGAAAAATAATCTATTCGAAAATACTCTTCCGGTGATTGATTTTCCCTTTCAGTATTAGCAATCTCATCAAAATGTCTCTTTGTACTAATTTTACATTTTGTAGGAAATACAGGTTTAATTTCCATATCAAATGCTAGTTTTTTTTTGCATCAACCATAGCTAAAGCAAAACCATTTTCTCTATATTTTTCAAAAAAAGAAACAAGACCAGCCAATTGTTTTACAACAACATCAAGACGCATATCCTCTGACTATAATTTTTTACTAAGTTAATTTTATGCAAAAATCATGTTAAATAACAAGGCTTAATATAAATTCAAAACTTGAAAGTTCACTAGATGCTAGCGTTTCAACATCTCTACTTAATTTGCTATCTTCACTTATTTATGCTAATTTGAACAAAGCTTCTCTAATTTGGGAAGCTTGAGATAGTATTGCTTTGACTGTTTCAATATGGCTTTTCCATCTTGTAGTTGACAATGATTTTAAAGTTAATCCATCAATATATTCAAGAAAAACATTCCATTTTTTTGTTGAATTAGAGAACACGGTGTACATACATTGACATGCTCCAAAAAATGATTTTGCTTTAGCACAAGAATTTGTCATGTCGCAAACAACTAAATTAAGAGAATGAGAACCACATGACATGTAAAATGCTTTAGCATTAATGTCAAGCAATCTTCTTTGCACGCCTTGATTTTTTTCCTTTCATATTAGATCCATTATCATAACCTTGCCCCCTCACATTATCAATATCAAGTTCTAAAGATTGTAAAATAAATTTCAATTCATTGAAAAGACCTAAACCAGTTGTATCTTCTACATTTATAAATTCTAAGAAATACTCTTCTATTTTAATTGGAGTCTCTAAAACATCTACACATCTTAATATGAGAGTCATTTGCTCTTTGTAACTTGCATCTGGTGTACAATCAAGAATTACTGAAAAATATTTTGTCTCTTTTACTTTTTTAATTATTGCATTCCTGACTTTGGAGGCTAGAATAGATATTAACTCGTTTTGAATTTTATGACTAAGATAATGATAATGAATCTTTTTATCTTGAATGAGTCGAAAATGTTCTTGCATTATTGAATCAAAATCTGCAATCATTTCAAGTAAATCCAAAAAATTACCATTACCATCTTCACAAATTTTGTCATGTGTACCACGAAATGTCAAATTATGTATAGCAAGACCTTTGACAACAACAACTATTCTTAGCATAATGTGTTTCCAATGTTTTGTGTCCTTTTTAATTTGTTCTTGTATTTCCTTATCAATTGTCAATGTTTTCTTTAATCTCATTTGTAGTTCAACAAAAGCTCTAGATTAGTGAGGTGTTCAACACTATTTTCATGTTGTTTAAGTTTGTCACATAAATATTTCCAGTCATTAACTCCTTCTCTTGCTAAATTACTTTTGGTGTGTATTACTTTAAACAACTTACAACAAATACAAAATACTCTGTCTAACTCCTTCGAGTACACTAACTATTTTCGATCACGAGTCTCACCATTTGGTAACATTTGAACATAATAAGTATGAGAAAAGTGTCGAGATTCTTTATCTAAAGGAAACTTAAGAATATCTTCTCTTTTAGGACCTCTTTCCACAAGTAAATCCCTCATTTTTGTATCAAGAGTATCCCAAACTCGTGGATCAAATATGCTCAAATCATATTTAGGTGTCGAACATTGATATTTGTTTGTATGCTCATCATCACAAAACTTATCAATATCTTTAGTTTTGTCAATTTCAATTTCATCCAAATTATTAACATCTGTATTATCTTCATTCTCATTTTTTACAAATTTCTCATTCTCATCACTTTCATTTCTCACAAATTCTTTATTTTCATTATTCTTGTTTTCAGCAAAATCTTCATTAACATTTTATTCATTAGTTAAAATATGAACTAAGCTTTCTGTTGCGTTATATGATTCTTTACCAAAATATTTATTTAATGAACCTCTTAAGCTTTGAGCTATCTTTCTTTTCTTTTTTTTTTTTTTTTTTGATATCCAGAGAGTTGTTTCATAATAATAGATAATTATGAACAAAAAGCAATAAACAAAGAATAATAAAACCTGATATGGAAAATTTTCTTTTAATTCGAAATCCACTTATATAAGACCTTATACAGATATCCTGTAAGTTTATAAAAAAAAAAACACAATTCAATTGTTTAGGAGTTAAGACCTTATTCATATAATTAAAACAGTAGTAAAATAAGGTTTCAAAAAAAGATAACACTAAAGTCAACTAAATTTCCATGGTTAGGTTGCTATATTATATTGTTTGCTATTTGATTTTAATCAATAATCAATTAATTATGAAAGAAGTATTCTACCTACTTAGTGAAGTTAACTAGGCTATTTATTAAACCAATATATATCATTTCAGAAATTATAAATAAAATAAGATTTTCAAGCAATACTCATTTCTTTATATTAAGCTTGAATAGTTAAATACAAAAAAAAATTAGAGAGCTATTGTGTGAAACTGTGAAATGTGCATCTACTTTAATATTAAATTGTCTTTATGTTCAAATGCCTATAACAAGCCATTTGCCCTAACATTCTATATCATTGTTCTCATTGTTATGTTTAATTGTTAAAATTGGCCCTATGGGAGTATAACTGCACAAGCCCTATATTTAAATCAAAGTTGTACAGTTTGATCGAAACATGATATCAAAATAGAAAGCAAAGAAGATTACCTTTTAGGGTTTACAGAAGCATGAAGTAACAATACATGCTTTTGAGAGAGCCAGAGAGACCCATCGTCGTCGCAATGAGAGAGGAAAGGTGCTGTGAAGAGGGCTTCGACACCTTTGAGAGAGCCAGGGAGGGCCCATAGTCGTTGCAGCGAGAGAGGGAAGGTGCGGCGAGGAGGGCTTCAGTGGGGACTGGGGAGAATCGCAAGGGCGCAGTGAGGAGAATCGGTGCTTCGGCGAGGAGAATCGCTGGCGACTGGTGCTCAGCGAAAGCGGCGAGGGTTTTGACGAAGGATGAAGAAAAACGTTATAAAAAATAAGAGAAAAAAACGTTAATAGATATATATATCTATTACATTTATAAAAAATAAGTTAAAGAAAAAAAATGTTAAGATCTATACATATATCTATAACGTTTATATATATAAAATAGACCCCTAAGAGTTTTTGAGCCCTGGGCAGGTGCCCTGGTAGCCCTGGTCCAGGGCCGACTTTGCACTTAGATTATAATTTTGGATCGAGTTAGATTGACAGACCATTCCTTGCTCGGAGGCTTTCGGACTGATTTGATCTAAAATTATAACCTAACCTAAGTGAAAAGGTCAATAAGGGGAGATTGCGAAAGGGACCAGTGATCTGGTCTCAGGTTCATCAGGTCAGGTACATCTTCTAACTTGATTGTTAATTTTCCCGCCGTACGGGTGGTAGGAGTTGGCGTATCTGATCTATTCGGATTCAACTCAGATAAATATTTGTTAAATTAGTTTTCGTATTTTGCAAAATTAAAAAGAAATCAAAATTGTTGAGAGTGGGATTTGAACCCACGCCCTTTCGGACCAGAACCTTAATCTGGCGCCTTAGACCAACTCGGCCATCTCAACATTTTGATATCTTAATGAAAATATTAATTTTTCTTTAAAATCACTGCAGGGTAAGAACATACCATGATTTATTTATGAGAATGAAATTCAATGTCCAATCTAACACTTGTGTCTTCATATTTTGTAAGATCTTAGGGGGTGCTTGGTTCACATAAGGGAATGTGAATGAGAATGGAATTGATAGAAGTGGGGAATGGGAATGAGGGGTTTCCCATTCCCCTCCTTTTGCTAGGGAATGGTTCATTCCCATGTTTGGGGTAATGAATCCGTGGGACTCACCACTAATCCTCCCAACCAAACTTCCACTTTCAATCCCTTTCCCATTCCCCACTCTCATTCCCTCCAACCAAGCACCCCGTTATTCTCTTTTAGTTTCTGAAAATATTTTGTAAGATCTTATTCTCTTTAGTTTCTGAAAATGAATAGGAAACTACATTTTTAAGGCTTCAGATATAAAATGATGAGTTGTCAGTTGTCTCTCCAAACTACTAATGCAGGTTTGAATGCATTGCTTGTGGCTCTGATTCTAACCTTGCCGTTATTTCACTTTAATGCAGAGAGTTGATGCATTCAAATGCGTGGCATATCTGACAACTATTGTTTTCACTTTAGTAGAAGATTTAACATCACCAAATTTAAGATTTTAAGATTTCCACAATAATTTGGCAAGGAATACTATAAGAATCAGAGATGCTCAAAGGACTTTTAAGGCGGAAAAGGAAAAAACTTAGCAACTAGTTAAACAAAATAGAAAAGATTACACAAGTGAAATAGGTATTAGAACTACGTACTCCACTGAATTGGAGACATACATAAATACACTTAGAGTAGCTCTTGCCTATTAGATATTTTGTTTGCTCAATCTCTCACTTCTTTTCTCCCATATAGTTGCAATTGAAGATCGATCTAGACAGAAATTATGACATTTCTATGAGTACCGAATGAGTTATGAACTATCAAATATCATCCTTACAAAGACAACTTTTCTATGTATTCTCAAGAACAGAAAGTAACCCCGACAATTCCATCTATAGAGATGATGAAACAAATGTCTTAATCATTAGATTCCCAACCACTGTTGGTCGAACTGTACTCTACTTCGACCACATAGCCTCTAATAGACGGTATCTGAGTCCATCTTGCCTTGTTGGCGCATCATCAATTTAGGCAACAGACTTGGGAGAAAAATGACCATTAAATTTAGAGACAGAAGTGTTAAAGTCATCCCTAAGAGTCGATCATGAGTTGATTAACCTTTTATCATAAACTAAATAAAACCCATGATTTAAATACCTTAGATCGGGTAGACTTACTAGAGGGGGGAGGAGGGGTGAATAGTTTGCAATAATAAATTAAAATCTCTCTTGCTTTCGAACTCAGCAATAACACACTTATTAATTTAAAAATAATAACATAAAAGAAATAAGAGGCTAAAAATTATTGGGTTACAACGTAGGTAGTTGTTAATCCAATACAATAAAAGTGTACTATCAAAAACTCCTTTTTCGACAATGTCAGAGGCAGAAAAGCCCCTTACAACGGTTGGAAGCTCAAAAAATGAAATATAGAAAATGCATATTGAGTGTGTTATTGAACTCCTAGCTCTAGGGTGCTATTTATAGTATTCTGGTCACAAGTGACTATTGATGATATGGCATTGGAGGTACCTCCAACTGGATAAAACTATATCCTCAATGAAATAGTAGCCTAACGAATCTACGGGATTGGAGGTGCCTCCTATCAATTAGAGGTGTCTTGGTTATTATTCATCCTAGGTGCCTCCAGTCAACTGAGGTGCTTCGGGTCACTTCCGCGGCAACTGTTCTACTAGGAAAGTGTCTCAAGCCAACTGAGGCACCTTGTGTCTTCATAGTCAACTTTTGAGTTAACCATTTTCGGACCCTACTCGGTTGGGTGATCTCTAGTTGTCTAGAGTTGAGCTCACCCGAACTCAACTCCGACTTTCTCCTCGAGTAGGCTTCCTCTCTAGGTTCTCGTCCCTCGGATGTGGCGCACATATCCTTCTCGCTCCATCGATGTACTCTTCCACAGCTCCTCGTCCCTCGGATGAACCAAGCCCATTGACTCTCTTCCCATGTTATCTTTCTCGTTCGTTGCGTCTTCCACCCTAAATCTTTGCACATTTAGACACAAGGCATCACATCCTTAGAGTCTAACTTAACTTGGTTGATCAACATCAAAATCAACACGGGGTACTTATAATACCCACATTATATTTTGTATATGGATAAAATAAAAGAAAAGAAAATGTCTTATTAGATAAGACTTGGAAGTTGAGTAAGTCATGAGACACAATCTCATCGGATAAGATCATGTAAGATCGTGTCAACCCTAAAAGTTAGGGTTTGATCTTAGCTTATATATATTAGCTAGCACTATGACATGGGTAGGCATATGTGCTCGTGAGATATAGGTGCCGGTGAGAGAGACTCTAATTGTGCTCGTGAGATAGGCAATGATGGTGTGTTCATGTGGATACCATAGAGGCATGAACGTGTTAATCGTGCTGAGTTTGACTTGACTCTACAGATTCATAGAGGCTTCATGCATCGAAGGTAACCTTTTCTAATCCAACAATTAATCTGAATTCACTTGCATCTCTGGTAGATTTTTTTGCTATTGTGTTTTATCGTTTATTATGCTACAAAACCCAACAGTGGTATCCAAGCAACTTGTGAATTTGATTACATTGTTTATTGTTTGCTTTTATATCCGATCTAAATGAACATGTTTATTGCGAATCTAGACATATGATTTATGGGTGTTTTGATTAATATGGAATGAAACAGTAGTGATTGTAGCTTCATGTTAATTCGATAATATGAATACCATAATATGGTTTTATTTAACTAATCAAACAATAGTGGTTTTATGACTATTGATATCTCTACAATAATCTGTTGTGAATAGATTGTGAGATATTAATCATTCTATTAATAATCAAAATTATAATTTGATTACAATAATGAAACAATATGTTATGAATAGTTTGTCAAATTCGATTGTTAATGTCAAAGGCAAATATGACAAAAACTCTTTTAATGAGTCAAGGAATTGTTTACCTTTCGGGTGCTCAACCACTGATCCCCGACAAGGGGCGCTGCCCCTTAGACCTTGCTAGGGGTGCCGCCCCTTGGACCCCGCTAGGGGTGTCGCCCCTAAGATCCCGTATAGTTATGCCACATAAATCTTTAATAGGAATTATAATAAAAATGATGTTAGAAAATTGATACATATGAAGTATGACATGGTGATATAATTGAATTGTGTGTGTAGTTGTTGTAAAATTAATACAGCTTGTGTGTTGTACATTTTATCCTCACATCTCCTATTGTGAAAATTTCTCTTCTCATCTAACTACCCTTGAATGTAACTCGAGGTTTCCTTTAATTGTAATGTACAAATTAGAATAGTACTAGTATAGTACTAGACTACAGAGTTGTAATTGAGGAGAAGGAAACTAATAACACATGCAAACCGAGGAAGCATTCGGAGAAGTTGCAGTTCCCTTGGGTTGACAACTGAGGAAGCACTTGGAGATGATGAAATTCTCTTAGGTTGACCTTTCAAACCTCTAATTAGCTTGAGAAGTTCATATTAGATAGCCATAACTATGTCACGTTTATTTTCTACTTGTACAATGTATGTTGATATATGTCATTCTTATGTGATATATGTGATGTATGTTTAATTGTTAAATTACTAAAATTAAGTCAATTTAAAGATGCATACCAAAGTTTGATACTCATTACTGTCTTAATCAATAGTAGACATGTTTGAAAAAGTAAAATGTCTCTATTTATCTTGGTAGCATGTGATAGGATAATTATGATATCCAGCTTATCAAATATTAGGTATGATTTAACTAAGTTATCTCAATAAGATTGAGAACTTAGAGACATAAAATTAGGATATGCACCATTAAATGGGCAAAAAATAAATTGTGTTATTAACCTAATTCTCTAAGAGTTGCATTAGATGTAATTAGTAGAAGTTAACTACCTAAATAGCCAAGTCTTGGACGATTAGCCAAAGTTAACTCAAGATAAGGTAAAATATGGATCTTGACCCACTAAAATATAATGTATATTGAGTTTGGGGCTAGTAGTGTGGGTAAACTATATTTATCCACATCCATGACTAGCTCCTAATCTCTATTGGGTATAGGGTTAGTAGTGTGGGTAAAATATGTTTGCTCACATCCAAGACTTGCTCCTACCCCCAGCCTTACAGTTTAATGGGAGAATCAATTAATTAAAGAGATAATTAAGTGAATTTTAAATATGATACTTATTTTCTACATTTATTATTGTCGTAGATTACTATGTTTGCAAATACGTCAAATACCCTATCACTACGATCTGTCCTTGAGAAGGATAAGCTCAATAGAGCTAATTTCTTAGATTAGTACTAAAATTTGAGGATCGTCCTCAAGCAAGAAAGGAAATTATATTTCCTAGAGTAGTTCATTCCTAAACCACCTACTTCTAATACCTCTCATACTAATAAGGATGCTTATAAGAAAAAAAATATCAAGATGATTTATTGGATGTATCATGTCTTATGCTTGCCACCATAAACGCTGAGTTTTAGAAGCAACATAAGAATATGAATACTTATGCTATGGTTGAACATTTAAAATGCCTATATCAAGAGTAGGCAAGACATGAGAGGTTTAAAGTATCAAATGCCTTGTTTTCATGCAAGATGACAGAAGGAAGCCCTATAAGAACTCATGTTCTTAAGCTAATTGGATACATTGAGAACCTTAATAGGGTGGACTTCCCATTAGGCCAAGAGTTAGCCACTGACTTAGTTCTTCAATCATTACTTGAAAGTTATAGTTAATTTTTTATGAATTACAACATGAATGAAATTGGCAAGTCATTATCTATGATGTTAAGCATGTTGAGAACTACTAAATTAGATCTTAAGAAGACCAAGCTTAATGACATGTATAAGATTCAGTTGAAGGTGCAAAAGGGAAAAGGGAAACATAAGCCTAAAGGTAAGGCTAAGACCTAAACCAAAGGCAAGACAAAGTCTTCTATATTAAAACCCAAAGGTGGGGCGACTAAGATAGGAACTTGCTTCCACTATGGTTAGACCAAACATTGGAAGAGAAACTATAAAGAATACCTAGAGGAATTGAAGAAAAAAAAAGAAAGTGAGACTTTCGCCTCAGGTATTTATGTTATAGAAGTCAATCTATCTATTTCTTCATTATGTGCATTAGATACCGGATGTGTTTTTCACATTTGTACTCATGTGCAGGATTTAAGAAAGAGTATATCGTTGAAAAAGGGCGTAGTGGAACCTATGAGTTGGAAATAGACTAGTAAGAGTTGTTGCTATAGCTATAGAATCCTATTTTTTATCTTTGTCTACTAGGCTTGTTTTAGAATTTGATGTAAGTATCCTATGGTAGTTTTGATGTGATCAACCAAGTCAAGTTAGGTCGTATTATTTTTTGACGTCTTGTGTCTAAGTGTGTAGAAACTTAGGAGCACAGGAAGTCAAGCAAAAGACATAGTTAATGAGAAGGAGATACGACAGAGAGTCAACAGGCTCGGTGCGTCCGAAGGATGAGGCGTTGCGGAAGAGTACATCAGCGGATGAGAAGAAAGTACACGGCGTTTTCTAAGGATGAAAAGCTGGAGCGGAAGGTTACTCAAGAAGGGAGAAAAATAGGTTTCAATAAGCCCTATTCTGGATGGCTGAAATCACCCAAGTGAGTGGAGCCGGAGCAGGAGACCTGAACAGAAAGTCAATGAGTAGTTGACCGTGGTCCTGACACCCGGAGCTATTCCGAGCGCCTAGAGTCTGGGTGCTCGGAGCTACATCGGGCACCTGAACTAGTTTGGTATAGCCGAGGGCGCCTTGGCTAGACCTGACCACGGTTTGACAGTTCAGAACCGTCGGTTCGATGGTTCCAGGCATGTCGATCCTTAACTTTAACCACCCAAGACGGTTACGGTTCATGATTCGGAATCACCGGTTCACGGTTCAGTTCACAATTCGCCATAGTTCAAGATTATTATGTTAAAAAAATTAAAAATTAAAAATTAAAATTTATTACAAAAAAGAGAAAAAATGGATAAGAACAAATATGATAGGAAAACTAATAATCTAAGATTTAGAACATGGAACATAGGAACTCTCACTCGTAAATCAATGGAGGTAGTAGATATGATTATTAGGAGAAAAATTAGTATTGTATGTGTACAAGAGACAAAATGGATAGGTGAGAAGGCAAAGATGATAGAGAACTCAGGTTTTAAGTTATAGTAAGAGTAAAGCAAGAAATGGAGTGGGTATTATTGTAGATAGTTTGTTAAAGGATGAAGTTGTAAGAGTAGTTAGAAAAGGAGATAGAATTATAGCCCTTAAGATAATAGTGGCGAAAGAAACTATAAATATAATTAGCATATATGCACCATAAGTAAGATTAAATGAAGCTACCAATTCAAGATTTTGGAAGGGCTTAGATGAAATATTACAAACTATTCCACCAAATGAAATGATTTTAATAGGAGGTAATCTAAATGAGCATGTCGGAGTGAAAATTGAGAAATATGAGAGGGTATATGGGTGTTATGGGTCTGGAACGAGAAATGAGGAAGGGAAAACTATATTAGATTTTGCGATAGCATATGATCTTATATTAGCTAATACGTTTTTTAAGAAAAGAGAAGAACACTTAGTCACATTCAAAAGTGAGAATAATAAATCATAAATTGACTTTCTTATGGTTAGGAAGAAAGATAGAAAGATTTCTAAAGATTACAAAGTCATCCCTGGAGAAATCTTAACTACCAAATATAGGTTAGTAGTGTTGGATATACGCCTCAAATATAGTATCAATAGAAAGAAAATATATACAATTCCTAGAATTAAGTGGTGGAAGTTAAAGGATGGGAAGCAAAACATATTTAAGGAGAAGGTAGAAGTACAAGCATTAGGTGAAATATACGATGACTCTAATACAACATGGGATAAGATGGTATCAAAGTTGAAAATAGTAGCTAAGAGTGTGCTCGGTGAGTCAAAGGGACATGCACCACTAAATAAGGAATCTTGGTGGTGGAATGAGAAAGTACAAGAGAAAGTGAAAGGAAAACGAATAGCTTATAAGGAATTATATATTTGCAAGAACGAGAAAAACTTAAAAAAATATACAATAGCCAAGAAAGAAGCTAAGAAAGTAGTGAGTGAAGTAAAAAATGAAACTTTTGAATGATTATATCAAAAATTGGATACAAAAGAAGGGAAAAGAGACATTTATAGAATAGCTAAAGTGATAGAAAGGAAAACAAGATATCTTAGCCAAATAAAATATATTAAAGATGAATGTAATAGGGTATTAGTAAATGATAAAGAAATAAAAGAGTGGTGGAAGAAGTATTTTCATCAACTTTTTAATGAAGGTTTAAGTGACAAACTTAACTTAGGTAATTTAAGTAGGTTAAATGAGCATAGAAATTTTAATTTTTATCATAGAATTCAAACTTCATAAGTAAAATAAACTTTAAATGAAATGCACAATGGAAAATCTGTTGGACTAGATGAAATTCTGATAGAGGTATGAAAGTGACTAGGGAAACAAGGTATTGAATGACTTACAAAATTATTTAACATGATATTGAAAATGGAAAAAATGCTTGATCAATGGAGGATAAGCACTCTAGTTCCCTTATATAAGAACAAGGGAGACGTACAAAATTGTGCAAACTATAGGGGTATTAAATTAATGAGTCATACTATGAAACTTTAGACAAAAGTAATAGAAAAAAGATTAAGGAAGGAGACCACGGTGATCGAAAATCAATTTGGGTTCATACCTGGAAGGTCGACAATAGAATCTATACATATTCTTAGATAATTAATTGAAAAATATCGAGAGCAAAAATAAGATCTACACATGATATTCATTGACTTAGAAAAAACTTATAATAGAGTCCCAAGAGAAATTATATGGAGAATTCTAAAAAAGAGAAGTTTTAGCGTAACATATATTGAACTAATTAAATATATGTACGAGGATGTAATGACTAGAGTAAAGACTTCGGGCAGAGTAACTGAAACATTTCCAATAAAGATAGGGTTACATCAAGGATCAACTCTAAGTCTATCTTTTTACACTAATTATGGACGAATTCACTGCGCACATTCAAGACATAATACTGTGGTGCATGTTATTTGCAGATAATATTATTTTGGTAGATGAAACACGTGAAGGAGTAAATGCTAAACTAGAATCTTGGCAAGAAACACTAGAAGGGAAAGGTTTTAAGCTTAGTAGATTAAAGACAGAATATATAGAATTTAAGTTTAGAAATATTAGAAGTAATGAGACAATTGTTAAGATAAGAGAGGACGAGTTGCCCGGAACCGAGAGATTTAAATATTTAGGATCATTTTTGCAAAATGATGGAGGGATTAAGAGAGATGTCTTACATAGAATACAAGTAGGATGGATAAAATGGAGGGGAGCGTTGAGTGTTTTATGTGACCGTAAAGTACCTCTTAAACTTAAAGGTATGTTCTATAAAACTATAGTTAAACCTGCTATGTTATATGGAGCTGAATGTTGGGCTATGACTCGAGTACATGAGTAGAAGATGAGAGTTGCAGAGATGAGGATGTTAAGATGGATGTGTGGACATATGAGGATAGACAAAATAAAAAAATGAGAGCATTAGAGAGAAAATTAGAGTTGCATCTATTTAGGAAAAACTCCGAGAGACACGTTTAATGTGGTACGGACATGTACTTAGACGACCAATAAATGCTCTAGTTAGACGATGTGAAACTATGATAAACATGCATATCTAACGAGGAAGAGGAAGACCAAAAAAGACTTATTTAGCAACAATGAAACAAGATAAAATTTATTTAAATATAGATGATGATATAGTAGGAGATAGAGCTTAATGGCGTAAAAAGATTCATATAGCCGACCCCACTTAGTGGGAAAAAGCTTGGTTGTTGTTGTATTGCAAAAAAGGACTTGTACTTATTTAAGTTGCCTACGTATTCCCTTAGGGTATAGGGGAATCAAAGCTCATATAGTTCTTTTATATTTTTATCCTTTTACATTATCACTCACTTCCATTTCTCGTTCCTGCTGTATTCGTTCCTTCAGTATCAAAATCTTTAACTTCGTCATCTGAAAGTTGCATTCCTTAGATTATTTTCTCCACTTTAGTCCAATCATCTGGTAATGCTTGGGCTTCCAATCAGTCGGGAGACAAAGTTGATCGTCGTTCATCTAATATGTTGCCGCCGGCACTGAACATCTGCTCCATAGCAACAGTTGACACTGGACAAGCTAAAATTTCTTTGGCGATCACGGTGAGGGAAGGAAAGCTTTGAGTATTGTATGACCACCATTTTAAGATATCAAAATTTTTGCTATCTGCTTCACTAAAATCAAAAGAAATCGTAAAATAATTCTCAAGTTCCTGTGTGAAACTTGAGGATCCTCATGGATGTTTTGTCTGTTCTTTTAATAAAAGTTGTACTTTTGTAAGTTTTAAATTACTACTAGTAGTTTATTGTATTTCAGAAATATTAATTTGTATTCCATATTTTGCATAATATTGATTATAAATATCATATAAATAAATTCTAATATAATATATAATATTAACTGGATCAGGAGAAGAAGAATCTTTAATTGGAATTAAAGCATCATAATATAAAGTTAACATTTCTTGTAAAACTTCTAATTTAAATCTAGGATCTAAGGCAAATATAATTAAATAAATTTTAAGAATAAAATAAAAATATTTTTCCCATTTAGTTTTCATAGCTAAGATGCAAGAAGATAAAGATTCATTATTAATATGTTCATTTAAAACTAATGCTATATTATAAAATTTTCCAAAAACTAACTGAGCAGTGAAATAATAAACATCGAAAAGTTGTTCAATTGCATCATTAAATACTTTTAAATTTTCACAAATACTACTATAAATATTCTATTGTTGTGAAAATTAATATATATTAGTATTAGTATTTTGTGCAAAAAATGAACATAATAATTTTTTATATTGAAATGAATCTTGTAATAATTGGTATGTTGAATTCCAACGTGTAGGCCAAGAAGTTCTGGTAAGGAACTTCAAAAAAATTTTAAAGATAATAATTTCAATCAAGTGCAGGCCAAGAAAAGGAGAAGAAAAGTAAGATGCGATCAATACAATGAAGAAGGGTGCGTCAAAGATAACTACCCAAAATTGAAGAATAGGGAGAAGGATAAGAAGGCGACCCAAACAAAGCACAGAAACCTAAAGGTGACGTGGAACGAAACGTCGTCAGAGTCGGAGATCAAAGCCCACACCGAACTTGTACTGATGGCAAGTCACCTAGAAGATGACGAAGCAAGTTCATCGGAGATGAGCATCGAGAGCATCGATGAAGGAGGAGCAATGTAGAAGAAAGTAGCCCTATAGAGGAAGCATCAAATAATGAGATCGACAAGGTAAGTCAAGTACAATCTTTACCTCCTAATAAGTTATTTAAATTTATAAAAATATTGTCAAAAAATTCTTGTAAATTAGAAATTGAAAATAATTTTTTTTTAAAAAAAGAAAATAAGGAGTTAAAATTAACTTTAACAATATCTTGTCGATTAGAAGATTTCAGCAAGATAAAAATTAAAAATGAAAATTGAAGTAGAAATAGAAAATTTGAAGAATTATACATGCTCACATATTCAATAAATTAGAAATTATTCAGGACTTAATTGATATTTTAAATTTCATAAGGGCCAAATTAGAAAATTATTACTAAAATATATCTCTAGAAAGGTTTTGATTAATCTAATTGGAAAGAACCTATATTGAGTTCCAAAATCATGCTTAAATTAAATTTTTATATATGTCGTACTTTTAATTGATTTAATTTTTGTTGTTTGCTTAAAATTATCTAAATATTTTTTTCATATAATTTCTTATCAAAATTAATTAGATATTAATTTTTCTGAAAATGACGATTTGACTTCTTAACTGTAAAAAAATTTCAATATTTTTTTATCGTTGTATTAATTCTTATGAATTTTTTAACAAAAATCATATTCTTTAATTTAAAAATATTTTGCAGTGCTATTTTTTACTAAATTATTTTTTTATCAAAATATATTATATTCTCTATCCAAGGAAATATTTTTGAATTTTTTAACCATTATTAAAGTTTCTATGAATTATTTATCCAAATGCTAACATTCTCAGAAAATATTTCATAATTTTTTGAGCTTAGAAACTACTTTTAAATATTTTTATAAAAATTATAACTTTATGTAGAAAATATTTTATTTCTACTTAAATCAATTTTATAATTTCATAAAATTTTTATCACAACTTTGATTAAATCTGTTTAACAGTTATATAAATTTTCAAAATTTTTGCATGATTAGAAATAACTTAAAAAAAAAAATTTCTCATAATTCACAAAATTCTAAATTTTTCAAAATTTAAATTTTTTAAATGTTGGTCAATTTTTTCCAAATTCTTTTCCGACATTTCCCCTATTTTTAATGTAAGCAAAGGAGAAAAATTAGAGATTAAGTCTAGGGAGAGGGTACATTCTTTTTTCATTAAATGTTATGAATTTCAAATTATATATTTGATATTTTTACTATTATTTATTTTTAGTTTACCCTAACTTAACTTGATTTGCTCAAATCAAAAAGAGAAAGATTGTAAGTATCCCATGGTAGTTTTGATGTGATCAACCAAGTCAAGTTAGGTCTTATTATCTTTTGATGCCTTGTGTCTAAGTATGCAGGAACTTAGAAGCACAGGAAGTCGAGCAAAAGATGGAGCTAATGAGAAGAACGACACGGGGAGAGTCGATAGGTTCCGTGCGTCCGAGAGACGAGGTGCCGTGGAAGAGTACATTAGCAGATTAGAAGAAAACATGTGACATTTTCGAGGGACAAGAAGTCGGAGTGGAAGGTTGCTCGAGAATGCCGAAAAATGGGTTTGGGTGAGCCCTATTTTGGATGGCTGAAATCACCCAAGCGAGCGGAGCCGGAGCAGAAGACCAAGACAGAAAGTCAATGAGGAGTTGACTATAGTTCGAGCGCCCGGAGCTATTCCAGGTGCCTGGACCGGTTTGGTCTAACCGGGGGTGCCTTAGCGAGGCACCCCTATGCTAAGATGGTCCAGGTGCCTAGAGCTATTCCAAGTTCCCGGATCAGATAAAATATTATCTTTTGCTCGTTGTGTAGCCATTACAACATGGATAAAGTTTTATCCACACTCAGGCGCCTAGAGCCCTTCCAGGCACTCGGACCATGCCACGTCAGCAATGGTCAATTTCCACCAGTGGACTATAAATATAGCCTTAGTCTTCTCCTTTCAGTACAACACACTTTGTACTTCAAGTTCTATTCAGTTCTTCATTTTTTAGCGTCACTTTCGTGTACGAGGCTTCTTCGCCTCCGACGTTTTGTTCGAGAAGGAAAATTTTCTACTGAACTTACTTCCTTTTGAGTAACAATCCTCTGATTGCCAACTAAGTAAATCTTTACTTGTCTCATACTTATTTTTCTACTTAGTCTGTTCAAATTAGGTTGTATTGTTAAGCTCGATTGTTTAAGAAAGGTGTCTGTTTATTTTATATTGTGCAGGGCAATTCACCCTCCTCTTGCTGGCTGCAAGGGACCTACATTTTGGAATTGTTATTATGTATCTATTTTAACTCGAAATATTATTTCTATTTCTTGTTTGGACAAGAAAGGTTTTTCATTTACAATAAAGAATAAATGTTAATCTATTTATTTAAATGATATATTCTCTTGTAGTGCACAATTAATGAATGAGCTCTATGTTCTAGACCTTCAAGACTCCATTTATAAGATAAATGTAAAACAATTGAAATCCAATGATTTTAAACTAAACATATCTTTGCCACTATGGCTTGGGCTATATAGATGAGAAACGCATATCTAAACTCTATAAGGATAGACTTTTCGACTCATTTAATTTGAATTATATGAGGTATATGAATCTTATCTAGGTAAGATAACTAAAATTCCTTTTAGTAGACAAAGTGAACAAGCAAATGAATTATTAGGACTTATATATAGTGATGTATATGACCCCTTCAATACAACAGCTAGAGGAGGCGACTAGTATTTCTTTACTTTTACTAACCATTTCAGTAGATATGACTATGTGTATTTAATGAAATACAAGTCAGAATCCCTTGAAAAGTTTAAAAAAATTCAAGAATGAAGTACAAAACTAACTTGGAAAAGGTATTAGGATACTTTGATCAAATCGAGATGGTGAATACCTAACCAAAGCATTTCGTGATCATTTAGTTGAATTTGGATCATATACCAACTCACTCCACCTGGAATACCACAATAGAATGGTGCATCATAAAGGAGGAATCATACTATTAGATATGATATGATTCATGATGAGTTATATAAATCTTTCTTCTTCTTTCTGGGGGCATGCTCTAGAAATTGTTGTTTCACTATTAACCATGTTCTATCTAAGGTAGTTACAAAGCTACCATATGAGATATAGATTGGAAAGAGTCCCAAAAACTCTTTAATGAAGATTTAGGTTGTGAGGCTTATGTATAAGTCAAGTCTCAGAGAAACTATGACTCAAATCCATAAGTGCTACTTTGTAGGATATCCTAAAGAAATAAAAGGGTATTACTTTTACAATCCTACACAAGGAAATGTGTTTGTTGATAGAAATGGTATTCTTATAGAAAGAGAATTTATTTATAGAGGAACTAGTGGGAGAAAAGTAGTTCTTGATGAAATTCGAGAGACATAAATTAACACAAAGACTTTGATGAAAACTAAATAGGCACCACAAAGTGTTGTGGATCATGAACTTGTTCAACAACCTGTTCAAGTAGAACAAGCTCTATGTAAATCTAATAGGACATGCCTTCAACTTGAGAAATATTCACTTCTCTTATCTGACATAGTAATGTAAATACTTATTGATTTGAATGAGCCTACATACTTTCATGAAGCTATAATGAGCCCAGATTCTGAGAAATGTCTAGAGGCCATGAGATTTGAAATGAAATCCATGTATGCCAACCAAGTATATACTTTGGTTGACCCACCTGAAGGGATAAACTCCATTGAGTGCAAATGGTTTTTCAAGAAGAGAACTGACGTGGATAGTAATATGCATACTTTTAAAGAGCGACTAGTAGCTAAAGGATTCATGAAAATTAATGGTATATACTATGATGAAACTTTTCACCAGTTGTAATGCCTAACTCTATTTGGATCTTACTTGTTATTATAGTTTATCATGATTATGAGATCTAGCAAATAGATATCTATTCTTCAAAAATATCTATTTGCAAGTAACATGGCGCATTGTAGAGGATTTTTCCTCCAATGAGAAGCTAGCCTAAGAACGCTGGCCGTTTGTATAGACTGATCATCCTAGGATTAGTTGATGCCGAATCAATCACCCGAAAATTAATTGGTTTGAAGAGATGGATACTAATGTTATAGCAGACTTCTTGAGATAAAATATATATCTTTGTTCTCACATTGCCGACTAATGGATTGGTTTTTAATTTAGTAACCAATTTGTTAGTTTTATTTGTTTAGTTACCTAATCAGCATTGTACTTTTCTTGATGTATTTAGATGGTTTCAACTGATTGTCTTATATCCACACGTTCACTGCTTCTTTATGTATTTGCAGGTTCATTTACACACCCCTTGGGCTAAGAGTTTCTTTGTTTTTGATAACATGCTTTGGTCATATTATTCCAAAATAATCTAATGGCCACTGCATTTCTTTTGTATCCTTCTTGCAATTATATTTCACTTAATGGCTCCTTCCTATTATTATATACCATATTCCTATTATTATATACCATAACTAGAGGTGAGTAAAAATCAATTAAACCGAATTAACCACTGACTAAAGTTACAAGTTCGGTTTGGTTAGTTTAGAAATTTATTTTTTTCCTTTAAAATATTGGTTATTTGATCAAATCAATTTAGTCTTGATTTAAAAAAAAATTCAAATTTGATTAAACCGATTAAACTGAAAATAACAATTGATTGCTAAGTTGTTAGCAATGGATTGATGCAATCAACTACTAGACTTGAAAAATTAAATATAATATTTAATAATCGATCGATCGTATATTCGATTTTTCAAGTCTAGTAGTTGATTGCATCAATCCATTGCTAACAACATAGCAATCAATTGTTATTTTCGGTTTAATCTGTTTAATCAAATTTGATTTTTTTTTAAATCAAGACTAAATTGATTTGATCAAATAACCAATATTTTAAAGGAAAAAAATAAATTTCTAAATTAATTAAACCGAACTTGTAACTTTTGTTAGTTGGTTATTCGGTTTAATTGATTTTTACTCACCTCTAGTTATGCTATATAATAATAGGAATATGGAATATAATAATTAGAAGGAGCCATTAAGTGAAATATAATTGCAAGAAGGATACAAAAGAAATGCAGTGGCCATTAGATGATTCTGGAATAATATGACTAAAGCATGTTATCAAAAACAAAGACACTCTTAGCCCAAGGGGCGTGTAAATGAACCTACAAATACATAAAGAAGCAGTGAAAGTGTGGATATAAGACAATCAGCTGAAATCATCTAAATACATCAAGAAAAGTACAGTGCTGATTAGGTAACTAAACAAATAAAACTAGAAAATTGGTTACTAAATTAAAAACAAATCCATTAGTCGGTAATGTGAGAATAAAGATATATATTTTATCTCAAAAGGTCTGCTATAACATTAGTATCCATCTCTTCAAATCAATTAATTTTTGGATGATTGATTTGGCATCAACTAATCCTAGGATGATAAGTTGAAAAATTGAATATAATATTTAACAATCGATCGATCGTATATTCGATTTTTCAAGTCTAGTAGTTGATTGCATCAATCCATTGCTAACATCATAGCAATCGATTGCTATTTTCGGTTTAATCGGTTTAATCAAATTTGATTTTTTTTAAATCAAGACTAAATTGATTTGATCAAATAACCAATATTTTAAAGGAAAAAAATAAATTTCTAAATTAACCAAACCGAACTTGTAACTTTAGTCAATTTGTTATTCGGTTTAATTGATTTTTACTCACCTCTAGATATGATATATAATAATAGGAATATGGAATATAATAATTGGAAGGAGCCATTAAGTGAAATATAATTGCAAGAAGGATACAAAAGAAATGCAGTGGCCATTAGATAATTCTGGAATAATATGACCAAAGCAAAATGAACCTGCAAATACATAAAGAAGCAGTGAAAGTGTGGATATAAGACAATCAGTTGAAATCATCTAAATACATCAAGAAAAGTACAATGCTGATTAGGTAACTAAACAAATAAAACTAACAAATTGGTTACTAAATTAAAAACCAATCCATTAGTCGGCAATGTGAAAATAAAGATATATATTTTATCTCAAGAGGTCTCCTATAATATTAGTATCCATCTCTTCAAATCAATTAATTTTTGGATGATTGATTCGGCATCAACTAATCCTAGGATGATCAGTTGAAAAATTGAATATAATATTTAACAATCGATGGATCGTATATTTGATTTTTCAAGTTTAGTAGTTGATTGCATCAATCCATTGCTAACAACATAGCAATCGAATGCTATTTTCGGTTTAATCAAATTTGATTTTTTTTTAAAATCAAGACTAAATTGATTTGATCAAATAACCAATATTTTAAAGGGAAAAAAAATAAATTTCTAAATTAACCAAACCAAAGTTGTAACTTTAGTCAGTTGGTTATTCAGTTTAATTGATTTTTACTCACCTCTAGTTATGGTATATAATAATAGGAATATGGAATATAATAATTGGAAGGAGCCATTAAGTGAAATATAATTGCAAGAAGGATACAAAAGAAATGCAGTGGCCATTAGATGATTCTGGAATAATATGACGAAAGCATGTTATCAAAAACAAAGAAACTCTTAGCCCAAGGGGCGTGTAAATGAACCTGCAAATACATAAAGAAGCTGTGAAAGTGTGGATATAAGACAATCAGTTGAAACCATCTAAATACATCAAAAAAAGTACAATGCTGATTAGGTAACTAAACAAATAAAACTAGCAAATTGGTTACTAAATTAAAAACCAATCCATTAGTCGGCAATGTGAGAATAAAGATATATATTTTATCTCAAGAGGTCTGCTATAACATTAGTATCCATCTCTTCAAACCAATTAATTTTTGGATGATTGATTCGGCATCAACTAATCCTAGGATGATCAGTTGAAAAATTGAATATAATATTTAACAATTGATCGATCGTATATTCGATTTTTCAAGTCTAGTAGTTGATTGCATCAATCCATTGCTAACAACATAGCAATCGATTGTTATTTTCGGTTTAATCGGTTTAATCAAATTTGATTTTTTTTTAAATCAAGAGTAAATTGATTTGATCAAATAACCAATATTTTAAAGGAAAAAAAAATAAATTTCTAAATTAACCAAACCGAACTTGTAACTTTAGTCAGTTGGTTATTCGGTTTAATTGATTTTTACTCACCTCTAGTTATGGTCCATTAGATGATTCTGGAATAATATGACCAAAGAATGTTATCAAAAACAAAGAAACTCTTAGCCCAAGGGGCGTGTAAATGAACCTGCAAATACATAAAGAAGCAGTGAAAGTGTGGATATAAGACAATCAGTTGAAACCATCTAAATACATCAAGAAAAGTACAATGCTGCTGATTAGGTAACTAAACAAATAAAACTAGTAAATTGGTTACTAAATTAAAAACAAATCCATTAGTCGGCAATGTGAGAATAAAGGTATATATTTTATCTCTAGAGGTGTGCTATAACATTAGTATCCATCTCTTCCAACCAATTAATTTTCGGATGATTGATTCGGCATCAACTAATCCTAGGATAATCAATCCATTTCTAAGAAAGTTTTTCATCAGCTACCATGATAAATCAGGAAAACACTCATGGATGCTTATACAAACGACCAGGGTTCTTAGGCTAGCTTCTCATTGGAGGAAAAATCCTCTACAATGCGGCATAGCTGAGACTTGAATCTTACCTGAGGATAGTAACATGGAACTCCTTTTGTTTTTCCCTCCAAAAGTATTTTTGAAAAATTCATTTTTATTTTTCCACCGTTGGCTAGTGTTGACAAAATATCGCGTTTAACAAAATTTGTAATAATATTTTTTGTTAATATTGGATTATTTTTAAAAAAATTATTTTTTTCACGCATATTTCTTTATCTCCCACGTTGCTTATCCCAGGACAAAGTCTTGGAAATTATTTCTTGTCTATTTTTTTTTTGTAAATATACCAATGTCTATTTAAGAAGGACGGAGCATCCATAAACCACCACCATATGATCAAGAAGATTTCAACTACTAGAGGCGAGAAGTGGAATAGTTCGTAGGAAGTCTAAATTTTGATAATTTGTTGATATTGAGAAAACCTTCTCGGGACTCAGAACTGAACAAAAATGTAAGTAAACTTATTTGTAATATTTTACCTAACAATATTTTATGCAGATTAGAAAAGTATAGGAATTCACATGAGCTTTGGACCCAGTTGATCAAGCTACACGAGAAGTGGTTAGAGCTAGAGGATCAAGTCAAAAATTAAATCTGGACTCGAGTCAAATTCAATCGAAAAGCCTACTGAATTAGGGGATACGATTAAGGTTAGTATAATTTATCAAAATACCCCTATCAGTAGTAGTTTAAATAATCTGCATGATAATTTAGATAAGTATGAAATTATCCCAAGTATGATACATGATAATCTAAATTTACATAATTCAAATGCAAAACCACAAAATAATCTAGTTTCTGATCAAGTCAATCAAGACTTTGATCAAATCAACATCAAACTTGATTTGGTCAAACAGAACCCTGACCAAATCAATTCAAATAATTAAGAAAATCTAAAAATTAAGTAAAAATTCAAAGATAATTAATTCAAACATTTAAATAAATTCAATTTAAAACTTAAAAATAAGAAAATAGATTTAGATAAAATTAATAAATAACTTAATAAAATATTTAATAATCTAGACCATATCAATCTACAAAATTCTATACAAAACCAAGATAATTTAATTAATAAAAGATTAAATTTTAAAGATAAGACTAATCTAATAAATTCAACTAATAATATAAACTTAAAAGATAAAGAAAATATAATGATAAATTCAAACATGTCCATAAAACCAAAACCGAATTTAATAAATTCAAAATTAAACATTAAAGAAAATTCAAAATTAAATATTAAACAAAATTTAAAATTAACCGTTAATAAAAAAAAATTAAGAGATAAACCTTTAAAAAAATATAATTCAAACAGATTAATCAATTCAAATTTACAAACTAACAAAAGCATAAACACTAAAATTAAAAGAAAATTTAAATATTAAATACACTCCTTCAAAAAAGGAGAATTTGATCAATTTAATTAATTCAAAATTTAAAACTTAAATTTAAATTACAAATTAAAAATCTTAAAAGGAAAATCAATAATTTATGGGGAGGCTCCAGAATAGCTGACACCTCTAAAAATAACTTACCCGGCAGGGTACTTAGGATTAAATTAAAAAGGGACTAAGTTTAACTTGACCTACGGTACTGGTGAAGTTTTGGATGATAGTAGGTTAGGGAAACTCAGTTTATGCATGTCTACGAAGATATGACTTCGACCTGGTGTATTTGGCTGAGTGAAACTAACTGAAGCTACTCCTTACGAATCTTAACTAGTTAGACCAAGATTTTGTACTAAGTTCAGTGGATAAGACTATTTGGAAAATCTCGAATGCATGATTACTCTAATGATGTGTAAGTAACTCACCATAGCCCAGAAGTTTATCCAAATAATGTCTGTTTGTTGAGTCCAAAGCTAAACATGAATTTAACACAAAATTAAACCAAACTATAAAAATTGAACATAACTTCATCTCACAAAAATTATAGGTTTCCCTGATTGAAAACATAAATTGGGTGAGATGAATAAGGATTTCAAATCAAATTAAATTAAATTAAATCAAATCAAATCAAATCAAATCAAATCGAATCGAGTCGAATTGAATCAAATCGAATCGAATCAAATCAAATCAAATTAAATTAAATTAAATTAAAATTAAATAAAATTAAAATTAAATTTAAATTAATCAGAATTAAATTAAACTAAATCAAATTAAAATTAAATTAAACTAAATCAAATTAAAATTAAATTAATTAATCACTCTTTGTTAATGTTCTACTATCTCTCAGCCCCTGCATATTAGTACAAATATGAGATGCATATCCGGTATCTAATACTCATAAAGAAGAAATAGATAGATTGACCTCTATAGCATATATACGTGAGGCAAAAGTCTCACTTCTCTTCCTTTTCAGTTCCTCTAGGTACAACTTGCAGTTCCTCTTCTATTGTTCGGTCTCACCTTAATGGAAGCAGGTTCCTTCCTAACAACCCCACCTTTGGATTTCAATGCATGAGTCTTGCCTTTGCCTTTAGCTTGAGTCTTACCCTTACCTTTGGACTTCCATTTGCCTTTGTTCTTTGACACCATCAAAATGGTACTAGGCTTTCTTGGAACCTTGACACCACTAGAGGGGGGGGGGGGTGAATAGTGTCTCACCCAAATCGTCACTTCCTACACTTGGTAGTACGCAGCGGAAAATAAAATACAAATACTAACAATAGAAAGCAAACCTAACACGTTGATTTAATGTGGTTCGGAGATAAAGCTTCTACTCCACGGCTGTCCGTAAGGTGGACGATCCCGATCCGTCGATGGATGATTCCCCGGAGAACTTCCGGCTAGCTCACGTAGCTCCTTGTGGGTGGAGAAACCTCGCCACAACCTCGTACAAGCACGCTAGATCACTTGGGCACTTGGAGACTCTAATTAGGGTTAACCACCACTAATTTCGTCAACCTTATACCCTGTTTGGAAATAACTTAAGTCATGGAATTGAATTGAATTCCATTATGAATTGAATTCCATAAGGAATTGAATTCAATTCTCATGTTTGGAATGAATTGCAACTTAAGTTATGGAATTCTTATGTTTTACCATTTTATCCTTCTCTCTTTTTTCTTTTCTTTTTTTACAAAGAAGAGAGAATGAGGGCACAATGGACATAATATGGTGTAACGACCCACCCTTCTTACTGCTACTCTCTAAGGACGACCGTTACCTAACTACTACTCTACTTACTAGTGTCACTGACGCTATTATTAGCATCAGTTAGATTTATCACGGTCCAGAGGAATTCCTACCGAAAAATTTCGGCAGAGTCTCCCCTGTACCGGTGACCAAATCCATAATACAAAAGATATATACGCAGCCACAGGCGGCTAGAACACATTTTTCACAACCACGCAGTTATAAACAATAGGAAAAGGAAAGAACTACTCTAGCAAAAATAACCAACTACATCACTCCACAAATAATGAAAGTGACTAAATGCATATGCGGAAATAAACTCAACTACAATCTCACAAACTTCATAATAGTGTTAAAGAAAAGAACTAAAGCATATACTCTAATCAAATAGGTCCTGTAGGTATGGTAGCACTCTCTGGATCTCTCCATAGTCCAGTCATCACACACCTTCATCACCATCACCACCCTGTCGTCTCCCTTCATATCTTAGCTTTTCCTTTATCTGCGGTAGGAGGAAAAAAAATAGATCTATAAGCGAAACGCTTAGTAAGTACTAATCTATCTCACAAAAACTCGAAGTGCATAAAAAGAATGCAACAATACTAAAACTGAAATGCTAAAAGCAAAGCTGCATGTACTCATGGTATACAGAAATAAAAATGAATACTAAACATGCTCACTAACTGACAGGAAAGTAATGAAACAACTACTGTAAGCTTAGAATTAAAGAACTAAACTTTTATTGATTCTAAGCATAAAACTTGCTTCATTTTCTTATATCCTTATACTAGAAATTAATCTTTTAATTTCTCTTTCACTTTCTTCTTCTTGTTTTTCTTACTTTTCTTATACTAGAAATTAATCTTTTAATTTCTCTTTCACTTTCTTCTTCTTGTTCTTCTTACTTTTCTTATACTAGAAATTAATCTTTTAATTTCTCTTTCACTTTCTTCTTCTTGTTCTTCTTACTTTTCTTATACTAGAAATTAATCTTTTAATTTCTCTTTCACTTTCTTCTTCTTGTTCTTCTTACTTTTCTTATACTAGAAATTAATCTTTTAATTTCTCTTTCACTTTCTTCTTCTTGTTCTTCTTTTCTTTGGGCCCAGGCTTAGTACCATCTTTATTTTGCGCGCTCTCTAATAGTAACTGGGGTAGCGAGCCACCAGCCCTATGAGGATAAAGACCTCGGTCTTACCAGGGCCAAGACCTCGGAATTGGTCACCTGGATTTGTTTAACGACAACCTCGGAAGTCGGGTACTAGCCTCTTACTTTAATTTACTTGTTATCTCTTTTTAACTAGACCTTAGTCTTTTTCTTTTTATTCAGTTTTCTCATAATCCTTTATTAGAGTTTATTGGAATCCTTTAGATATACCTAACAAGTGTAGGATTACAATTAACTAAGCATGCTATATAAAAACAATACAAGGGAAACAAATCTACACTCTCTCTAAGCATGTTATAGAACAAAGCAACAGAAAAGCAAATCTGAACTTTCTAAACATGCTGTAAAACAAAGGAAAAGAAAGCACATCTGAACTTACTAATCATGCTCTAGAATAGAGTAAAAGAGAACTAGTTTGAACTTTTAAAACATGCTGTGATAAGAGCAAAGAAAGCTAATCTAATCTTACTAATCATGCTATAAAATAGAGCAAAAGTAAGCTAATTCAAACTTGCTAATCATGCTATAAAATAGAGCAAAAGAGAGCTAATTTGGACTTTCTACACATGCTGTAAAATAGAGCAAAAGATAGCTAACTTGGACTTTCTAAACATGCTGTAAAATAGAGCAAAAGAAAGCTAACTTGGACTTACTAAGCATGCTATAAATAAAGGAAAAAGAATGCAACTTTACACTTTCTATCATGCTATAAAAACAGGGCAAAGGAATCCCTTTTTGCTGGAATTTATGGCAGCAATTAGACTTACACGGGTACCACATTTAAGAACTAAAGGCACGCTTAAAAGACAACCATAGGCTGAAATCAGGGCTGTCCGGTTTAACAAGAATTCAAAATAGAAATTCCATGCAAGAGATGCTCTAATCTACCCGGTATAAAGAGCTTCAATTCTGTAATAGCATAAATTTAAACTAACAGCATGAACCAATATCATAATCAAGGAACTAATGGCACCAACAGGGAGTGCTATATTTCCCCAACCGAACACCTCTAAGCCTTGAAAACTCTTGGCAGTTCTAATCACAAGAACACCTAAACCAAAATCCTTAAACGAATGAACAAAGAGTTGTTCACAGAACACCTCTATGCATTCAAAACCATCGGCAGCAACCATGAAGTGGCAACCTGTACAGTATGATCCGAAAACAGGGAAGCAAGGGAACAAACCAAAGCCTAAATCTGCATGGCAAAATACCTAGCAACAACTAAAGGAAAGGATGCATAACAACCCTAGGACCATCTGTTCGGCACAATGGAATCCATGAGCAAGGAGAACAAAACTCAACACCCCAAGCTACTCCTACCACAAGTGAGTAGTACTTACTTAGTGTTCTTGGACTTACAACCGAAGGGGAGAGGCGGCTAGGGTTCCGGGTGGAGCTTGAAACTCGGCGGCTCCTTTGTGCTTTCGAGATCCCTTCGTCAGGATGACCACCCACGGTTGAAGGCCGGCCAGAAAAAGGGCTTCGCCGGCGCCGGAGACCAAAACCTAGCTTGCTGCGTTTCCGCCCGAGCCTAAAAGCGCCGACGCACACGTGAGGAGAAGAGGAAGAGAGGTTAGGGTTTGGGTAAAATTTCCTCTCCTTAACTTATCCTTTAATTATCTCTGTCCTTTACTATATCCTAATTATATTTCGGTTCCCATCTTTTCATGAAATAACCGCAGCCCAGTTGGTTGGCTGGGTCCGGCTGAGGTTCGGCTCGGGTCGAGGTCATGGGTTCGAACCTTGGCTTGCATAATTTTTTTGAGCTAAACTTCTTTTGTTTAATAAAAATATCAAACGACTTTCAAAAATTACGTAAAAATACTCTAAAAATCTCTAGAATATTTTAAAAGCATTTCCAAATATTTTTATGGGCATTTGGAACTCGAAATAGGGAAAATTGGGTTTTTACATATGGAGAATTGAACCTTGGCTTGCATAATTTTTTTGAGCTAAACTTCTTTTGTTTAATAAAAATATCAAACGACTTCCAAAAATTGCGTAAAAATACTCTAAAAATTTCTAAAAATCTCTAAAATATTTTAAAAGCATTTCCAAATATTTTTATGGATATTTGGAACTCGAAATAGGGAAAATTAGGTTTTTACATATGGAGAATTGAATTCCTTATCTAAATCACACATAAAGAGGTGTGATTTACTTTTGCCTTGTTTGATGGAATTGGAATTGAATTCCATATCAATTCTTAGCTAAAAAAGCATTCCAAAACATGAAATTCAATTCCAATTCTAAAAGGAATTGAATTCCATATCATTCCAAACAGGCTATTAACCAAGCTTCCAATGCTTGGTTATATAGGCCACAAGTTAGAAAACCTCGCCTACTAGTCGACTGCCAAAACTAGCAGTCGACTGCCCTCTATGGAAATTCGACTGTTACATCCCAACGACTCGATACCAGTCGACTGCCAAAACATGCAGTCGACTGCTCCACACTGACCGAACGAATAGAATCATTCTGTTCGCACCCAGTCGACTGCGCGGTCGACTGTACCAGTCGACTGCGCGGTCGACTGTACCAGTCGACTACTAAAACATGCAGTCGACTGCTATAATACTGCTACAGTAATGCTACAGTACTAGTACAGTAACACTACAGTACTGCTACAGTAATGTTATAATAAAATCCTGGAGTCTAGAATTTTACCCCCGAGTACATTCGCTCAGCACTTATCCTCGCCCGACCAACCTAGACCTAGCCTTCTAGCTTCCTCCATCAGCCTTGCGTCCCTCGGATGTCTCCCCATCCTTCACGTCTTGCCTTCTGGAGCTTCCATCGACCTTGTCATTGTTGTCGGGTCTTCCTTTGCCAAGAGGTAGCGCCTCTGGGACTTCATCCATTGCCAAGTCACACTTGGACTTACGTTTCCAAGACTATATGCTTGGACTTACACCGCCAAGACTCATCCTTGGACTTTCCTCCTTTGCCAAGATCACACTTGGACTTTTCTTGTTGTACCTGTATCCTGCACACTCACAGTGCATATCAAATTACAACAATAATCCTAACTTAAACCTTTGCCCAAACATCAAAACCTAGGGTCACTAGATTGCTTCAACAGGCTTTACCTTCTTAACGTTGAGTTCAGTAGTTCTCAACATGCTCAACATCTCAAGCAATAGTTTATCAATTTCGTTCATGTTATAATTCATGATAAATTGACTATATCTCTCAAGCAACGACTCCAGAATAAGGTCAGTGACCAATTCTTAACCTAGTGAAAATCTCAATCTTTGTAGGTTCTCCATATACCCAATCATTTTGAATACATATGGTCCTACCAGACTGCCTTCTTGCATCTTGCATTGAAACAATTGTCCTTGATATGCTTGTCCTTGATATAGTTGTCTAAGATGTCCAACCATATCATAAGCATCCATGTTCTCATGTTGCTTCTAAAACTCAGAGTTCATGGTAGCAAGTATAAGGCATGATACATCTAATGCATCATCTTGATTCTTCTTGTAAGCATCCTTATCAGCTCCAGCGGTAGTAGTGGGTGGGTGTTTCAGGAATGGGATGCTCTAGGACATATAGTTTTCTTTCTTGCTTAAGAACTATTCTCAAGTTCCTGTACCAGTTTAGGAAATTAGCTCCATCGAGCTTGTCCTTATCAAGGACAGATTGTAGAGAGAGTGTCTTCGACGTACTAGATGGCATGGTGGTCTATAATAATAAAATACAGAAATAAGTATCATATTTAGATCATTTAATTAGGATTTTAATTAAATGATTCTCCCACTGAATTTGAAATCTTGGTAGGAGCAAGTCATGGATGTGGTTTTACCCACACTATTAGCTCCAAATCCAATCGCGATGACATTCATGTGGGACAAGATCCATATTATACCTCATCTTGAGTTAGTTTTGGCTAATCGCCCAAGACTTAGTATAACTTAAGTAGACAACATTTACCAATTATATCATATGTAACTCTTGTATCATTGGATGAACAAGACTATTTATTCACTTGCCCATCTTATAAAATTCATATTATAACTCATCTTGAGTTAGCTTTGCCTAATCATCCAAGACTAGTATAATTTGAATTACATCGCATGGGATACACTTTTAAGTTCTCAATCCAATTGATGTAACTTAGTTAAGTCACACCCAAAGTCTAATAGTTAGACATCATAATTATCCCATCACACTTTACCAAGATAAATCAAGCCACTTTACTTTGGCAAAATCTAACTACAATTGATCAAGATAGTAGTGAGTATTGAACTTTGGTAGGCATATGAAAAGCACCTAATTTCGATTAAACTACGCATGTATCACATACAATTATGGCATATCATGGAATAAATCAACATATATGCTAAATAAAATATAACATGGTTATGGCCCCATCAACTATGATCTTCTCAAGCTAATGAAAAGATAGAAAAGTCAACCTAGGTTAAAGCATCTTCTCCAAGTGCTTCCTTGGTCATCGTGTGTTGTTGTCCTTCTCCCTTTTTCACCATTGTCCAGTAGACTGGTTCTTTCTCTAATTTATACATTACAAAATCTAAAGAAACCTCAATTTGCATTTGAGAGTAATCTAAATTTACAACGAGAATGAAAAAAGAAGAGAGGCATGACATGCAAATCGTATTATAAATTACAACATACGCACACATCCAATCATATCGGAGTTTAGGACCATAACCATGCACCATGTCATATAACATTCATAATATCTTTATAACATAAAATCTACTATAATTTTAACAAAGACTTATAAGCCGCAATGCCATGGCAGTCCCACTAGCCGGTTAGTGGGTGGGGGACAAGGAGGCAGCGCCCCCTTGCGAGAGTGACGGGGTAGCGCCCCGACGTAAAATTATTTTGCATACTCATTATATGAGTTGCTTCCATATCCAAGACCCTACTACCCATAAAACCTTTGGCTAAAATCTTATTATTCATAATAGTGTTGGCCTAGACCTTGCTGTTCATAATAGTTTTTGGCCAAGACCTTTGGCCAAAATCTAACTCATACTCATGCAAATCATAGTAAATATCTCATGCAATTTCTATATCACATATAAAAATCTAACTACAACTTAGTATACACCTTTACAAGTGGCTTTGATACAATTGTAAGGAATTAGAGTGCTAAACACGTAGAAAGCTCAACAGAAAAACTAACTAGATCCTTCTAGAAGATCCATGCGAAGGAGAAAAATCACATATACTAAGTTTGACGAGAGGGAGTTATACTTTTATTGCGTGAACACGAACCCCTGACATTTAGGATCTCAGCATGATCACTTGTCCATGCCTCTTTTGATATCCACATGAACAAGCCTTCCATCCATCTCACGAACTCAAGAAGTAGAGATGACAAATCAACCAAGGTTGTGCTAGCAACCACAAGGATGGTTCGGCCAAGAAGAGTTTCGACCAAGAAGAAAAGAGAAGATGAGGAAGAAGCTCAAGGGACACTCCAATTTTCATCTAATGAAAATTCCACACAAAATTCCTATTTATATCCATCTAATAAATACCAAAGGTCACTTGCCTTTTGATCTTCCTCTCTTAAATTCATGATTAAGCTAAGTTAATCAACACCTTTCCAACACCTTTCTTCTTAAGTGAATGGTCAATATCAAAATTGACCGTTCCTCATCCTTATGCAATTCAAATTCAATGAGTCACCATCTCATTAATTTCAAATTGACTCAATGAGTCTAGTTCAAATTAGACTCACTCCAACAATTGAATCCAATTGAGTCTAATTCAGATTAGACTTAATCCAATGATCCATCATATGAACTCATCTCTAAATTAA
This sequence comes from Zingiber officinale, assembly GCF_018446385.1. NCBI lineage: Eukaryota > Viridiplantae > Streptophyta > Magnoliopsida > Zingiberales > Zingiberaceae > Zingiber > Zingiber officinale. Next base: position 86,984,266 of record NC_055997.1, on the reverse strand, counting down.
CTTGTTTTTTATGTGTGACCCAATAAGCTCTTGTAACGTTACGTTGGAAATGTATCTAAAACCACTTTAGATACATAAGCAATGAGTGGTATCTAGTAAAGCATCATTGCTACCCAAGTGACGAGAATGTTGAGATCTGACTTAACCTTTCCATGTATATTATCTTGTATAACTCAATCCTTCTATTCTTGATATCTAGATTGATCAATGAGGTATTGATCGTGTCATTCTCTTATCAAACTTTATGTTTCTTGATCTCTAAGTAGATACACTCAATCAAATAAGCTCAATATCGCATATTGACTCATTTGAGCATGGTCATACATTCTTATATCCTACTAATCAAGGGGACCACAACTATCACTTCCGTCATATGGAAGGGATAGATCCCATCTATATCACTCACATCTCTCCGCATAACTATTACATATCCAGTGATCGACTTTATGATCCACCCTGTTGTAGGTGATATTTGTCGATACCAAAGTATATAACTTCTTATGTAGAGAACCATAGTGACTTCAGGTCTAAGGACTATTCATACTAACAATCACATGAGAATATTTATGACACTCATATAATGATCCATGAAACATTCTCATGGTAGGTCATTTAGTAGGTATTCTCTAATATATACCTATGTATCAACCTGATATCTCATATCCATGACTTGTGAGATTAAGTCATCCGTTGACGTACATGCTAGTCTTAATGCATTGATATTGTCCTTGTATATTAATGCTTGAATAGGAATAGTTAAGTATAGTGTCTATATATATCTACAAGCTCCCACTATTAATTCAACTAATTGATATGCTAGACTAGAACCTACTACTTTAGGATATTATTATACTTATTTATTCAACACTAAACTAAAATAAATATAATAATCAACTTTATCTTTTATTAATTAATAAAATATGATATAAAAATGGCCTATCAATCATCTCATATAAAATATGATACAAAATGCCCTATCAATCATCTCATAGTTGGAACTGGGGCTAATACTAACAATATTATACTGTTGTTATTATCCCAGCTTCTCGACCATACAAGGGTCATGATAGCTGAGGGGTGGGCGGGAGTGACCATGGTGTACATATGCATATAATATGTGATTGTGTATGCTTGTGATTGATTATATCCATATGTCTGTAATATGTTTACATACGGTTGAGATGTGTTTGTTACATATTCGCATCTTGCTCATTATAGCATTGCCTGCATGCCGGCGACCATGTCTCCCTTATGGTTGAGAGAGTCGTCGGCCCTTGTTGCTTACTTGGTCGCTTAGGGTAGTGTCTCTGGAGTGAGTGTAGCTTGTCCTATCGTGCCCAACTCACTTCACTCAGGGGTAGTGGTTGCGAGCAACAGAGACTCCGTTGCTATGTAGCTAGATAGTTACTATGCAAACTGTCCACTGGCACCACTAGGGAGTAGTGGTTGTTCGTAGTGTCATACAATTGTCATTGTCTCGACCTCTCGACTATACAGGGGTCGTGGTAGCTGAGGGGTGGACGGGAGTGACCATATCGTGCATATGATTGCATATGCTTGTGATTGATTGTATCCATATGTCTATGATATGTTTACATACGATTGAGATATATATGTTGCATGTGCTCGATATTGGTCTATTTATTAGTATTTAGATAGACCATATATGATGTTATAGTGAATATGAGCAATACTCTCATCGATTCACCTTTGCACTTACTTTTATTATGTGCTTGGCACATATTTCAAGTATGAACGCATTTATGTTATGATTGTTGATTATTTCCCTATGAAACTATATACCTTTAGATTTCTAGATATATTATGATCATGCACTATCTGTCTTAGACCCGCTGAGTCATTTGGACTCACCGCCCCATTTGCACTATTATTTTTCCCAAGTATCATGTAGATGCTTCGAGGTCACTTGGTGTATCTTGACTATCGGTCCCATGTCACGTTTGAGGACGGTTTCTAGTTTTGCCTCCTGCTTTATTTGCGTTTTGAATTTATGGACTTGGCATTGTAATAATTTGACTTACTCTTAGAGTTTAGCCTTATGACTTCTTTTACTTGCTTTGATGTTGTTTTGTCAAGCTGGGTCGGCTCGTATTCTGTTATTTTGGTTTATATGTTTTACTTTATGTCTTTTACTATTTTTTTTATTTCAGTCATGTGGGTTGCTTATCATCCTACATGGTTATGTATGTATTCAGCCGTGTGGAATATAGTTATTATACTTGTACAGTCATGTGGCTATGTATCCAGGTTCTATACATTGTCATAAGGGGAGGAGATGGTGCCCATTTATCGTGCAGGGTCTCCTTTGGGGTGTGACAAGTTATTAGTACCAGAGCCATAGGTTTACAAAGCATATTTCCCATGTTTTGGATTTCATGATTTATTTCCTTGATGTGATTTTTTGAGTTTGGGACTAGGAAGAGTCAAGACATCTCCAAGCTATAGGAGGTAAGAAGGTATAACGTTTGTTATATATATATATAATAGTACTTGTCTTAATGTCAATAATAGGTATGACATATTTTAGGTCAGCCACTATTCAGGTCCCTCAAACCCTATTGGAGATTAGGGATCATAGTCTCAGGGGATTCCTCCTACCATACCACCAGTAGTACTAGCTCCTGCTACTACTAGTTCGACGAGAGATAGAGCATGTATATCATTATTAGCTCAGTTAGTAGAGTATCAATTTACTCTATCTCATGGAGATTCAGGCCCTTGAGTTACTTGTGCTTAGTTAGATAACCTGGAAGGAACATTTGAGTACATGGTTTATACAAACATAGAAAGGACTAAATTAAATGTATACCATTGTTGGCTCTGTTGGACCACTGGTGACCGGCTAGAAGAGAGGTTGAATATCCCTGCACAAATAAAACAAACAAACATTTCTCGGACAACTAACTTAAATAACGAACACTTGCATTAAATAAAGAAATCAAACAGACAGAGACTCAAAGAGTTTTTACTTGGTTACAACCGGGGAGATTATTAATCCAAGAAAATAAAGCACACTACTTTCTCTTTCAGACGGAGAAGTCTCTTTATAGCAATGAAATCTCAGAAAAGAAGAAGATAAATGAAAACTGAAATCTGTACAAGTGTTGTTGCAAGAATACTTGTTGTTTTGTAGCTTCTGGACCAAGGCTGTATTTCGAGCCTTGGTCGGGGCGCCTGTAAGGGTTCCAAGCACCTGGAGTGGGATAAAAACTTTATCCCGACACAACGATCAACATCCACATCGAAGCGGATAAAAATGAGGTTCTGGGCGCTTGGAAGGGTTCCGGGCGCTCGGACCCTAAAAGTGAATAGGGTTGACTTTTTTCAATCTAGGCCCTCTGCTCCGATTCTGCTCGCCTCGGTTTGGGTCTTCCGCTCCGGCTTCGCTCGCTTGGGTGATTTCGACCATCCGGAATAGGGCTCACCCAAACCCAACTTCCGCCTTCTCGAACAACCTTTTGATCCGACTTCTCGTCTCTCAGAATCGTCGCGTGCTTCCTTCTCGTCCGCCAGCGTACTCTTCTGCAGCTCCGTCCTTCGGACGCACCGAGCCTGTTGACTCTCTCCCGTGCCATCCTTCTCGCTAACTGTATCTTTTTCTCCTCGAGCAATCTTCCGATCTGGTTTCTCATCCCTCAAAAATATTGCACGCTCCCTTCTCGTCCGCCGGTGTACTCTTCCGCATCACCTCGTCCCTCGGACGCACCGAGCCCGTCAGCTCTCTCCTGTGCTGTCCTTCTCGCTAGCTGCGTCTTTTGCTCAACTCCCTATGCTCCTAAGTTCCTGCACACTTAGACACAGGGTTAAAACATAACAGGACCTAACTTAACTTATTTAATCACATCAAAATAATCTTGGGGTACCAACAATCTCCCTCTTTTTGATGTGAGCAACCCATGTTAAGTTAGGGTAAACAAATATAAAATAAAAGCAATAAATTTTTAATTAAAGTGCAAAAATTTTAAAAAAAATTAATCTACCCCCCTAGACCTAATTTTCCCTTCTCCCCCTTTAATCACATAAAAAATGTGGTACAAAAAAAATCTAAGGGTAACTTTTATAAAGCTCTGATTTTCAAACAATTTTGAAAATTTTATCAAGATTTTGAAAATAATTTTGATAAACTCTGGCACTTACTTGGCTACCAGGATTCATAAACTCTAGTACTTAAGCCTAGAGGTCTAGAGTTCGAATCCTGAGGAAGGCAAAAATCCACTGGCCAGGGGTGGAAAGTCCTAGTGAGTAATGACACGGCCGAAGGTCATCGGTCGACGACATGAGAGGTCGCCAAATGGGCCGACGACATAAGGGACACCAGTTGGGCCGCCGCAAGGGCCGCCCAAGAGGCTAAAGGGTCGGGTCGTTACAATAGAAGTATAATGGTTAACAGGGCGATGGTCAGTCAACTCGCCTAATACTATTCCATGGGAGATTCCGACTCATGGACCGGTCATACATGATTTGATAGCCCTGATGGTGTATTGAGATATATGACCCACAATGATGTGGAGAATATGGAGTTAGTTATGCATCACTTGCGAGATCATGGCATTGCTTAATGAAAAGTTATAGAAGATTATCTTAAAGAGGTAGAGCATCACTTCGTGATGATTTTAAGATGATATGGACAGCTAGTATTTCTCTCCATCCTTTTCTATTGCTCATCATTAGAGGTTTCTGAACCTTAAGTAGAGCAACTGTAGTATGATGGGTTACAAGACAATGGTTAATCTACTCAACTAACGTTGTCTCCATCGAATAGCACAGGACCTTGACCACATGATCATTTACTAAATGTCAAAAAGTCTATATACAGATCAAATAGTTGGATATTATTTGGGACTTGTTGAGGGTTTTTTTAGCATTGTTATGCTATTGACTCGACTGGCCAGGAAAGGAATGAAATTTACTTGGATAGAGACTTATGAGGCCAGTTTTTAGGAGTTTAAGCAAAACCTGATAACTGCACTAGTTTTAGTATTATCTGCTAGTGAAGACGGATTTGTATTCTTCATAGATGCATCGTATCAAGGATTTGGTGTAGTTTTGAAGTAGCATTAATGGGTAGAATCATGTGCTTCTCATCAACTGAAAGATCAAGAGAAGAATTATCTAGTTCATAATTTGGAGTTAGCAGTTATCATTTTCACGCTAAAAATTTAGAGACATTATTTGTATGAGATCACTTTTAAGATCTTCCCAGATTATAAGAGACTTAAGTACTTGTTTACTCAGAGGGAGTTAAACATTAGATAGAGAAGATGGATGGAATTCTTGAAAGGTTATGACTGCACCGTTAGCTATCATCTAGGAAAAGCTAATGTGGTGGCTGATACTTTGAGTAGAAAATCCTGAGGGATTTTGGCTTGTCACTGAGTAATGGTTATAGAATTGATACAGAATTTTTTTTGAGCTGGGATTAGTAGAGCATGAACTAATAGAGAGAGGGATATTGGTATCCATAGTTACTCAGTTGCTTATAGTTGAGCAAATTAATGGAGCTCAAGCTAGTGATTAGCATCTGCAGTTTTTATATAGCAAAGTAGTCTAAGGATAGTTGACCGAGTTTTCTTATGTTGGGAATGAGATTTTTTATTTCCATGGAAGATTGTGTGATCCTAAGTCACATCCTGTCCAAGAGGACTTACTGTAGGAAGCACATCGATCTGGACTTGCGATTCATCCGAGTAGTACTCGAATGTAGAGGGACCTGAAGCGTTCTTATTAGTGGAATGACATGAAGAAAGACATCACAGATTTTGTAGATCAATGTCTAATGTCAGCAAGTGAAGGCTGAACATCATAGGACAGCTGGTTTACTCCAAAAAATACAAATACCCGAATGGAAAATGATTACGATGAGCTTTGTTGTGGGGCTACCTAGGACACAGAGAGGACATGATGTAATTTGGATAATCATTAATCGGTTAACTAAATTTGCTTACTTTCTGTTAATCTATAGGACAAACCCTTTGGATCTCTTAGTAGAGTTATACTATAGAAAGATTATCAAACTTTATGATATACCTCTAAGTATCATAACAAACAGATCGAAATATCAGAGTAACAGAAGCTAGGTGAGTTTATAACCCACACAGTCATCACTATCTACTTAGATGTAGATCATGTAGTAAGGGATCCCAAATCGTTATAGACTTTTCATGATACTAAGATGGACTAGTAAATGTGTGTGTTGCTTAGTTGTTACGCTTAGATGAGGATCTCTTAATTTTAGTAAATTTATGGATCAAATTTTTATTAATGAGGGAGAATGTAAGATATGATAAATAAATAATAGTAAAATAATAAAGGTGAATCAAGAAATTACCTTATTGGATGTTTTGAGAATTTATAGGATTTTTTTGGAATTTAAAGGAGTCTTTTTAAATTTTATCGAGATAAACGAGATAGAGGGAAAGCCTCTTTTAACTACCCTAATCAAATGAGGAAATGATTGAATTATAAATTCATTCTTATTTCAGCTTTTTACTAAACCACATAGATAAATTTTCAAAATTACCAAATTGCCAGGGTAGTTTTAAAATTACCAAATCATGTACCCATTTCCCATTTTACCCCTATTAATGGATTGATTTTTTTGTTCAGTCGAATCAATTTTCTTCTGTGCCAAAGCATCAAAATTTTGAGTAAATCAGTCAATTGATTTTTTTAATCATCAACAAATTTATTTTTTTAATCAAAGGTGATTTTAGGTAAAATTGGTTGATAAACCAAATGATCTCAGATTGACATGAAACTAGTTTATATGTGTTAGGCTACCTCTCTTGATTATATTCATATCCTCATACGTTAATTTGACTCAATATATTGAAAGCAGTGATTTTTTGAATATGAATGTATTTGAAAATTTTAATTTGTATTCAAAAAATCGTTGCTCTCAATACATTGGATCAAATTGGTATTTGAGGGAATGGATACAATCAGGAGAGGTAGACAAACCTATAAGAACTAATTTTATATCAATCCGAGGTCATTTAATCCATCAACTGGTTTTTTTCAAAATTAAATGATGGACCAAACGACATCAGATTGACATAAAATTAGATCCTATGTGTTTGACTAGTTCTCTTGATTACATCTATGCCCTCAAACATCAATTTGATCTAATATATTGAGAGCAAAGATTTTTCAAATATGAATTAAATTTCCAAACATATTCATGTTTAAAAAATCATTGCTCTTAATATATTGAGTCAAATTGATATTTAAGGGCATGGATATAATCAAGAGAGGTAAACAAACACATATAAACTAATTTCATATCAATCTGAGGTCATTTGGTCTATGAGCCTGTTTTGGATAAAATTGACTTATGAACCAAATAACCTTAGATTGACATGAAACTAGTTCTTAAGTGTTCATCTACCTCTTCTGATTATATACATGCCCTCAAATACCAATTTAATCTAATACATTGAGAGAAATAATTTTTTGGACACAAATTTAATTTTTCAAATACATTCATATTCAAAAAATTATAGCTCTCAATATATTAAGTCAATTAATTGACATTTAAGGATATGGATATAATTATGAGAGGTAACTGAATGCATAGAAACTAGTTTTATGTCAATTTAAGGTCATTTAGTACATCAGTCGATTTTTCCCAAAACTAGCTGATGGACTAAATGACCTCGGGTTGACATGAAACTAGCGTCTATGTATTCATCTACTTCTCATAATTATATTCATACCCTTAAATATTAATTTGACCTAATATATTTAGAGAAGTATAATTTTTTGAATACATATGTGTTTCAAAAAATTTAAATGTCAAAATTTTGAGTATATCAGTCACTGATTTGCTTTTTTTTTTTTTTTATCAAAGTCAATTTTAGGTAAAATCAGTTAATGGACTAAACCACCTTGGATTGATATGAAACTAGTTTCTATGTGTTTGACTAGTTCTTTTGATTATATTCATGCCCTTAAAATATCAAATTGACCCAATATATTAAAACCAGTGATTTTTTAAACATGGATGTATTTGAAAATTTTAATTCATATTCAAATAATCACTACTCTCAATATATTTCATAAAATTGACATTTAAGGTTATGGATATAATCAGAAGAAGTAGATGAATACCTAAGAACTAGTTTCATGTCAATTCAAGGTCATTTGGTCCATCAACCGATTTTGCCCAAAATCGACTGATGGATAAAATGATCTCGGATTGACATGAAACTAGTTCTTCTATCTCTCCTGATTATATTCATGACTTCAAATATCAATTTGACTCAAGATTGAGAGCAATAATTTTTTAACATGAATATATTTTAAAAATTTAATTCATGCTTATAAAATCATTGCTCCTAATATATTGGGTCAAGTTAATATTTGAACTCATAGATATAATTAAGAGAACTAGCCAAACACATAGGATCTAGTTTCATATCAATCCAATGTCATTTGGTCCATTAGCCAATTTTGAGCAAAATCGACTGATGGACCAAATGACCTCGAATTAACATGAAACTAGTTCTTATGTGTTCATCTACTTCTCCTAATTATATTTATTCCCTCAAATATTAATTTGACCTAATATATTGAGAGTAATGATTTTTTGAACACGAATTAAATTTTTTAAATATTTTCATGTTCAAATATAATTGTTCTCAATATATTAGATAAAATTAACTTTTGAGGGCATGAATATAATCAAGAGAGGTGGATAAACATATAGGAACTAGTTTCATGTCAATCTGAGGTCATTTGGTCCATCAGCCAGTTTTAGGTAAAATTGGTTGATGGACCAAATGACCTCAGATTGATATGAAACTAATTTATATATCTTCGTCTACCTCTTTTGATTACATCTATACCTTCAAATATCAATTCGATCTAATATAATGAGAGCAATGATTTTTTAAACATGAATTAAATTTTTTAAATATATTCATGTTCAAAAAATCGCTACTATAATATATTGAGTCAAATTGATGTTTGAGAGCATGGATATAATCAGGGGAGGTAGTTGAACATATAAAAACTAGTTTCATGTCGATCGGAGGTAGTTTGGTCTATCAACTGATTTTACCTAAAATCAACTTTGATAAAAAAAAAAAAAGTAAATCGGTCAACTGAGTTAAAAAATTTGTCGACTGATTTGCTTAAAATTTTGATTATTCTATCATTGTTAGTATACTAGGATAGTTTCTAAATTAAGGATTAGATTTGTGATGATATTTAAGTATGGATTTTCATTATGTAAAAAAAATTCGAGATCTAACATAACAATTATGTTTATGTTGATCAGAAGTAATAATTGTTCTAGCGGAGAATTGTAAAGTTAAATATAAAAAGTCTAGTTTTGGAAAGTCTTGAAATTCTCTAGAACTACAAGTCATGCATTGTATAGTAGTTTGGAAGATCTTAGGGCTTTGATGCCAATTTTTGTGATATTTTTGTGTAAAGTGCTCTAGTTTTAATCCAAAAAGTTCTGAGCAGGGTTCTTGGTGCCAGACCAAAAGTTCTGAAAATTGGAGTTTTTTTTGCTCCTTTTGGAGTTATGTGTCTTAGTTTGTAATTATTTTCTTTGAACTTTCAAGGTTCTAAATGAAGTTTATAGATGTCTAGTGTTAAAGTACTATTTGTAGTGTTTTAAACAAAACCAATCTTTATTTTAGGCTTTTATGGGATTTGGGATAATTCTAGACACTTGGGAAGGATATTTTCTCAATTTTGGTCTCAACAGGTGTAACGCCCGAAAATTCTCAAAACTGTTTTAGAAATATAGTATCATTTTTCTGGAATTTTTAGATATTTTTCCAGAATTTTCCGAGTAGCGGAAGTAGCAAAAATAAATATAAACGAAAACGGTCTAAGCGGGAATCGAACCCGAGACCTATCGTGTAGAGGATAATGTTAGTAACCAGTTGAACCCAGCAGGGCCGTGCTGAAAGGAAAGGGAGACAATTAAATTTATATTAGAGTTGGTTCGGGTTACCCACTTAATATAAATAGAGGGTTTAAGTGGGGTTTGGTTTATTTTAGTTTTGGTTCGGCAACTTCCTTCTCCTCACCCTAACTCACGCCGATCCTCTCCAAACCCTCACCGCCGCCCACTCCTCTTCCTCTTCCTCTTCCTCACGCACGGCACACCAAGGCAAGGGTCCATAGGTTCACTTTCCGGCGACGACTCCAACACGAAAGAGGTTCTTCTCCGCGAGAGGAACGCGAAGACGTGATCGGATCATCGAGAGGAGCATCTCCACCGGAACTCTAGCGAATAGAATCGTAAGAAATTACGATTAGAAGGTAAGAAACCCCTCACCTGCGGTATAATAGCTCCGTTCGTTTATATGCATTAGTTATTAGCTATATGTGTAGTTTCCGGCACCTAGGATGTGTTTTAACCCTTCTCAAAGATTAGGAATTTAGTTAGCACCTTTAGATGGGCCGGACACGTTTATTCTCCTTGAGTTGGAGATCATAGACGCGGTTGGGTGCCTAGAGGTGTCTTTCCTAATGCAGAGAGGGTTGAAGCACACCAAGTGTTCGAAAAAGGGGTTAGTTTAGCTAATTACCCTTGAGTTATGTTTATTAGCCCAGTTAAATGCATTAGTAGCATTTAAATTAGTAACTTTGCTCACTACACTTATATGGGACTATGGTCCAATGGGTAGGCTCCACGCCTCTAGGTTCAGATAACCTAGCTCTAGGTTCGATAACCTAGAATCGGCATGTTATATCGATTAGCTAAAGATATTAGTATTTTATTTTCAGGTATCGGATTAGATATCCATTGGGTTGGACTCCCACGATCGTCCCTAGGTTCAACCTAGTAAACCCCGCTAAATTCGGGACTTGCAACCCGGGTCTAGTAGGGATGCGGTACAATATCGGGCCCAAAGCAAGATGTTTATTATTTTCACTTATTATGTATTAGTTTCAAACTCAAAATCAGATATGCTAGTGGAGTTTGTTTTCAGTTACTGCTTTAGTTCCAGTTAGCTTAACTTATGATTAGCTTAGTGTTATTACTTGCTATGCCATGATTCCAGTGTATATGCCATGCTTATATGTTATGCCATTAGATTTCAAGATGCCATGGTTTAGCTTTTCAGTGCATGTTTTCAAATAGCATGATTTAAATCCATGATTGCATCGTTGCATGTTTTGTGAGGTAGATGGTTTCTTACTAAGCTTTAAGCTTACAGATTCTATTTTTCCTTATACTGCAGATAAGGGTAAAGGAAAGATGGACTAGCGGAGGATGGAGGGCAATGCGAAGATGGTGTGTGTGGCGAACTGGAATGAAAGATCTTAGGGATCTAACGAGCTTCATTTATACATTAGAACTCTTTAGCATTTACTTTCAGACTTTCAGTTTATTAGTTTGATACTGTCGTTTTCATGCACGTTAAGTTGTTAAAATGTGTTTTAGTGAGTGAAATGCCATGAACCAGTTTAGAATTGCCACTACCTGTTATTAGAATAGTTTATTATGCAGTAGGTAGTTGTTGGATTGTATTTTGGCACACCGAGTCCTGAAATCGAGTTCCGGCGAAATCGAGACGATCGGTCTCGAGACCGATCGGTGCTCGAGCGGATCGGTCGGCCACCGACCGATCCGAATCTGATAAGAGATATCATACGATCGATCGGCCACCGGCCGATCCAAGACGATACAGAGCCTCAAGAGATTTTCGGTGCACGGATCGGTCGACCGACCGATCCAATACTGGATTGGTCTCGCCGATCGATCCACCGCTGGATCGATCGCCGAACCGAACCAGACGGATAAGCGAACCCGATTACGCGGGTTTAAGGATCGGTCACCGACCGATCCGGTAACGATGGCAAAGCCAGCGATCGGTCTGACCGATCGGGCACTCTGATCGATGCATGACCGATCCACCAGAATGCAATGAAGCTTCAGATCGGACAGACCGATCCGTGGTCTTGTGACCGTACATCGATGAGATCGATGCTGTAAGGCGATTAGTTTATAAGAATCAATTAGTTAGCAAAATTTTAATTAGCCCATCTTTCCGCATAGCTTAGCGATTCGCCTTACAGCTTAGTACCCGGAAGGCGGGTCGTTACAGAGTGGTATCAGAGCCGTGCTCCATACTTCCTACACACACATCAGCATTGTACCTGCAGCTCCCAAGTAAGGATACCTCTACTCTCCTTAATGTTCTTGTTTATAGCTACAGTTCATGTTATATGTTTCTTGCTTATAATTACAGTTCATGTTATATGCTTGTGCTTGTTAGTACATGGTAGTTTAATCATGATATCAGAAATTTTATAACTGTGATAGTATTAGTTATACATATGTTCTCTATGTCATTAGAAATGGCACGAGGACGCCCAGCAAAAAGGGCACTAGCCAGTGAGCCCCAGCAAGAGGCAGGCAGTTCAGTGCCTCCTCCAGATCTTACAGCATTAGTGGCTCAGTTACAGCAGCAGCTAGCTGAACAGCAACAGGAAATAGCCACCTCCGAGCCAAACCCGACGACTCCAAGAGTTTTAGAGGTTCCACCACCACAGGCCCGGCCCAGCAGCTGAGCCAAGGAAGGAAGCCTATCTGATCCAGTGGCAGCGAGTCAAGCCAGAGAACTTCTCAGGCACTAGTGAACCATGGGATGCACAAGCATGGTTCAAAACACTGGAGAGCACGATGGAGCTTCTGGACTGGCCAGAACACGAGAAGGTGAAGTGTGCCTCCTTCTGCCTGACAGGAGACGCACGCATGTGGTGGGAAAGAATCGAAGCGCCCAGTGAATCGGATGTCATGGGGGACTTGAGAAGGAATTCTTTGAGGAGTTCTTTCACATGCGGGTTACGAACCGACACTACGACGAGTTTACTGTGTTTCGTCAGGGCAACCTTTCGGTGGAGGAAGCCGTGAAGAAATTCAACAGGTTGGCTCGTCTATGTCCAGAGTTAGTCAGCACAGAGAAGGAACGAGTCCGGTTGATGCTCAAGATGCTGAGGCCCGAGATCGCAGTGAACGTGGCTGGTGGCATTCATAGGCCACAGACCACGGAGGAGCTAGTGAGCAGTGCCTTGACCACAGAGCATTACCAGAACAGCATGAAGCAACAGAAGCAAGTCTCCTCAGAGTCCAAAGGCCAAGGAAGCTCTCACACTCAGAAACAGCAGGGCCACCGCTCCAACTGGAAAGGGAACCGCAAAGCAGGGAGTGACTCAAAAGGAGGACCATCTAGCAAGCGACCCAGTTATCCAAAGTGTGTCACTTGTGGGAAATTCCACCCAGGGGTTTGTCGCAAGGGCACACGAGGATGCTTTGAATGTGGACAAGAAGGGCACATGGCCAAGCAGTGCCCGAGCAAGACCAGTCTTCCTCAGCCACAGCAGATTCCGTATGCAGGCCAGCCAGCTCAGTTACATCAGATGCAGGCCGCTCTAGAAGGCAGATTAGAAGCCCTCCAGCTTTAGCGAATGCGAGGATCTACGCACTCACCAGAGAGGACGTAGCCAATGCCTCGACGGTTGTCACAGGTCAGATTAGCATTTTTCAGTATAGTGCTACTGTTCTATTTGATACTGGGGCAACCCATTCATATGTAGCCAGGATGTTCTCCGAAAAATTAGAGGTACCTCCAGAGATACTCAGCGGTCAGTTTTTGACGACGCTACCTTCAGGAGAGATCATGGCGTCCACGCACTGGCTCAGAGCAGTGCCGGTCATTATAGCAGACAGGGAACTCTTTTGCGATCTGATAGTGCTAGAAATGACCGACTATGACGTTATCTTCGGAATGGACTTTTTGGTCAAATACGGTGTCTCTATCGAGTGCCGTAAACAGAAAGTCACGTTCCAACCTGAAGCGGAAGCACAGTTCGAATTCGTCGGGGAACCAAGGAGAAAGGCCAAGAGGTTTCTCTCAGCTATGAAGGCACAGAAGTTACTGGATTCAGGATGCACGGGATTCCTAGCACACGTAGTCAGCACCAGTCAGGACAGGGACCAACAGCTAGCAGAGGTCCGAGTCGTTTGTGACTACCCAGCAGTCTTCCCTGAAGAGCTACCAGGCTTAGCACCAGACAGGGAGATTGAGTTTGAGATAGAGCTTATTCCCGGCACAAATCCAATTTCCAAGGCACCATACCGCATGGCTCCAGCAGAACTGAAGGAACTTCAGGAGCAAATACAGGAGCTGCTTGACAAGGGTTTCATACGCCCGAGTCACTCACCATGGGGAGCGCCTGTGTTGTTCGTGAAGAAGAAGGATGGAAGCATGCGACTGTGCATAGACTACAGATCACTGAACGGTCACAATCAAAAACAGTATCCTCTTCCCGAATAGATGACCTATTCGATCAGTGAAGGGGCATCGGTGTTCTCTAAGGTAGATCTCAGATCAGGTTATCATCAAGTAAAGGTTAAAGAAGGATATAAACCAAAGTAGGTTCCAGATACGGACACTACGAGTTCGTGGTCATGCCCTTTGGCGTGACCAATGCTCCTACATTCATGGATCTCATGAGCAGTATTGGGAGTATTTAGATAAGTTTGTTATTGTGTTTATCGATGACATTCTTATCTACTCGGAACTCAGGAAGAACATGCAGAGCACCTGAAACTAGTATTGCAGACACTTCAGCAGAACCAGTTTTACGCCAAGTTCACGAAATGCGAATTTTGGCTAGCCGGTGTCCTTTTGGGTCACATCATCTCAAAGGATGGTATTATGGTGGATCCCAAGATAGAAGCGATAAATCGGAAGCACCAAGAACGCCAAAGAAATCGGGAGCTCGGGATTAGCAGGATATTACAGAAGTTTGTAGAGGATTTCTCGGGTAGCCTCCCAGCTCTTACCGGAAAGAGCAGAAATTCCGGTGGAGGATGAGAACATGAGCTAAAGGAGATTGACCAGTGCTCTATTTTGGCTCGCGACGCCAGCTTTGACATCTATAGTGATGCCTCTAAGTTGGGACTAGGAGCGATCGATGCAAAGCGGCAAGGTGATCGCCTATGCCTCCAGACAACTCAAGGATTATGAGAAGAATTACCCTACTCATGACCTTGAGCTTGCACCAGTCTTCTCTCTCAAAATTTGGAGACATTACTTATATGGAGCTCGGTGCAGAGTGTATACAGATCATCAGAGTCAAGTACTTCTTCACTCGGAAGGATCTGAATATGCGACGCAGATGGCTTGAGCTGGTCAAGGACTACGATATAGACATCCTCTACCATCCGGGGAAAGCCAATAAGGTAGCGACGCACTTAGCAGAAAATCCGGTGCTACCTTATTATCTCTACAGTCATGTCATAGAAGGAGATCGTGGATTTTGGTCTCGAGCTCATCGAGGACAGCCTCTACTATGACCTTAGAGTCTACCTTGCTTGGTGATATTGATCACTCGTGATCGGGACCCCGAGATTCAGAAAATCAAGCAAGGGCTAGCAGAATCAGAAAGTAGAGAATTGAGTGTCCGATAGCGGGGTGTTGTATTTTGGCGGCAGACTCCGTGTTCCAGATCGGGAGGAGCTACGGAGACAGATTTTAGATGAGGCTCACAGGACTCCCTACGCGATGCATCCAGGCTCCACCAAAATGTATCAAGACCTGAAGAAACGTTTTTGGTGGCCCGGGATGAAGCGAGACATCGCCAGATATGTTAGCATCTGCCTCACCTGTCAGAGGGTCAAGGCGGAACATCAGGGGGAGTTCTGCAGCCTATACAGATTCCAGAATGGAAGTGGGAGGATATCTCCATGGATTTCATAGTGGGACTACCCAGAACCACGAATGGTTTTGACGCCATCTGGGTAATAGTCGACAGGTTGACTAAATCAGCCCACTTCTTAGCTATCAAGGTATCCTATTCCATGGAGAAGCTAGCTCAGTTATATCTCCAGGAGATCGTCAGACTACATGGAGTCCCACGAACCATCATTTCAGACAGAGACAGCAGATTCACATCACACTTCTGGGAGTGTGTACAGTCAGCATTGGGCACGAAGTTAAAATTCAGCACAGCCTTCCATCCTCAGACAGATGACAGCAGAGTAAATCAGGTACTCGAAGATATGCTCCGAGCTTGTGCCCTAGATTTCAAGGGAAGTTGGTGCAAATATCTGAGTCTAGCAGAATTTGCATACAACAACAGTTATCAGGCCACTATCGGCATGGCACCTTATGAGGCACTCTATGGGCGGAGGTGCAGATCACCAATCTGCTGGTATGAGAGTGGTGAACAGAAGGAACTAGAGCTTCAGACAGATCTAGTAGCAGCTACCACAGCAGCCATACAGCAGATTCGCCAGAGGATAGAGACAGCACAGAGCCGGCAGAAGAGCTATGCCGATACACGCCGCAGACCCCTAGAGTTCTCAGTTGGGGATACAGTCTTCCTCAGAGTAGCTCCCATGAAGGGAGTCATGCGTTTTGGAAAGAAGGGCAAGCTAGCCCCCAGATATGTGGGACCATACCTTATCACGAGGAGAGTGGGCAAGGTAGCATATGAGCTAGAGCTACCTCAGGAGATGTCAGCTGTCCACAACGTATTTCACGTCTCCATGCTGAAGAAGCATATTCCAGACGCCACCCAGGTGATTGAGCCCCAGTTGGTACAGGTCCGTGATGATCTCAGCTATGACAGTCGGCCTATTCAGATAATAGACCGAGCAGTAAAGAAATTGCGGAACAAGGAAGTACCATTAGTTAAAGTCAGCTGGCAAAATCACACAGCAGCAGAGGCGACTTGGGAGACAGAGGCCAGCATGAGACAGAAGTACCCAGAATTTTTATAAGGTATGGGGATTGTAGCACGTAAAAATTCTCTTTTAGAAATATAGTATGATTTTTCTGAAATTTTTAGATATTTTTCCGGAATTTTCCGAGTAGCGGAAGTAGCAAAAATAAATATAAACGAAAACGGTCTAAGCGGGAATCGAACCCGAGACCTATCGTGTAGAGGATAATGTTAGTAACCAGTTGAACCCAGCAGGGCCGTGCTGAAAGGAAAGGGAGACAATTAAATTTATATTAGAGTTGGTTCGGGTTACCCACTTAATATAAATAGAGGGTTTAAGTGGGGTTTGGTTTATTTTAGTTTTGGTTCGGCAACTTCCTTCTCCTCACCCTAACTCACGCCGATCCTCTCCAAACCCTCACCGCCCTCCTCTTCCTCTTCCTCTTCCTCACGCACGGCACACCAAGGCAAGGGTCCATAGGTTCACTTTCCGGCGACGACTCCAACACGAAAGAGGTTCTTCTCCGCGAGAGGAACGCGAAGACGTGATCGGATCATCGAGAGGATCATCTCCACCGGAACTCTAGCGAATAGAATCGTAAGAAATTAAGATCAGGAGGTAAGAAACCCCTCACCTGCGGTATAATAGCTCCGTTCGTTTATATGCATTAGTTATTAGCTATATGTGTAGTTTCCGGCACCTAGGATGTGTTTTAACCCTTCTCGAAGATTAGGAATTTAGTTAGCACCTTTAGATGGGCCGGACACGTTTATTCTCCTTCAGTTGGAGATCATAGACGCGGTTGGGTGCCTAGAGGTGTCTTTCCTGATGCAGAGAGGGGTTGAAGCACACCAAGTGTTCGAAAAAGGGGTTAGTTTAGCTAACTACCCTTCAGTTATGTTTATTAGCCCAGTTAAATGCATTAGTAGCATCTAAATTAGTAACTTTGCTCACTACCGCTTATATGGGACTATGGTCCAATGGGTAGGCTCCCACAGTCGCCTCTAGGTTCAGATAACCTAGCTCTAGGTTCAGATAACCTAGAAACAGCATGTTATATCAGTTAGCTATAGATATTAGTATTTTATTTTCAGTGGCACTGTACTGGATTAGATATCCATTGGGTTGGACTCCCACAGTCGTCCCTAGGTTCAGACAACCTAGTAAACCCTGCTAAATTCGGGACTTGCAACCCCGGGTCTAGTAGGGATGCGCGCACAGCAAGTACAGTTGCCGGGCCCAACAGCATGTTTATTATTTTCACTTATTATGTATTAGTTTCAAACTCAAAATCAGATATGCTAGTGGAGTTTGTTTTCAGTTACAGCTTTAGTTCCAGTTAGCTTAACTTATGATTAGCTTAGTGTTATTACTTGCTATGCCATGATTCCAGTGTATATGCCATGCTTATATGTTATGCCATTAGATTTCAGTATGCCATGGTTTAGCTTTTCAGTGCATGTTTTCAAATAGCATGATTTAAATCCATGATTGCATCGTTGCATGTTTTTGTGAGGTAGATGGTTTCTTACTAAGCTTTAAGCTTACTGATTCTATTTTCCTTATACTGCAGATAAGGGTAAAGGAAAGATGGACTAACAGAGAAGCTGGAGGGCAATGCGAAGATGGTGTGTGTGGCAGAACTGGAATGAAAGATCTTAGGGATCTAACGAGCTTCATTTCTACATTAGAACTCTTTAGCATTTACTTTCAGCACTTTCAGTTTATTAGTTTGATACTGTCGTTTTCATGCACGTTAAGTTGTTAAAATGTGTTTTAGTGAGTGAAATGCCATGAACCAGTTTAGAATTGCCACTACCTGTTATTAGAATAGTTTATTATGCAGTAGGTAGTTGTTGGATTGTATTTTGCTGCACCGAGTCCGAAATCGAGTTCCGCCGAAATCGGACACCGATCGGTCTCGACCGATCGATTGCGATGCTGGATCGATCGGTGACCGATCCAAAGGTGAATCTGATAACATCATCCTCACGGATCGATCGGCCGGCCGATCCAGGCCTGATCTGATAGCCTCGAAGAGATTTTGGTACGGATCGGTCGGCCGACCGATCGGCTATACTGGATCGGTGCGCCGACCGATCCAGCCTCGCTGGATCGATGCGCCGGCCGATCGACGGGACGATGGCGAACCCAGATTACGCGGGTTTAAGGATCGGTCGACCGATCCAGTCGCAACGAGCACGAAAGCCAGCGATCGGTCTGACCGATCGGGCACTCTGGATTGGTCCGTAGACCGATCGGCCGAAACGAAGCAATGAAGCTTCAGATCGGACAGCAGACCGATCCAGGGTCTTGTGACCGTACCAGTATCAGTAGATCGGTCTGTAAGGCGATTAGTTTATAAGAATCAATTAGTTAGCAAAAATTTTAATTAGCCCAGCTTTCCGCGCAGTATAGCTTAGCAGTATTGTAGCGATTCGCCTTACAGCTTAGTACCCAGAAGGCGGGTCGTTACAACAGGAGAGCCTCATCTATTAAAAAGCCTCGGGAATCTTAAGCATGTAGTTTTCACCTATAATCAGGTAGAGTTAGAACTTACAATGAGCTTCTAGCACTTGCTGTTGAACTTAGAGCCAACACAAGTTTTAATCCATCTTCTTTTTTAAATAGTTACCGTTCTACAGAAATGTATACTTAGACAAGGACTGAAGATTTTTGACAAAAGTTGAGAAAAACATAGCCTTTATCTTAGCCTAGAAAGTAGATTAAGCTTCCATTCTTACAAATTAGAAAATTAAGACTAGTTATTGCAAACTGGAAGCTGTCCTAATTGCAACAAAACATGAGAAATTAAAGACTTATAGAAAGCGTACACATTGCATATTTTACAAGAACTTAAAAACTTACAAACTTATAGCAAGCACACTTATTCCTTCTGATACACTTTCTTCTTCTTTTGCCAATGCCATAGTCTTTTTCATAAACCTTAAATAGAAGTTTTTCAAGCCTTTGGACTTCAAGAGTTATTAAAATTACATAACTAGAAGATAAGGCAGCTAACTCATCTAGAGGACATTTGTAAGACATAAAAGAAAAGTTAGAGAATCTTGGGTCCACCATTACTCCTCTGCATTATCAATGTTCATTTCTTTAGTGGATGTAAACATCATGGCTAATGTAGAAGTCATGGTGGACAATGGTGAGTGCTTCTTCTCCCATTTTGCTTGTCATTTTTTTGTAATATTGGACTAAAGTGATGTGTTCAGTTATAATTGGAAAAGGAAAAAATGAGACTCTTATTTGCTTTGGCTAGTAAATTTTTTTTGCATTAATTTCTCCTTCTTGGAGAAAATCTTGTAAGTCTACCATATATAGTATCCCATCCCCATGTGCTTCCTTGGACAATTGCTCTCCTGTGTCGAAGCTGCTTTTCCAATATGATTAAAAAAAATCCAATTAGTATCTTGATTTGACTTATTATATGTTATCCATTCTGGAAACTCACCATCTTTAATTAGGCCTTCAATTTGAAGTATAATCAAATGTTTTGCTAGTTCTATTCTGATGTTTAACCATTCTAGAGGGGTACTATCAATATGTAAGAGAATTAGCATCATTAATTTTTCCAACGTAACCCTTGTTGTGATTTCTAACATTGCTAAAAAATGTTCAGCTGTCTCTAGGTCTATAATCCATTGTATATTGAGCAGACCATAATCTTAAAGTTAAGAGATCAATAATCATGTCTTGATACTCTATTGTCTAGAAATCTTCATAGAGGATATTAGGCTTCCGTATAGAGTAAAGGATTTGACAGGGACACCCTGCAAAGAGCTTGACTGTTGCATTTGTGGATAAGTATGTTGGCATCTACATTGATAACTGTATTCTATGTTATAATAAATAGATATGCCAGAAATTTCTTGAATCTCTCCTTTATGTATGAGTTCTAGAAATTAAGAAAGAATTAGAAATTGTTCTAAAGAAGAATCTTTGGTTTTATTATTAATAACTGTAGGAGCCGGTTGACTAATAGCAGTTTCTTGTTGCCTAGTTTGAAGTTTGCTTAAAGTCATATTTCCTAGATATTTCCTTCGTTTGGTATTCTCCATATTATGAAGGAAATGAGGTTTTGGACTTAAAAGGTTCTTGAAAGATAAGTCTGTAGGTTCAAGTAGGCCGACTAGAGGGGGTGAATAATTTGCGAATAGAATTTCAACAATTCTCTTGCTATTGACTTAATAAGGACACCCACTAATTAAACAATAAAAATTAACATTCAATGTTGAGTAAGAGGCAGAGGTTTTACTTAATTTGTAACCTGGTTGGTTACTAATCCAATGTAAAATAAAGCTCACTAAGGATCTCCTTTCTTAGAGGCGGAGAAACCCCTTACAACGATTGAATGTACTATAAATGAACACAGAAGATTTGGAGATTATGAACAAGTATGTTGTTTTAAAACTTCGGCATCGGGGCTCTATTTATAGCCCACTGGTCGCAACTAGCTGTTTGCTGACGTGACACTTTCTGGACGCCTACACCTGGTCCGAGCGCCTAAACTCGGCCGATTCAATCCACTCGACAATGGCTTCTTTCCAATAGATCAAGGCTTACCGAGTGCCTAGACCAGGTCTGGGTGCCTGGAGTTGGCTGATGTGGACTCCGTGCTGATCCTCTTTGACTAACGACTCGCTAACGTGTCTAAAATAATCCAAGCGCCTGGACCTAGTCTGGGCTCTTGGAGATGGTCAACTTTAAAGTTGACCTTTTTCTCGTCTGGTCACTTGGGTGATACTCTAGCTGTCCAAAGTTGAGCTTACCCAAACTCAACTCCTGCATTCTGCTCGAGTAGACTTCCTCCCAGCTTCTCGTCCCTCAGAAGCACTACGTGCGTCCTTTTCGTCCACCGATGTACTCTTCCGCAACTCCTCATCCCTCGGATGCACTGAGCATGTCGACTCACTTCCCATGTCATCCTTCTCACTCGTTGCATCTTTCGCTCGATTTCTCATGTTCCTAAGTCCTTGTACATTTAGACACAAGGTATTAAAACCGCAGAGCCTAACTTAACATAATTGATCACATCAAAACTAACCCGGAGTACTTACAATATTTTTATTTTTGATGCGCATCAATCCAAGTTAAGTTAGAGTAAATAAATAATAAAATAATTTATATTCTTAAATAAATAAATATGCAATTAGTACCAAAAATAAATTTACAATAAGTACAAGAAAAAAATACCAAATTTTATACTTTCCCCTTAACTTAATCCCTCTAATTTCTCCCCCTTTCACCACATAAAAAAAATATTAGGAAAAAAAGTTTGGAAAATATTCTTGGGGTTTTAAATAGAATTTTTAGGAATATGTCTTTTTAGCAAAATTAATTTTCAAAAGTAATAATTTTGATCAATTAATCCTCAGTTTTGGAATAATAATTTAAAATTATTTTTATATTTTGAAAAATACTAAACAATTTTATCATGGAAATAGTTAGACCAGGATAAAAATTTTCATAAAAAAATATTTTCAAAATTAATTGATTAAAAATAGAATTTCACTTCTAAAAATCATGCTAATTTTTTTAAACATCTAAATTTCACTTCGAACTGGGCTTAAGTAGCCCGTGGAGGGCGCCTCCAACACCATGGAGGGTGCCCTCAACCCCACCAAAATCGCAGCATCGATAAGCTTTGACTCCTTCATCGCTTATCTGCTTGAGGGTACCTCCAACCGCATGGAGGGCACCCTCCACCAGCGTCCAGGGCGCCCTCTGCCCAGCGTCTAGGGCACCTCCAGCTCCATGGAGGGCGCCCTCTGCCTCCTGCATGGAGGTGTTCGGATAGTGCACCTGAGGCGCCTCTAAGCTCCATGGAGGGCGCCTCGGGTACTATTCATCCAACGTTTTACATCCTTTTGCTCCCTACAAGATGAAAATACAAAACATATCCTGCAAAATAGAGTTAGGAATAATAAAATAAGATTAAGATATATATTTGACGGTCATCGGACTGTCCGGTTTTGACTTCGAATTTCCAGCCGAAAATCCTAGGTCGAACCGACGCCTACTGTTCCCTCATCGAGGAACGCGTCCTCACCTACTCCACTCAAGAAAATATACCTGTTTCCAGTTGATCCTCCAGACCAACTGGACTTTTTCTCAACGCCCGAGTCTCTAGGACTTTTTGCTGGACGCCCGCTCCATGACCCATCCAGTCTTCCACCTGATTCGTGACACCAGGACTTTCCACCTAGAGTCCCCAACACTAGGACTTTTGTTCGAAGCCCTCGACCCGCCAAGACTTTCCGCCTAGGGTTACCATCCCCTAAGACCTAGGGTTACTACCCCTAGGATTTTCCACCTACCTAATCGCAGCTAGGACTTTTGCCTAAGTACACTTAGGACTTTCCTGCGAACTCATTCAAACACGTTAGATAACAAATAACCTTAACTTTGAACCCTTTGCCATTATCAAAACTTAGGTTCGATCTGGATGATTCCCGTACCAACAGAATATATGGAGAATAAAAAACTAAGTAGTAAGAGTTGGTGTTATACTTACAGCAAAACTAGGACAAAATATAGATGGCCAATAAGGTATGCCGGAAGATTTGGCTTCCTCTGCAATGATTGCAAAATATGCATTTATGCAATCACCATCTATGCCGACAGTCCAATTAAAAATACACAAGAAAGATGACAAATTCAATGAAATCGTTCCATTGGACCATATTGGCTTTGTCGTAGCCCAACATAAACCAAAAATAAAACATTCCCATAAATTTGGTTTTACATCAATAGTGCCTATTGCTGCTACAATTAGAGCAGTTACAGAAATTATATGTGTTATAGCAACTTCTAAATCAGTCATAGTTGATTTTATTCAATAATATGAAATGTTTGTTTGACTATACAATAAGAAAATAATTCTAATGTAATTTATCCTTGTGTTCACAATAGAAGTATTAGCATAATTCATCATATATTTGCATTACAGTTAGTGCATAACTCAACAAACATTTGACTCACTTTAGCTGACTCAGTTTCAACAATGCCTCTGCCACCACATCATCTTTAGTTTTCTTAAAATATGACTTCGCTTGCTGAATAAATACATAGAGACAAGTTTTCTGTGTGAGTAATTATATGTGAATTAGGACTAAAAGACAAAACATTTAACCAACCAAAATCGTACCTTAGTGATTTTGGATTTTTGTTTGACGAGCGTATACAAGAGTTTAGTTGATGAAGATGTGGTAGCTACATCAGTAGATGAGACAAAGGCTTCTTGTACTTTAACAGGAGGCTCAACATTTTCCTCTCCTTTGCCCTTGGCCATCTCTATCTCATGCTCATCTTGGAAAGTGACTCTTTTACTCCTTTTGGCCAAGGGCACTCCCTTAATCTCTTTGGCAGTTGGGGGTATCCTTCTCTTTGTAGCACACCTCTTTGACCTTGTTAATGGTCGATTGGCAGGTAATGGCACTATAACCTTAGCAAGCAACTAATTTTGAAGATCTTTAATTTTTCTATCTTGCTCTGTTATAATTTGATCTTTTACATTTATAATTCTGTCCTTCTCATCAATTGTTTTGTTCTTGGAAGATAATGAAGTTTCTGCATCACTGACGCATAATTTATTCTCAACAATTAACTCACTAATTATGGCCTCCATCTGGGCAATGAGTCGATCCTTTACCTCAACCACATACTCCAAATGAACAATTTTGGCCTCCCTTACTTGACAATTTGTACAAGCCTCTTTCTCCTGCTCAGGACATGCTTGGGGATTTTCCTGAGCGTCGGCTACCTGTTCAGGAAATTTCTCATAAACCTGTTCAAGATGTTGCTCAGTAGCTAATTGTTGATCTATATGCTCTACAACATCTTCTAGGGAATCGTTTGAGAGCAGATGTGTCTCTAGATCTGATAGACTTAAATCAACAATTATTTTAGCAGCAGATAATTCTGTGATCCTAGACTTTATTGTCTCCACATGGGAGTTTGACCACTTCCATCTGCATATTCTTGGAAGGGTATGCTGCTTGTAAGGTTGTCACAGCCCTACCCACTTGGTCCCACTTTTGTTGTGAGTTGGCTGACTGGCGTCAGGGGTGACCATGACATTGGCATCATATGCATGATGTATTTATTGCTTGTGTTTGTGTTTGCTGCATTTATATGCTGCATATTGTTTGGATACCTATGTTTGACATGCATACAGGATTTCCCTATCACTCGGACTGTTTGTCCTTATACCCAGGTCCTGGTTAGTACAGTTTCTCTCCTGTTTTATTTCGGTTTGCATTTACCTTTATTTTATCAGGAGACTGTACGCATGATTAGTGCTAGGTGTTATTTCTTTACTTTGCATATCAATTGTACCTGCTGAGTGTTGGACTCACCCTGCCTCCATTGTTAATATTGTCAGGTTGATGCTGTCAGGAGGGAGTTCCAGTCGCTAGTCCCCACTGGACGTAGTGCTAGATCCCCTGCAGACCTCGAGGATTGATTGACTTTTGAGTTTTCTTCTCGTTTGTCTATGTTTAGACTTGATTGGTTTGATACTTGGACGTTGTATTTATTATTGTGATGTCGATGGATTTTATTTGGTCTTATTCCACTACATGCCTGCCGGGTCGGCATAAGAGGTGAGTTTCGTCGGATTTGAGTTTTACGAGTGTAGTTGAGTAGGGTGGTTTTCGAGTCAGAGTATTACTGCTTTGTTTGATTATATATAACTGCGTGGGTGTTTGTGTGGTTGTGTTATATTTATTGTTATTATTCCAGCCGCATGTGGCTGAGGTATGGAGATATATAGAAAGTTTCAGATTGTCTGCCGTACAGGGGAGATGCTGCCGAAATTTCTTCGGACGGGGACTCCTCTGGGGCGTGACAATTTAGTGGTATCAGAGCAGGTATACGGTACTTGCTATGTGTTTTGGATTTTCGAGATTTATTCTGATACCAATTTATTTGGTATCAGAGGGCAGTTTTACGATCGTTGTCTTTGTATTTTGGATGTTTGGGATAACCTGATACCAATTTATTTACTTGGTATCAGAGCGCCAAGTTTGGCGATACTTGTTGGATGTTTGTATTTTGGATTTTTGAAATTTATCTGATATCAATTTATTTGGTATCAGAGCGGGTTATGATACCTGCTTTTGGTGTTCTGGAGATTTATCGGATATCTGTTGTTGGTATTCTGGATATTTGGTTAGCCAGGTTTGCGAGTCAAACTGGGCATTTTTAGATTTTCGATATGGTTATGTTTCGGATTTCCGTTTCGGATTTGTATGGATTTCTGGCGATTTTCTCGTTCGGAATTTTGAGGTCAGAAGTTGGGGACTGGACAGCGATGGAACATCTCCAGACGGCAAATAGGTATGATGTTTAATTTGATAGTTATGACATGTATTAGCACTTTATCTTTAGTACCTGTCTGGTTGTTGTAGCCCATATTACATATGATGGGTTAGCCACTGATCTTGGTTGACCCTAATAAAGATCAAGGATTATAGTCTCTGGTGATTTTATATATCTTACCACCAGTAGTTTTAGCTTCTGTTACTACTATTAGGAGATTGAGGCACATACCAACCTTTGCTATTGTTAGCTGGCTAATGGATGATACCTACATATTCCTGTTGACTTAGCCAGTAGAGTTTTTATATTCATATCTTTTGGATATTAGAGTATCCGATACGATGAAAAATTGGTCATTTGGGGAGTTATCAGTTTTGATCATTGTTGAGAATGATTTGAGGTTGAGGAATATTGTGAGATCAGATATTGTGATGTGTTGATTTCTAATAATTTATGAGAGTAAATGTTATGTGGTTGTTTGATGATCTATTAGTGGATAACTATTTTGATGATCTATTATTTGGGTTGTTGTTGATGGTGACATAGTGAGTGTCATGTATGATATTCACAGGTTTGATGTTTATAGTTGGTGATCAGATTATAAATCAGGTGCTAGTGAGTTTATGGTTTAGAGTGCCTATGAGATTTTAATAAATCTGGTTAGTTGTGGTTAGTTAACAGGAGGATAAGATTGATATTTGTTTCCTCTGATATTGGATTATGTGGATAAATAATGATTTGATGTTTTGAATGCTAACTTGCTCTCATGGGAAGTAGAGACTGATTCATCTGATATTATGTGGGCTGATATTTTTGAGGATAAACATGAGAGTGTCTTGATGTTCTTGAATTCTGATTTTATCTTTTGGGTCGTACACATTTATACATATGATTATTGTGGGTTTCTAGTTGATTATGCCCGAGTGGATATGCATACATGTCTGATTGTTTATTGGAGGTATTTGTCAATTAAAAATTATGTTGTGGAATGTGCACATATGTTTGAGTGTTTTATTGGATGTATCTTATCTATCTAATCTGAGTTGTGATATGTGCGGATGTGTTGGGTGTACTATTTGAGGTATCTTGTTTATTATATGATTGTTTTGAGAGTATACTTGTGTCGATTATGATTTGTTGGAAGTATTACGTTGATTATACTCTTGGCATAGGTGTACATATGTCATGTGAGTGTTGTTGAGGTGTATTGTTGATTATACCTATGTTGATATATGCACACGGGTTCGGTAGGTATTGTTGGAGGTATTACACTGATTTATACTTGTGCTATGAGTGTGTTTGGTGTGTACTAATTGGATGATTATGTCGATCATACCTATGTTGTGTGTGCACGTGTGCCAGGTGCATTGTTGGTAGTATCATGATGATTCTACCTATGTTGAATGTAGAGTGTAAGTGTCTACATTATGTTATTGGTTGTATTATCCTGTCAATTAATTCTTCTATTAGTGGGTGACCGATCCACTAGGATGATGATAGAGTTGACTATGGATTTGATTTGTTTACTAGGTTGTTATACCCTAGGCTACTCACATTGATCTGTGGTTGAGTGGTCTCGTGCAGCCTCTAGTTGGATAGTTAGGTGCCTTGGACACTTATGGATCGTTTGTGGTGGAGCGGAGCTCCCACATATACATATTTCGGATTGCTTGTAGCGGAGCATTGCTCTCATATCTATTGCAGATACATGTTATAGATTATTTGTAGCGGAATGTTATTCCTTCATATTGAGGATTTCTTGTGGTAGAGCATTGCTCCCACATATGGGGTGTTTTCTTTGATGGAGCGTTGCTCTCACACGGGTGGATCTATTCTTGATGATTTGTATTGTTGATGATTATATTGCAGATTTATTGTCAGGGATGTTATGGTTAGGAAGGTTTGTGATACAGACATTATGTATCTTGGTTTTATCATTAAGGCTTGCAGAACCTTAGATTTTTTTTTCTGAGACTAGATGATTTTGGTATTTCGAGGATGTTTGGATCAGTTTCCATTGTCTTTGTTGACGATGTGGTGATTTATTTCGGATCCGCGGTGAGTTATGCACATCATCTTTGCATAGTTCCAGAGATTTTCTCGATGGGAACATCTATATGCGCAGATCAGTAGTGCGTATTTTGATTGTCTTCTGTGAGATGTTTGATACACACGGTCACCAGTAGGAGTATACCGTGGTTCCACAGGAGATCGAGGTTGTTACCGTTGGGAGTAGACAGAGTCTATAGAAGAGGCTTCCAACTTCCTTTGTTTGGCTTGATATTTCCGGAAATACGTTGAGTGTTTCTCACGGATTGCTATGCTACTTACACGCCTGACCATGAAAGGCGTGAAGTTTATTTGGACTGAGGATGACAAGACCAGCTTCTAGGAGCTGAAGGGGAGACTAGTGTAGACTCCGATTATGGTTTTACCTTCTGGAGAGGACGGATATGTCCTCTACACCGACGCATCTAATCAAGGTTTGAGCGCTGTTTTGATGCAGCACGGCAGGGTAGTCTCCTACTTCTCGGTAGTTGAAGGAGCATGAGGAGAACGACCTAGTACATGACTTGTGGCTGGCCGCCATTATTTTTGCCTTGAAGATTTGGTAGTGTTATCTGAACGGTGTTACATTTGAGATTCTCACTGACCATAAGAGTCTCAAATATCCGTTCACTTAGAAAGAAACTTAATCTCCGACTGAGGAGATGGAGGAAGTTCCTGAAGGATTATGATTGTACCATTAGCTATCACCCGGGAGAGCTAATGTGGTTGCCGAAGCGCTTAGCAGGAAGTCCGGAGGGACTTTAGCTTGCCACCGAGTTGTGATCACAGACTTGATTTAAGGTTTCTCCGATTTGGGCCTTGAGGGGTAAGGACAGACAAAGCATGGTACTCTGGTTACCATGGTTGCTCAGTCGTTGATCAGGACGAGGATCCGAGAGCCCTAGGCTGCTGATCAGTATTTGCAGTTTATTTGCAGCCGGATAGCTTCCGGCAACAGACTGAGTTCACACGAGACGAGGAAGGTGTTATACACTTCCGAGGCAGATTATGCGTACTTCAGTCTTGTCCGGTCTTACATGAGCTACTTCAGGAGGCTCATTGCTCTCGATTTGCGATCCATCCAGGCGGGACCCGTATGTATCGAGACTTGAGGCGTTCCTACTGGTGGAACGGCATGAAGAAAGACGTCGCGGATTTCGTAGCTAGATGTCTTGTCTGTCAGCAGGTGAAGGCTGAACACCAGAGACCTGCAGGATTACTTCAGCGGATTCCTATTCCTGAGTGGAAGTGGGATCACATCACTATGGACTTTGTGGTGGGTTTGCCGAGGACACGACGAGGCCATGACGCGATTTGGGTTATCGTTGATCGATTAACCAAATCCGCGCACTTTTTAGCGATTCGGAGGACTGATCCCCTGTATCGATTGACAGATCTGTATTGTCGGGAGATTATCAGACTACATGGTGTTCCGTTGAGTATTACTTCGGATAGAGACCCTCGGTTCACGTCTTGTTTCTGGCAGAGTCTGCAGCAGGCCTTGGGCATGCAGCTCCGATTTAGTACAGTCTTCCATCCATAGACAGATGGACAGTCAGAGCGGACCATTCAGACTTTAGAGGACCGGCTAAGGTCTTGTGTATTGGATTTTCGGAGGCAGTCGGGAGGACCATTTGACATTTGTAGAGTTCGCCTACAACAACGGTTTGCATTCGGCTATCCAAATGCCACCGTTGAAGTGTTGTATGGTAGGCCTTGTCGGACACCCACCCTTTGGGATGAGGTTGGGGAGGCCCAGTTGTTGAGACCTCATAGAGCTCAGCATAAGGTAGGGTTGGTCCGTACTATCAGACGGAGGATGTCAGAGGCGCAGGACCGCCAGAAAAGTTATGCTGATCGGAGACGCAGACCATTAGAGTTCTCTATTTGCGACCATGTATTTCTGCGAGTTTCACCCGTGAAATGGGTGAAGAGATTTGGCTTCAGAGGTAAGCTAGCTCCACGATACATTGGACCTTTCTAGATCTCGGAAAGGATTGGAGCGGTAGCTTACCGATTGGCACTACTACCGTCCTTGGCAGGAGTGCACGATGTATTCCACGTATCTATGTTGAGGAGATACATACCCGACCCGACGCATGTGCTGGCAGATATTCCAGTTCCAGTTTAGCCTGACATTACATATGAGGAAGTTCCGGTACGGATTCTCGACCGGAAAGAGCGTCAGTTGCGGAACAAGACTATCCGACTGGTTAAAGTCGGATGACAGCGTCATTCGGATGAGGAGACTACTTGGGAGCTCGAGGATACGATCCGAGCTCGATATCCCCATCTTTTCACTTGAGGTATGTGATTCAGTTTACCGTTCAGCATTTATACGCTTTATCTGTTGTTAGTACTTGCTGATGGTAGATAACAAAATTTGGGGACCAAATTTTTATTAGTGGGGGAGAATGTAAAATACTGAAAATAGGCAGATAATAATAAGGGATTTTTTCGAAATTTTTGAAAATTTTTCGGGAATTTTTCGGAGCTCGTACGGACGAGTAGACGGGGATAAAAACGGGATCCGGAAAAGCCTGTTTAGGCGACCCGTTTAAGCGAGGAAATGTTTATATTTACATTTCCTTTTCTTTTATTTCTTTTTTATTTTCTTTTTATTCCCGTTTTCTTCCTCGCTAAGACCCCCCCCCCCCCCCCCCCCCGCGTGCCCGAGCGGTTCCCTTTCTTCTCCTTCTCGTTTCTTCTTCTTCTTCTCTGCCGCCACTCCGACACGGAGCTGAGCGATCCTCCGGCAGCCACATCTTCTTCCTTCTTCTTCCCCCGTCGCCGACTCCTAGCCCTAACCGGCACCGACAATTTCTTCTCCACTGCCCGCACCGGCGTCCTCTCCGATCTCCTCACGGCGCCACCTTTCCTCTGTGCCCTAGCCAGCCCCGGCCGACCAGCGACTTCTCCTCCCTTTCTCTGATCCGACGAGCCACCGTCGACCGAAGTCTTCTTCCTCTTCCTCCCTGTCCAAGCGGCGGCGACGCACGGAGCACCGCCCTTTTCCCTGTGCCCTAGCGTCGGCTCGCCGCCAAGCCTAGCATCTCCACCGACGTCGAGCAGTGCCGGCGACTCACCCCGTGCCCTAGCCGAGCCCTTGCTGTGGAGTTCACAGCCGCCAGCCACCGAGCACCTTCGATTACTGCCATCGTGCCCTAGCTACCCACCGGCGTCGCACGGAGCAGCGTCGCCTCTCGCTGTGCCGCCTCTCCGCTCTTCTTGATCATTCCTTCTTTGTGGTGAAGTTAGGTCACAGTTGGGGTAAGTTGGATTCTTGGTAAGGAATTTTGTGTTATGTAATTGGATATCTTGATTTGGTGATGTTCACATCTTATTAATCTGACAGTGGGGAAAAGATTTTCCGTAGGGTTTGCTTTACTGTGGATTTATTCTAATTCCAGCAACAACTATCTCTTGGCGTTGGATCAGTGATTACAGCTATGGAATTTAAGGTAAGGTTTAGGGTTTTTGATCTTCGTTGTAGGTGATTGTTAGTTGTGTTAGCAATATTTGTTAACTTAAGTTTAGAAATAAATCTAAAGGTGTAATTAGGGTTAATGAAACTAACCCTAATTGGTCAGTGGATTAGAAATTAGTTTAGCTATTTGTTTATAATTAAATTAGCTAAACTGTGCGATTTAACATAGGACTTTGACGCGAGATGAGTATCTCGGAGTCAGATTGGACCTTTCTATTTTCGGAGGCAGGTACTTTTGACTTATTGTCTTTGATATGCTTAGTAATGAAATTAACAATTTGCATTAATTGTGTTTTCTTATTTGTTTCGGTTAATCACTGCCCGATACATGTTACCTGTTTGATTGATTGTTTGTTGGCATTTCGTGTTGATACCTATCTGATTTCACATGCTCATGGGTAGTGATATAACCATGTTTTTACCATGTCAGGACCTAGGTTTGATACCTTATTTGATCAGTATACTTTGATATGATTTATTCACTATGGTGCCCATTATTATATGTCCAGAGGTTGGTTTAGTATATTACCATGCTTAGTGACATGCACCATTTGCATGATCGCATGCTGTGCGATAGATTGCTCCATTATTGTTGAGCACTTTGCCAGTTTTCATCACTGTTCGGTGCTCCGTTGTGACGCTCATGGGTAGCGTGACACAGCGTGGTAGCACGTCAGTTTGGCTCTTCCGGTGCTCCGTTGGTCCGCTCATGGGTAGTGTGACGCAGCGTGTAGCACGTTAGAGATCCCTCCCCGTCATAGCGTACCGGGAGATGAGAGCATTGCGCTCCCCCATTTATGATTTGGGGTAGGAGTACGTGTGTACTCCGACAGCATCTCGTCCACTCGGTCACTCATCAGGGGTAGTGATGCAGAGTGCACGGTTGTCACAGCCCTACCCACTTGGTCCCACTTTTGTTGTGAGTTGGCTGACTGGCGTCAGGGGTGACCATGACATTGGCATCATATGCATGATGCATTTATTGCTTGTGTTTGTGTTTGCTGCATTTATATGCTGCATATTGTTTGGATACCTATGTTTGACATGCATACAGGATTTCTCTATCACTCGGACTATTTGTCCTTATACCCAGGTCCTGGTTAGTACAGTTTCTCTCCTGTTTTATTTCGGTTTGCATTTACCTTTATTTTATCAGGAGACTGTACGCATGATTAGTGCTAGGTGTTATTTCTTTACTTTGCATATCAATTGTACCTGCTGAGTGTTGGACTCACCCCACCTCCATTGTTGATATTTTCAGGTTGATTCTGTCAGGAGGGAGTTCCAGTCGCTAGTCCCCACTGCACGTAGTGCTAGATCCCCTGCAGACCTCGAGGATTGATTGACTTTTGAGTTTTCTTCTCGTTTGTCTATGTTTATACTTGATTGGTTTGATACTTGGACGTTGTATTTATTATTGTGATGTCGATGGATTTTATTTGGTCTTATTCCACTACATGCCTGCCGGGTCGGCATAAGAGGTGAGTTTCGTCGGATTTGAGTTTTA
The DNA here is from genome assembly GCF_018446385.1 of Zingiber officinale. NCBI lineage: Eukaryota > Viridiplantae > Streptophyta > Magnoliopsida > Zingiberales > Zingiberaceae > Zingiber > Zingiber officinale. Next base: position 86,951,164 of record NC_055997.1, on the reverse strand, counting down.
CGAGTGTAGTTGAGTAGGGTGGTTTTCGAGTCAGAGTATTACTGCTTTGTTTGATTATATATAACTGCGTGGGTGTTTGTGTGGTTGTGTTATATTTATTGTTATTATTCCAGCCGCATGTGGCTGAGGTATGGAGATATCTAGAAAGTTTCAGATTGTCCGCCGTACAGGGGAGATGCTGCCGAAATTTCTTCGGACGGGGACTCCTCTGGGGCCTGATAATTATTCTGACATGTTCACACATCCAGACCTATAATATAATAAAATTGTTTAAATAATATATTTTCTACATAAATCTTATGAGACTATCATTATATTTAAGCACTTACAGCTAGGAGATGTGCGAACCCTTTGAGCATGGGAGCTTGATTTCCCGCAAGGCCCTCTGGTTTCGGCCTCTGTGAAAGCATCACACCAATCGCCCCCAGCTATGGGCTCATATAGTTATATATAGCCTTACACCAATTATACCTATCTAAATTAGCAAAATCATCTACATAATCTATTAGTGACTATACTGGTAATCTAGATATATTGCTAGTAGTAGTAAATAAAACAGAAACAAAGAAATACAATATTAAAAATTGGCAAAAGAGAGTATCAAATTCAGCAGATGAAGGTTGTTTGCTGAGGCTAATCATCTTGTTCTCTAACTCCTTCTGTGTACACTCCACATTATTGAAATGTTGAAGAAATAGTGGGGTGGTGGAAGCATGCTGCTACAAATTTACTACATCGCCTTGGTCTGAGAGTCCTAGAATCAGTGAAACATTTTTCCTTGTGAAGCTAATCTTCTTATCATGAAAGATGAAACATCTAGCTTCACTGTCCCAATTGTCAAACATATTGTGTATAAGACTTCTTCAGATTTTTGCAATTTCAGGCATGGCTATTGCCCAAGCAAATAAACTTCCATTAATCATCCCCATCTGTCGATCGTTTATGTGTAGTGATGATAAAAAATCCTTGAAGTGTGGGTAATTATTTTTTCAATGCACTTTCTTACGATATGCCCTGGAAGTAGTAGTTCTCTGGCTTGCCATTTAATTCTGTCAAACAAATACATAAGATCTTAGCGATACTCAGTTGCCTTCAGTGCAATGTAGTTAGTTTTCACCCATACTATGATACCTTACACTGTTATTTTTTAACCATAATCTGATACATTGCAATGTCTATAATTTCTCCTAGGTAGTACAATGTGAGTAGTTACTACTAAACATGAATACTCTACACGTTATATCAATTAGGGTTAAGTAGCTACTACAATAGTGAGAAGTCAATCGAGACTATAGGGTTTAACCACCTTGTATCAATCAATAGGGTTCAACTATTGTAGCTGCTACAACAAAGATAAACTTTTTAAAACACTTTATTCCCTCAACCATAATCTTAAACCTGAAAGCCCTAAAATCATTAAACCCCATTATAGAAGCTAGGAGACGAATCAAAACCCTAAAAATTCAAACCCCTAAACAAAATGAGATGACTCAAAACTTTCATCCCTAACAAAATACTTATGATGGAGGCGAATATTTGGATGAGAAACAAGTCATCACGGTGAGATTGATTGACAAAGACATCGTGTGGGCACTGAGCTACTATGATTGAAATTCTTTCGAATTATTTTTCACACCGCGAGTTTAGGAGTTAAAACCTTTGGCCAATGAGGATAAAAATGTAATTGCACAATATATATATATATATATATATATATATATATATATATATATATATATATATATATATATATATTTGCGTATTAATTGCAAAAAGGTAATTGGTAAGAAAAGGTTATTTGGAGATCAGCAGTACCTACTACGTGTTATAACAACTATTCTGGAGTAGCTGCTACAAAGTGTAGCAGCTAATCAGAAGTAACTGCTACACAGTGTAATAGCCACTCTTGACAAACTACTACAACGTGTAGCAGCTTCTGACGACTAGCTATTTCAACATACTGCAGTTGCTTCTACAACGTGTAGAACCTCATTTAATTGATCTAAATAAAAAACTGAGATTGCTATAATCTATTATTGGTTGAAAATGCAGAGTAACATCTTATTGAGCGTAAACGAAAAAAGAGTTGTTACATCGTTGTAGCAGCTAACATTCCAAGTTAGCTGCTACAAGTTGTAGCAACTACATGGAAAGTTAGCTCCTACAAAAAAGGTAGATCTGCTACCTTAGCGGTCCCCCTAGTGCCGACACCACGGATATGGAGGGAGGTTCATGTAGGTACACATGTCATAGGCGCATGGCAAGGTAAACCCTAGATCGTCAGTTCTTGATAATCAACCCCTGACCATTACGCCAGAGATACTATGCGCCCACCGTCTGTGCTACACCCTGGGGGCAAAGTTAGCTCCTACAAGGTGTAGTAGTTATTTGTCGAAGTAGCTGCTACAACGTGTAGCAGCAAAGCAAAGGCGCTGCAACAGCATAAATAATTTTAAATAATTTTTTAGCAAGTTGATATCCAACTACCAAAATATTTTTAGGGTTAATATTTGCTAGAAAATATAGTTACTAAAAAAATGACTTACCAAGCGGCTGCTACAAGTTGTAGTAGCTACATGGAGAGTTAGTTGCTACAAGGTGTAGCAGTTAACTATCGAAGTAGCTGGTACAAGATGTAGTAGTTAATTGTCGAAGTAGCTGCTACACGTTATAGTAGCTACATGGACAGTTAGTTGCTACAAGGTGTAGCAGTTAACTGTCGAAGTAGCTGCTATAACTTGTAGCAGCAAAGGAAAGTCCAAGTGGCTGCAGGCGTTTGTGGCAGGCGTTGACCTTGCACGTCGTAGCATAAATCCTTCCTTCCGTCTACGACCACCATTCCAAGTTAGCTGCTACAAGTTGTAGCAGCTACAAGGACACTTTGTTGCGAAGTAGTTGCTGCAACGTTTAGAAGCGAAGCAAAGGCGCTGCATTAGTAAAAAAATAATTTCAAATAATTTTTTACCAATTTGATATACATGAACTTAAATATTTGTAGGGGTAATATCTGCTAGAAAATGTAGCTACTAAAAAATGACTTACCAAGTGGCTGCTTCACGTTTGTAGCTGCTACAATATGTAGCAGCTAACGTGCAGACGTGGTTGTAGCCTGTAGGTGTTTGTAGCCGGCGTCGTCCCTACACGTTATAGCATTAATCCTTCTAATATATGTATGCTATAACGGTGGGGAATAACAAATTAAAATAAAGCGAATTACCATTGGGAATGGAGAGAGGTGGTAAGCACTCACAACAGTTGTGAGATTGAAGACGCCGGTGAAACTTTCCCGGCGAGAGCGCAAGGTACGACGGATGACGGAGACGGAGGGTGCGAGAGAGAGAGGCGAGGAAGATTTTAATTTGAGAAATTTCTCACGCGGAAGTTTTGAATAGAAGGCGAAAAGAGAGAGAGAATAAATGGCATATTTTTTAGCGAAATCGAGTTGGCAACGCCATGTCTGCGCGTCGCTCATATATATATATATATATATATATATATATATATATACACACACACACACACACACACACACACACACACACACACGAATATGATATCCTGCACGATACGCACAGTACGCGACTGTGCGCGTCGCGTAAGATATCAGCTTTGCTTTTTTTTCCTTTTTAATTATTTTTTAAAATTTTGAATTTAAAAATAATTAAAATATTTTTTTAAGATTTTATTTCTAGGGTTCATGTTTTCCAATTGGGTTATAATTTATAAGATATTTTTTAAAAAAAGATTTTATCCTTAGGGTTTAGACTTCTCAATTAAGTTAGCGTATTTAGTAAAAAGAAAAATTAAAAATGAAATAAATTTAAATATTTATGAAGTATTGTAATGTGTTTATTAGATATATTCATGGATTAGGGATTTATACAAAGCAATATTGATTTTTTAAAATTCAGAATCTAAAAAATATAATAGATATCGTCTGTTATTTTTTATTATTAGTTTTTAAATTTTGAATTAAAAAAATTAATTAAAATATTTTTTTTAGATTTTATTTTAGAGTTCATCTTTCCCAATTGGGTTATAATTTTCAAGCTATTTTTTTTATAAAGCTTTTACCTCTAGGGTTCAGGCTTCCCAATTGGGTTATACTGTTTAGTAAAAAGAAAATTTAAAAATAAAATAAATTTAAATATTTATAGAGTATTGTAATGTATTTTGGGAATATATTTATGCATTAGGGATTTATATAAAGAAATATTAATTTTTTAATTCAAAATTAAAAAAATAATTAAAAAAATAAGTCTGACATGCTGTGTGCGCACAGTCGAGGACTGGGGGATGACAGAGAAGGTTGAGGCTATGCTCGATGACTTCTTGAAGAAATGTAGGACTCTAGCAGCAAGTAACTGGGGGATTGTTGCTGCTGGCTATGCAGCAAAGAACATGTTCACAAGGCACATGAACTCATGAAGAATGCCCTTTGTGTTTATGTTTCAAATTCCGGCTAGGAGCCAAATCCAACTACTATTAGTGGTATATGAAAGTACCTTGGTGATGAAGGCTTGATCAATGAATTACTTTCATTAGCTTACTAAAATTGGCAATGCCAGTGGACAGGGAAATGTAGCATACATTGGTTAAAGTTTATTCTAGAGCAGAGAAAGATGCTAGTGAAGTTCTATAGAGAATGAAGGATGATGGCATTGAAGCTGATGAAGAGACAAAGAAGATTGAGTAGTAGACAGAAAAATGCTCTCTCTCCATAATAATTGAAATGTATTATTGCTCTCTTTGTTTGTAAGAGGTGATTTCCAATGGTTTCCCAAATTTACACTAATGTGATACCAAGTTTTGTTCAAATTGCCTATGATTGAAAGAGCTAGATCCTTTTTTCAGTATACAGGTAAACTTTGTTTAATTGCATGCATTTATTTATTGTTTAATTAGATGAAACGGTTTGTCATTACTTGAAAGAAAAATTATTGGATTTTTTCCTTAAAAAATGAAGTGAACTTTTGGGAATCGAGACCAAAATTGATAATGAGTAATTTTGCAATTAGAACAGTAAACAATATATGATCAGTCAAGCATCCCCACGGATAAATATAGTTGATATTTATATGAGTATTTGATTCAATAGATTTTGATATCAGTTTTCAACGATTGTAAAATATTTTGTTGGATGTCCGACCTCCCTTATATAAAAGATCACTGTGCTAGAATTAAATATTCCTTATAATTTGTCTGCTTAATTATATTTTATCATGAAATCGATAATATTGAATCGCTTGGGGATGAGATGTCACTCTAATTTTTTTGGGCTCTAATGTATGATCAGTCAAACTGTCAAAAGTATAAACTCTTGGGGAAAAAACACTAATTTTTGAAATCGGTAAAGGATTTTTATTAAAAAATATATCTCAAAGCAATTTTTTTTATTTGCTTTAAAATTCTCCTTCAGTTGTAAATGTTTTGAGCTTTAAAATGATCAAAATATTCTCTAACACTTATACTTTCACCCTCAGATTGGTATTATCTTAATACTATTAATTTACCAACCAAAATAAAAATATACCAGATAATATTATTCAGTTATCTCAGAACGCCACGTTATTTTAGAACGAAATGATATTTGAAAATTTTGGCAGAATTTGATGATTTTTATAACTATAGGTTTGTTTTTTTTTAAAAAAAAAGGATAAGTTCAAGGGCTGATTGAAATATTCGATTCCAGTTTCTCTTTTCTTCGGCTCCTCCTTGTCCTGCGGATCAGATTTGCTCGTGCGAGAACTCTTTTTTGTTTGAAGATAGGAATGGGGAGGATCCTTCGTAGCTGCCTGCAATCTATGCTGAAGATGGTCAACTCGGTGGGCAGCTGTGTCGGGGTGGTGTTCATCCTCTATGGCCTCTGGATGATGAGTGTCTGGAACCGCGAATTCCATTACGATCCAACGCTGCCATGGTTTGTTTTCTCTTTCGCCATATTTTTCTGAAAGTTAAGGCTCAATTATTTCAAATTTTAATGATCGATAGGAATTTTTTGACGCTTTAATGACCGGTTGTTTTCTGTCTTGTAATCTGCGGAAGAATCAATCATTTTTATCTAGAAATGAGACTAAAAATGGTTTTTTAATGTTAATTCTGTTTGATAAGGTTTATTTATTATGATATATTTTTGCTATGTTCATTTGTCTTTCATCCCAGATAATGCCCGTTAACCATGGAATTAGAGTTTTTGATAACCGAACGACTATGGAATCAAGGTTTATTTTGTCATAGTAACTGTGCTTCTATATCATCTTTGTCATGAGAGTTGAAACAATGTTTGTCTTTCTTTTTCTAAAAATAATTTGATTGATCATCTACAAATGACCGTGAAAAATTAAATGCATTTTGGTTATTTGAATGATCTCCCGTCCATAAGGTCTGACATTTTAGAATGGAACAACAACCATGGATATCATCGGGATCAGCAGACCTCTTGAGATAAAATACATATCTTTATTCTCATATTGCCGACTAATGGATTCGTTTTTAATTTAGTAACCAATTGGATAGCATTATTTGTTTAGTTACCTAATTAGCCAAGTAGCCAAGCTTTGTAGATTATGAATTGAGGTTTAATTATAGGAATTCAAGTATTAAATTATATTTAATTAACCAGTAAGTAATGACCCAGAATCCAATTAGTTGATCAGAGGAACTAAGCAAGACATAATTAGGGCTCTAATCACCAATGTTTTCTAAGTTTTGTTTTGAAATTTTTTTAATGGTAAATATTACCTGGAGTATAATTATTCTTGGGTGCAGTAAGGGGAATTGTTATGCTATATAGTTATTTGTTAAACATATGTTATACTATCAGGTAACAATTAAATGTGATTGTGCTTTTCTTGATGTATTTAGACGGTTTCAACTGGTTGTCTTATATCCATATTTTCACTGCTTATTTATGTATTGCAGGTTCATTTACACCTCCCTTGGACTAGGAGTTTCTTTGTTTTTGGTAGCATGCTTTGGCCATATAGCTGCAGAAACATCTAATGGATTCTGTATTTCTTTTGTATCCTTCTTGCAAATTATATTTCACTTAATGGCTCCTTCCTATTGTTATACACCATAACATTTTCAAAGAACTTTATATGCTTCATTAATGAATACAGTTTGTTTCTTATCCTAACTGATATATTATTTTTACATAGATGCATTCTCAATTTTCTTTACATCTAAGAATATTTAGGTTGCCCACATGTGTTCTAGCTTAATGATTTAATTTACTGGATAAGTTTGAATGCAACTAAAGCCCTATTGAACTTCTTTATTGATTGCCCTTGTATGAGTTTGTTGAATTGAAAATGTTGATACTTCAATCAAAGTATCAATCTAGGTCGTCTTGTAACTTGTTTGTCCGTATTAATTTACGCCATTTGATATTCACTTTAAGGGATCATGATCTAAGATGTGTCAATGTCTATTATCCTTAAAAAGTAACAGTACATGGTTTTAATCTTCTTATTTGTCATGTTGGAGGCTGCAACAACTGCAGATGTAATTCTGAACAAAGATTGGGAGGAGGTACTCGTATCATGATTGTATGTTTTATTGTGATCATCATCTTTTGAAAATTTTGTTTTAGTAGTTCCTATTTGATTGATCTTTTGCAGGATTTTCCAGACGACACAACTGGGCGATTTAATGAGTTTAAGAATTTTATTAGGTCAAACTTTGAGTTTTGCCAATCGGTTTGTTTAACTATTGTGACTGCTCAGGTGTGATTCTTTTAGGGTTAACTGAAAATGGAAATGCTACTTGCATTGACTCTGATTTGTCTCATTTTTAACCACATAAATATAATGAATGCATAAACACACTTTTTCCAGAATAACCCTCAATTTTTCTAATTTTATTAGATCATTTCTTGTAAGTATAAAGTTTCATGATGCATGCTAGGGAATGTCCATCTTCTTGGCCATGATTCTCAAGGCTCTCGGTCCAAACAGTGGAAGCTCCTATGACAGTGATGATGATTTTGTGAATGCAAGGGTTCCCCTCTTATGGAACCAGGTCCAGCAAGGAGCAACATATGTTTGTGGCCCTCTGGTTCCATATAAGAATGACTCTCGGAATGTGAGTAATGCTTACCAATTTTAATCATGACTTCGGTTTGCAAATTCTTCAGATGCATGTCATATATTAGCAATTCTAGTCCCACTCTATGTTTAAGTTCAAGCCATGCAAATCAAATCTAAGACCACTTTTCCCTCTTGTTTTTCACAGGTTCGGTAAGATCTCGATCATCTTCATGATGCAGAAACTAGTATGTATTGAAATTTGCTGTTGTTCATGGTCATAACCAAGAGTGGAACCAAGATGATATTAGTTGTTAAATATTGGATTTCATAAAAAAATTAAAATAATATAATAATAAATAAACAAACTGAATGGTCAAATATGAAGTGAGAGTGCGTGCTGAATTTAAATTGAATTGAGTTTGAATTAAATCTATTAGGTAGACCTGAAGATAAAGATTACACAAGTTCAAATTTAGTAATAATTTAGAATATACGAAGATAGTGAGATTAATATTAATCCATCGGACTTCGAGTCTTAGTCTCAGATAATATTTAAATTTTATATTAATATTTTGATTGTACATCATTTTGATTATTTGAGTTATTTTCATATTATACTTGTAGATATAAGTTGGAGTGGAGCTTGGTGACCTATAGAGGCTCAAGATTTTTTATTGTAAATAAAAGTGAGTAAATTCTATTCTTTGACTATGGTATATTTTCTTGTGGGAGTGTATATATGTATAAATTAAAATAAATATTCTGAATTATTGTTTATATTGTTTTGACCTTCCATGTTACTTGATATTCTAGATGTTGACACTTGTAACTTCTTATTTTATAACTTTTACTTCTAAATTTGATCATGATAGTTAAATAAATTAACATATTTTATATAAAAATGTTAACTTGGATTAGTCGATCAAACTATCCAATAAGGTGTGAATTTAAAATTAATAATTGTGCTAATTAGAGAAAATGAAATATCAAAAGTGAAAACTTTGATTCTAACTTTGTATCAAAGTACTGGACTATCTGCCTATTATTTTAGTAGAGTGTTCATCTGTGGTCCAGAGTACCTAAACGTCCGTATATTATTGTGATTGTGTGTTTACTTGTAGTTAGGATTTTACTTGCACGCTAGGACTATAGACTTTTAGATCATACATCAAGTGATGTTATTACATTCTGAGGACACTAGTTCCAATAATTTATTTCTTTGTTCATTTATACCATTGATGTTACTTATAGATGTTGATACCTAACATTTATCTATATTGATATGATTATCATTGATTACTTGTATGCCTACTGATTAAATAATAAGAATTAAGAATTTGATAATAAATGATGAAAATTTTAAATTTCAGTATAAAAACATTAGATTAGATGATTATAAATATGTATTTATGTATAATTGGAGAACTACAAAACAACTGAAAGATGTAATAAGAAATTGTGCTTTTTAAATTAAATTTATGTACATTTGTTCTCATTATCCACTTATAACTTGTGCTTACTATCTGCTTCCTTTCATCTTCAGTTTTACAGGGGCACAGAAACACTTTTGATATTATAGCTGATTTCAACTGATATATAAAGTTGCTCAAATTTTGATCGGCTGATTCCTGATTTGACTTAAGTTTTACTTCGTTGCATGTCGTTTTGTTTCATCTTATATTTTATCCGTATAATTATCATTATATATAAAACAAATGATATAAATACATAAATTTGATGAACTTTATAGTTATTTTATTTATACGGCTCTTTGATTTTTATTTTTTTTTTATATTATATTGTGGGTAGTTTGATGTGTGAAGTGTGACATCAGTATCCCGTGTGGGCAACTGTATTGATTGAGACCTGTCCCTGTGTGTGTGCTGTGTGTGGTTTATATGAATAATCTGGTTCGCAATCTAATTTCATATTGTTTCAAAACCTTTGTGCTATTTGATCTTCTAAATTGATGTTGTTAAGGACATCATATATATTTATAGGGGTGAACATTCGATTAATTTAATTTATAAATTAATCAAATTAACTGAAAACTGATTTAGTGTTAGCTAACTGAATCAAATTAAAATTTTATTAAAATTAAATTAACCGAATCGATTATTTCAGTTAATACCGAATTAATTAAATTTATTTAAAATAATAATAAAAAGAATTTATATAAAATTAATATTAAATTAACGGAATGCTTGGGGTAAATTTGTTAAATTCGTTTTCGTATCTTGCAAAATTAAAATATTAATTATTTTAAATTGGTTGAGAGCGAGATTTGAACCCAAGCTTTTCAAAAAGGAATCTTAATATAGCGCCTGAGACCAAATAGGCAATCACAATAATTTATTAATTGTTTGATAAAGATTTATTTTCTTGTAATTTATTAGAAGGCATGAGTTTAAGAGAATGATAATGTTGCGATGGTAAAATCTAGGACGAGCTCCCTAAACAATATGGGTTCAAATGTTACCCAGGCACATTATACCTAAGAAGTGAAAATTTTGTGATGCTAAGTCATCCGCTATTACTTAATTATCCTTCCCGATTTATGACTAATGAAAACCTTTTGTAAAATTGGACTGATAACCTTCCGAATTAATCGAATACCTGGATACCTAAATTATATTTTAAAAAGTAACACTTCGGTCTTCGTATTCTGTAAGATCGTAAAAGCTGGAAACTACATTTTTAAGGTTTCAGATATAAAATGAGGAGCTGTCTCTCCAAACTACTAATGCAGGCTTGAATTAATTGCTTGTGGACCTAATGCTAACCTTGCCGTCATTCAATTTCCATGCATCCCTTTCGTTTCCCCACCATGTTAATGTCCTATCATTCTTGATCGAAATGCAAATATCTGGTATCTTCCAAGAAGATAGCCAGTAACCTGATAGCGGACCCGAGAATGATAGTGTCACACCCTAAAATAGTCGATAACATTTTCTCATTGTGACAACGTATGGAACATGGATACATAGTCACATGGTTATACAAGTATAGTAATTACAGTCCACATGACTGGAAATATATATAACCATGTAGGATAATAAACAACTCAAACAAAAATACAACGAAAACATAAGGTAGGTCATCCAAACCCAAAACGTCAAACTACATGTCGACGTGACTTAAACACAACAAGTAGCATAATCAAGATAAAAAATATACCACAAGACCAATAATTACACAAACAAGTCCAAATGCTAAAATGCAAGTAACTCAATGACAATAAAGTGGCAGACTCTCGAGGTTACGTGGGTCTGGCGGACAGGACCTTCAAGCGAGGTATAAAAAGATTCAATAGGTGTCTACTAAACATCATGCATATAATAGATATAAACACTTATAGTACACACCCTCCACAAGTGTACCCTACAACATATAGGCAGTCAAAAGATTAACTCCTATAGTGCATACCATATACGTATGCACACTATAGCATTTGACTAATCAACATGATAACTCCTATAGTACATATTATACATGTGTATACTCTGCATAGTATAGATAACCAAAGCTATATAAGCAATAACTAGATCATCTCCAAGGTCAATCAGATAAGTATCAAGCATGAATAAATACGAGTAGATTTAAAGTAAAACAACCTATTCTATCAATTAAAAATTATGCACTAAGTTCAATAAACTATAAAGGCCAAGAAATAATACTCACATTTATCTATAGTTCGTTCCAACTGTCTTCAAGTCCATGAGATCACATCCAGCTCGAATCCTACCAGTACAAAATACAAGGCAAAACTAAGGATCCAAAATTAATATATCATCCTATTAATTAATCAATATAATTAATCATGGATCTATATAATACTTCAATCCTCATAGTTAATCTCCTTATGAATTAATCCAACTCAATTAGTTAACCCTTCTTGTTAACATACTTCATGACTTGATTGGATAATCTAACTAATGAAATTAACTAATAAATGAATCATCCATCCATTATCTCTTATCACCTTAATTGATTAAGTATCATGAATAATTTAATCAAATCAATTCTTGTAACCCTAATCATATCTGAAATTTCTAACCAAGCTAAGATTAATATGTTAGACAATCTACTGGAGATTTTGGGGTATTAGATGAATTTAAATTAAACTGAATTAAATTCACTTATCTGTCGATATGACCTAAGTAGATAATCTCAGGTTGCCAATAGAGATTCAGTGTCGAACACAAATTGTATAATGGTTGAGCGGCAGAGCGGGCTGGGAGGCTAAGCAAGCGAGCAACTGATTGAGCAAGCATACGGCCGAGCGGACCAAGCAAGCGACCAGGCGAGTGAGCATACGACCGAGCGGACCAAGTGAGCGATTGGACAAGTGAGCGTACACTCGAGCGAACGAAGTGGCCGAGCGAGTGAGCGGCTGAGCGAATGAAGAGTCCGAGCGAGTGAGTGGTCGGATAGGTGTGCGATTGGACGAGCGGACAAAGAGGCCGAGCGGATGAAGAGTCTGAGAGAGTGAGCGGTCGGACGGGTGTGCAGCTGAGTGAATGAAGAGGTCGAGCGAATGAAGCAGGTAGGTGGTCGGTCGGGCAGAGCAATAGAGCGACTGAATGACCGAGGTCTGCCATGGTCGCAATTTTCTTGAAACAAATTCATCCCACTTTCAGCTGTGCTTCAAGGTTTACTCAGGTCGTCTGTTTCCCAGGATACAATGGTTAACCGTGATTTCCACCAAGCACTAATGGTCATGGTGAATTGAGTGATACCCGACTGCTATCATGGGCACTCCGCCGAGCAATAGTTGCACGACAGAGGAAGAGGGGAACATAGGTGGAGAGCTTCTATTTTTTGTGTGCGTAACCTTTTGCCCGTAGTCGCAGTTTCCTTATATAGGAGCTCAAACCAATGGGCAACATTAATGATCATTTAATGATCATTATTCGCTGAGCTGTGAAACGCCAACATTTCGCTCAGCTGCATTAATCTCTAATTAATACATCCGTTATACCCTAAATAAGCAACAAAAAGGTCTATATGGCAAAATATTAGTTGTTCCACTTCGGTAAATTTTATCCTAACCGGTCCAGCATTGGGCGTGCACAGGTCGTGTTCGCACACGAGTCAACTTAGTTTAGTGCAATCCGGACTCTAGATTTGCACCCCCTCTGTGCACCCACGCGTGAGAAAGAGTCTCTCCCTATGTATTTGATCACATCATCAATATATATGAATCAATATAAACCAACTAAAATACCTTGAAACTTTTAATGTGGGACTAAAATCCCATTCACAATTGAGCCTCTTTCCTCTTCCACCTCTTCTCCATTCACATCACATATATCCAACAATCCCCCACATGAATGAAAATAGGGTATGTGATAGCATTCAAGCGTTGAGTCCAGTATAAGACAGGCAGATTTTACCCTTTGAACCTTCTCTTGTAAAGATTTGTTTGCTTACTGGCTGATAGTAGACATGATGTCCTTGAATTGTTTTACTGCATGTGTGAGCATTGTCAAATCTTACCCAAGACTTTTCCTGATACAACTTAGTTCTCATGAGGTTGTTCATTCTTGGCCATTAACATGCCTGGTTTTGTGCGAAACTCTAAGAATTGAGCTTCCAATTCTCTTCGAAGCGACCCCACTTCTTTCTCACATGAGTGATCTCTCAAGAGTACCCATGTACTCTTCTTGATAATTAAAAGTCCATCGTCTTACCCTGGTCCGGTCACTATTTTATTGGGTTATTCGCTACAATGTGTCTAGTTAGTGTAAATTAGTTGTCCCTTTTAACATAATTCTTGGGATCTCTAGTCGGGATAGGTTGGGTGTCCTCTGCACTGATCGCTGACAATGGCATCAGACTCATCTCTCGTGATAAGTTTGTAACTAACTCTTTGTTTAATCTCTTGGTTAACGGATCTGCTAGGTTATCCTTTGACTTCGTATAGTCAACAGTGATAACTCCCATTGAGAGTAGTTGTCTAATGGTATTATATCTACAACGTATATGTCTAGACTTTCCATTATACAGATGGCTCTGTGCCCGACTAATTGTTGATTGACTGTCGCAATGTATGCAAATTGTCGGCACAGGTTTCGACCATCTCAGAATATCTTCTAAGAATTGTCGTAGTCATTCAGCCTCTTCACCACATTTGTCAAGAGTCACAAACTTAGATTCTATCGTGGATTTGATTATTACCCTTTGTTTAGAAGATTTCTAGGAAATAACTGCACCTCCCATAGTGAATACATATTCACTCGTAAACTTAGAGTCTTTTATGTTATATATCCAACTCACATCACTGTATCCTTCGATCACAGTAGAATATCTCATATAATGCAGTCCATATTCATCAGTATACCTCAAGTACCTGAGTACTCTTATTATCCCTTTCCAGTGCTCAACACCGAGATTACTCGTGTATCTACTTAGTTTATTTACTGTGTAGGCCAAATCTGGTCTTGTACAACTCATCAGGTACATCAGACTTCCAATCACTCGACAGTACTCTATTTGAGAGATACTTTCATCTAGATTTTTTGATAGATATTGACTCATATCTATCGGTGTTCGTACCAATGCAATATCACCCTTGTGAATTTCTCAAGAATCTTGTCCACGTAATGAGATTGACTAAGAACAAGTCCTTCTGTTGTTCTAAGAATTTTGATTTCTAGAATCACATCAGCTAGGCTCATGTCTTTCATGTCAAATCTTAAGTTCAACATATCTTTAGTGGGTATGATTATCTTACTATTACTCCCAATGATAGGTATATCGTCTACATATAGGCACAAGATAACGTAGTCATTCTCTGTGACTTTCATGTAGACACATTTATCACATTCATTAATTTTAAATCTATAGTCCTTCATGGCATTATCAAATTTCTTATGCCACTACTTTAGTGCTTGTTTCAAGCCATGTAATGACTTCACCAGTTTACAAACCTTAATTTTCTGTCCTGGCACAGAAAACCTCTCAAGTTATTTCATATAGATTTCCTCTTCTAAATCCTCATTTAGAAAGACTATTTTTACATCCATCTGATGTATTTCAAAATTTCATAGAGCGGTTATAGCCAACAATACTCTAATGGAAGTTATTCTCGACGCAGGAGAATACGTATCAAAGTAATCAAGGCTTTCTCACTGTCGATATCCTATGATTACCAATCTAGCCTTATATTTATCAATTGTGTCATCTGACTTTACTTTTATCTTGAAAATCTACTTGCAACCTAGTGGTTTACTGGAATTTTCTGGAATTTTTGAAAATTTTTCAGGAATTTTTCGGAGCTCGTACGGACGAGTTGACGGGGATAAAAATGGGATCCGGAAAAGCCTGTTTAGGTTACCCTGTTTTAATGAGGAAAAGATTTATTTTTCTTTTCCTTTTCCTTTTCTTTTTCTTATTATTTTTCTTTATTTTCCGCCGTTTCTTCCATTTCTTCTCCACGAAACCGCCGCGCCTCTCCTTGCCCTAATCTCCTCTGCGCCGACCCTAGCCGCCTCCTTTCTTCTTCCCGAGACCTCGCCGGCCACTAGGTTTAACCTAGCGCCACCGCACCTCTCCGATTCTCTATGCCGGCGACCGAGCCTCCCTTCCTTCCCACGGCAGAGCACCACTTCTCCCTGCCGCGACACCGAAGCCACCACCGCTGGCTCCTCCTTTCCTGCGCGCCGACGCAGATTGCTTGCTATTGCGAGCCCTAGCCGACTCCTTTCCGACGCCTTCTCTGCCCGAAGTCGATCACCTCTTCCTCATCCCTACCGTAAGCCCTTCTCATCTGTTGAGCGTCGGCAACCGACCAAACTCTTCTGCCCTAGATCGTCGTTGCGCGGAGCAGCACAGACACACCACAGATCCCTCTGCCCTAGTTGGAATCCTCCCTTCTGTGGCCTAACTCCGAGTTAGGTAAGGCAGATTTTGGGTAGGGTTGTTCACTGTAGGATTTTGATTTGGGCTCCTGTGATGAACTGATTTACGATTCATTGTGGTAAAAGTCACTGATTTTGTTGTCTTATTGTTGGAGCAGGGAAGAAACACTGCTGCTAGGGTTTTTGGGCGGTGATCACGCTGTTGTATTGCCACCGAGGAGTTATAGGGTTTGTTTTACTGTGGAGTGTTCTTGGTCCGGCAGCAGCCTTCCCTAGCAGTGGGTAAGTACAGATTTAGATGTGTTTTTGTGTTGAATCTGTGATGGATTATGTTATAGTAAGTCCTAATTAGAAGGTGGAACGATTAGGGTTAATTTCATTAACCCTAATTGATCAATGAATTAGGATTTAGTTTAGTTAATGAATGCATGATAGAATTAACTAAACTAAATATTATGACACAGGACTTTGACGCGAGACGGTATCTCGACGAGTATCTTGATTACCGGATTTGACCACTTTATTGGAGGCGGGTACTTTGACTTATGTCTTTTGATATGCATGATAAAGTGTTTAACATATAGCAAGAATTGTGTTTCCATTTGATTCGGTTGGTCACTACATGATCTGTTACATGTTGTTTGTTTATTTATTATGCACTGCATGTTATTATTTATCTGACCATACATGCTTTCGGTAGTGACCCAACCATGTGATACATCATGTTCAGGACCTAGGGTTTATATGATACCCTATCTGTTTGTGTACCTTTCATCCGATACATTGACTTGTGGTACACCTTTTATTTATGTATGGATCTTGCTATGCTATTCATGAGATTGTCATGCTTAGTATCATGCATCATGTTTGCATGTTGTGCGATTGTCGGCTCCACTATGGTTGAGCTCATCGCCAGTTACATGTACTGCACACACCACCACCACCCATGGGTTAGTGGTATATCAGACAGGTGTGTGGCGGTTCTGCTGTTTGGCTCCGTTGGTCTGAGGACTCAGCGTGGTAGCCGGCAGTCAGTTCCGCTCTGTTTGGCTCCGTTGGCATTTAGTGTAGCAGCGTGGTAGCCGGCAGATGGTGGACTCTGTTTGGCTCCGTTGGTCAGGAGACTCAGCGTGGTAGCCGACAGAGATTTTTCCTCCCCGTCATTGTGTAGGAGATGAGAGCATTGAGCTCCCCATTTATGATTTGGGGCGGAGGGCGGAGTACTCGGCATTCCGTCCACTCGATCCGTCGGGCGGTGATGTCAGTGCACGATCACCATATGCATTTATTGCATTTTATTGTTTGTGATTCTTGCATTATATGCTGCATTGTATGGATGCATTTGATTGACATGCATACAGGATTATGATTTCTTGATCTGACGAACTGTTACCTTTGTACCTTGATCCGGTTAGTACATCTCCCGATTTCGTTCAATTGCATTTATTCCTTCTCGTATTCGGGAGACTGATTAGTGTTATCTATTATTTGTTTTATTATGCATATCAGTTGTACTGCTGAGTGTTGGACTCACCCCACCTTCATTGTTGATATTTTCAGGTTGAGTTCCAGTCGCTGGCCCCCCATCTGCACATAGAGCCAGTTCTCTACTAGTTCGTTATTTGTTTTATTTTGGCCTTTTTCTATATCAGACTTTGTTTTAGTATTGTCTTTGGATTTTTCCTATGGATATTGTATGGAGTGATACCTTTTGATGGATTTTTTTTTTTGATATGATATTGGATTTCATTCTACTACGTGCCTGCCTGGACGGCAGAAGAGGTAAGTTCGTTGGATTTGAGCTTTACGAGTGTAGTGGAGTAGGGTGGATTTCGAGTCAGAGTCCTATTGTTATTGATTACTATTATTAACTGCGTGGTTGTGACAGCCAGAGGCTGAATATCTTTATAAACTGCGTGGTGTTTGTTTTTATTTTTGTTATCATTCCAGCCACTTGTGGCTGATGTATATGTGGTATGTAGGAAGTTTCATATTGTCCGTCGTACAGGGGAGATGCTGCCGAAATTTCTTCGGACAGAGACTCCTCTGGGGCGTGACAGGAAGATCCGATCCACAAGTTTTCAAGTGTGATTTTGTAAGATAGATTCTATCTCAAATGCAATTGCCTCTCTCTAGTGAGGTCCGTCAGAAGAGCTTACGACTTCAAAATAACTTCGGGACTCATTTTCCAATATGAAAGTGATAAAATCTGATTCGTAGTTTTTTTCCACCCAAGCTCTTTTGCTCCGTCTAGGCTCAACCTTGACTGGTCCATCATCATTTTCTTCGTCTTGTGTTTCATATGCTCGTTTTGAGGAATTATCATCCTCTCGAACCCTATATGGAAACACAAGTTCGAAGAACGAGGTATTTCTCGATTCTATTATCGAGTTCTTGTATATATCCGGTATTTATGACTCATACACAAAAAATCGATATGCACTGCTATTATGTGCATATCTAATAAATATGCAATCAACCGTCTTTGGTCCTATCTTAATCTTTTTCGGATCAGGCACCAACACTTTGTCAAGACACCCCCATATTCGTAAATATTTGTAGGACAGTTGTCTTTCATTTCACAACTCATAAGGGTTCTTATCTATTTTCTTGTGAGGTATCTTATTTAAAAGGTAATTAGTTGTTAACACAGCTTCCCCCACATGAACTCTAGCAGTCCGTAGCTTAATAGAAGAGCATTCATCATCTCCTTTAGAGTTTGATTTTTACGCTAAGCAACTCCATTTTGTTGAGGAGAATAAGGAGCTATTATTTCATGTCTGATTCTATGTTCAGCACATAACTTAGTGAACGGCGATACATATTCATCGCCTCAGTCACTTCAAACCACCTTAATCTTTCTATTAAGTTAGTTTTCAACCTCATTCTTATAGAGAGCAAATTTCTCTATAGCTTCATCCTTACTTTTGAGAAGATATACATAACAATATTTTGTATTATCATCTATAAAAGTGATGAAGTATTTGTTCTCACCACGTGTTGGAGTACCTTTAAGGTCGAAGACGTTGGTGTGAATTAGCCCGAGTAGTTCGTTGCTTCTCTCAACATGTTGAAAGGATGACCTTGTCATTTTCACTTCAACATAAATCTCACACTTGTGTTTTGGGTCAAGGTGGAATGTGGGTATGCTTTGTATGTTTATTAATCTACGCAACACATCGTAGTTAACATGTCCTAGTTTACCATGCTACAAACAAGAAGACTCAAGCATATAAGTGGAAGAGCTTTCATTTTGATTTATCTTAGGCCTAATGTCCATTACATTGAGCTTGAACAGTCTATTAGATACATAGTCTCTTCTAACAAACATTCTATTCTTAGATAATACAACTATGTCCGACTCAAAGATAATGCGAAAATCATGCTTGCTTAACAGTGATCTGGATGCTAGATTCTTCTGAATCTCAGGAACATACAACACATTGTTCAAAGTAAGATCCTTGCCCAAGGTCATTTTCAGCACCACTTTTTCTTGGCCCATGATGTCTGAGGTCACTGAGTTCCCCATGAACAGCTTATCTCTATTGACTTATTCAAAGTTATGGAGCAGCTCCTTATTATAGCAGACATGTCTGGTGGCTCTAGTATCGATCCACCATTGTCGTGGGTTTGAACGCACCAGGTTTAATTCAGATATCACGATGTAGAGGTCATCCATTTCTGGTCCCTTGTTCAGGTTAACCTCCTGCTTCTTCTTCGGCTTCCTGTACTCTAAAGATTTGTGACCGACTTAGTCATAGTTGAAGCACTTCCCAGAGAACTTCTTGTTGATACCTCCTCTAGGTCCCATCTTGGAAGACTTGGGGTTCTTCTATTTCAAGTTTTGACCGTGATTGACCACATTGGCTTTCATAGTAGACTGAGAGAATAACTTTCTCTCTTAACTCTTGTTGTCTTCTTCGATACGAAGTCTAACAATGAGTTCCTCTACATTCATTTCCTTCCGCTTGTGCTTCAGGTAGTTCTTGAGGCCCTTCAAGTTTAGAGGTAGCTTCTCAATGATAGCAGCCACCTGGAAGATTTCACTCAAAATCATTCCTTCTGAATGGATTTTGTGTAAGATCACCTGAAGCTCCTAGACTTGGCTTATCACCATCTTAGAGTCAATCATCTTGTAGTCTAGGAATCGACCCACAATGAACTTCTTGGCCTCTACATCCTCCATCTTATACTTCTTGTCTAGGGACTCCCACAGCTCCTTAGTCGTTCTCTTTATGCTATACATAGTGTACAGCGAGTCGGCAAGGCAGTTGAGGATAGAGTTTTAGCAACGAAACTCAGAATGAGTCCATGCCTCGACTACACTAATGATTAGCACATTAGCATCCTCAGCATGCTTGGGAGGGTCCTCGGTCAAGAACCGAGCCAGATTGAGCGTGGTCAAGTATAAGTGTTGGTTGCTACTCGGAATACCGCTCTAGTTCCCCTGTACAAAAATTTGTACAAGCATAGAACTATCCTAGCTACCCATGTGTTCTACTAAAGTTAAATTTGGATTGCAAATGATGCTTAACATTATTAATCCAAATTTTCCTTTAGAAATTAAACTTGGATTAGGAACGAAACTTAACATTCTCACTTCAAGTTCAACTGATGTAATCTTCATAAGTTAAACCAAATTACAGAAGTTATCAAATGTCTATTTCTAAGATCGACTTCCAGGTTAAACATGGTGATGCACTAGGCCTTCTTGGGTATGAGATCATCCACCACTTCCTAGACAAAGCCTCACAGAGAAATTGGATATTTAACTTCTTACAGTAAACTAGGTTTAACTATAGATACCTCAATAGAAATACATTATCGAAACATGAAATCGAAAACATAAAATTGATAACAAAAATGATGACAAAAATTATAACTTAAACCGATAACCTCTTGTGTTTGGTTTTACAAGATCTATACAAAAATGATGCACTAGTTATGATGCGGAAACTTATAACTAGTTATACCTTTCGTAGCTTATATACCTCTTAATCTTCTATTGTATTCCTCTACTTCTCTTGGGCGTCATGTGGGCGACGATCTTCCAAGAGGAAATCCACCCGAGCCTTCTCTTCTAGCTTCCATGTTTCGGCTACCAACAACCTCCAAAGGATGATGAGTTTCAGCCACCAACCAATCTCTAAGGGATGCTAGGAAACAATGCCTCCTTTCTCTTCTCCTCCTTCAAGCAAAATCCGGCCAACCACCAAGCTCCAAGAGATGATACCGCCAGCTACCAAAGAGGAAGAGAAGGAGAATAAGAAGTGTCGACCACAAGGAATAAGAGAGGAATAATAATATATGTGTTGTTAGGTGAGGCACCTCTACCCTCTCTTTTATATTCCTTGGTCTTGGCAAATACGGAAAGTTTTAAACATAATTAAAACTTCCTTATATTCCTTGCCAATGACTAAAAAGGAAAGTTTTTTAAACAAAAAAAATTAAAACTTCCTTTTCTTCTTGTCATGGCCGGCCACCCCTTTAAATCCAAACAAGGAAAGTTTTAAACATGAAATTAAAACTTCCTTATTTGTTTCCGGTAAGAAATTTTAATTAAAAAAATTCTTTCTTTAAATCCCTTCATGGTTGGTTATAAAAGGAAAATTTTATAAATTAAAATCTCTCTTTTAAAACATGTGGATGGTTACAAAAAAAGAAAGTTTTATCAAAAATTAAAATCTTTCTCTTAACTACAAATAAAGAAAGATATCAAATCTTTCTCTTAATCCTTTGTAGAAAGATTTGAAAATTTTAAAACTCTCTTTTAAAACCATGGCTTCCACAAAAGGAAAGATTTCAAAATTTAAAACTCCCTTTTGATTTCAATGTGGTCGGCCACCCTTGCTTGAGCTCCAAGCTAGGGTTGGCCACAACTTGGCTCCCTTCTTGGTTTGGGTTGGTCGGCCCTAGCATTGGCTCAAAGTTAGGCTTGGCCGACCACCAAGAGGTGGGTAAGAAAGTGAGTTTTGGTGGATATAAGACTTTATAAATAAGATGCTACAATAGGGACCGAGAGGAGGAATTGGTTTTAGTCTCCCGATGAGCTTGAGCTTCCCGTGTTCGCCCCGAACACCCAACTCAAATTCATCAATAATATCTCATTCCACTAAAGAGTTATTATTGCACTACCGCACCAATCCCATATTACTATATGGGCTCCTTCTTATCATGAGTGTGTTAGTCTCCCTGTGCTTAAGATATTGAATGCCCACTAATTAAATGAGTTATTGACAACTCACTTAATTAATATCTAGCTCCAAGAGTAGTACCACTCAACCTTATCGTCATGTCGGATTAAATCCACCTACAGGGTTTACATGACAATCCTTATGAGCTCCTCAAGGGGGCATCATCAACCTAGATTACTAGGACACAATTTCATTCTATAATCAACAACACACCATATAAATAATATCATTTCCCAACTTATAGGGTCTATTGATTTAACGAGCTAAATCGCACCCTTTGATAAATTAAAGAAATAAATATTAAGTAAATGTGCTTGTTATTATATCATGATTAAGAGTACACACTTCTATAATAACAGAGGTATTGTTCTTTTATATAGTCAGTATAAAAAGATACTTCCTCGAATGATCCTGCTCAATACACTCATAGTGTACTAGTATAATTTATTAGTCAAGATAAAATAATACCTAATTACATTACAACCGCTCCAATAGTTTGTCCCATTCCATCTTGGTCGTGAGCAACTATTTATAATTTATAAGGAACTGATAACATGAACTTCTGTGTGTCTCCTCATACCATGTTATCTACAATATAAATTAAACAGGCAACTACACTTAGTATATATGTAGATATTTGACCAATGTTATTCTTATTTTAAAATAAATATTTATAAAAAGTTAGACTTTTAGTATACATTCTAACAATAAGAGCATCTTCTGTTGCCACCTCTTAAAGTTCAGTCACTGAACTTCCATGACTTTTTCCCGTGATTGATTGGTACAGTTCCAATCGAAGCGGAGGGGACTTTCAGGTGTTAATTCTGTTGCACCTAATACTTTGTTTTGTATCCATCTCAATAAAACTAGACTCTATTTCAAGATTGTTAGACAATCTGTCAGATATTTTGGGGTATTAAATGAATTTAAATTATACTAAATTAAATTCATTTATCTATCGATATGACCTGAGCAGATAATCTCATGCTACCAGCAGGGACTGGCTACTGCTTAATGCCTAATATCGACTGCACAATGGCTGAACGGCAGAGCAGGCTGAGAGGCTGAGCAAGTGAGCCGTTGGACAAGTAGGTGTACGGTCGAGCAGACTGAGCAAGCTATTGGACGAGTGAGCATACAACCGAGTGGACCAAGTGAGCGGCCGAATAAATGAGTGTACACTTGAGTGAATGAAGTGGCCGAGCAAGTGAGCAGTCGAGTGAATCAGTAGCCGAACGAATGAAGAGTCCGAGCAAGTGAGCGGTCGGACCGGCGTGCGACCGGATGAGCAGACGAAGAGGCTGAGCGGACGAAGAGTCCAAGCGAGTGAGCAGTTGGACGGGGGTACAACTGATCGAATGAAGAGACCGAGCGGACGAAGCAGGTAGGTGGTCGGTAAGGCAGAGCAATAGAGTGACTCAACAACTGAGGCCTGCGATGGTCGTAGTTTTCTTGAAACAAATTCGCCCCACTTCCGGCTATACTTTGAGGTTTACTCGAGTTGTCTGTTTTCTAGGATACAATGGTTAACCATGATTCCCACCAAGCACTAATAGTCACAGCGAATTGAGTGGTATCTGACTGCTATCACGGCACTCCGCCAAGCAAGAGTTGCACGACAGAGGAAGAGGGGAACGAAACGTAAGTGGAGAACTTCTATTTTTTGTGTGCGTAACCTTTTGTCTGTAGTCGCAGTCTCCTTATATAGGAGCTCAGATCAATGGGCAATGTTAATGATCATTATTCGTAAAGATGTTTCACTCAGCTGTAGTAATCTCTAATTAATGCATCCATTACACCCTAAATAAGTGGGGAAAAGATCTATGTGGTAAATATGGGTTGTTCCACTTGGGCAAATTTTACCCTGACCGGTCCGGCATTCGACGCGCGCAGGTCGTGCTCGCACATGAATCAACTATGTTAAGTGCAATCCGGGCCCTGGATTTGCATACCCCCCTGCGCACCTAGCCTGAGAGAGAGTCTCTCCCCATGCATTTGTTCATATCATTAATATATGTGAATCAATATAAACCAACTACATGACTTGAAACTTTCAATGTGGGACTAAAGTCTCATTCACAATGGAGTCTCTTTCTTCTTCCACCTCTTCTCCATTCACATCACATATATCCAACATAATACAACCACCCGTTTATTCAACATATTTAATCAACTAACTGGCAATCTATCATGAATCAATTACCTCAAATTAATCTCATAGTATTTAATTAACCAAGCTAAACAACCACTTAGGTAAGGCAAAAATTGTTACCCTACAACTCCTCTTCTGGTGGTTACTCATAGCGGTCGGTAGAGGTAACGATGGTGACCTTCCTATGGAAGTGATGCCCGTGAAGTGGTTGTGGTTGTGGCCTAGTAGTGTGACCACAACTGTGGCTGGCAACGCCGGGATCTGCTCACAATGGTCTTACGAAAATGAGAATAGAAAAGCTCTATGTCCATGACAGTTCTCATAGGTAGAGAGGGCAATGCCAATGTTGACAACGGCTGATGGCTGCTCACGGCAGTCAATGGTTGCTTGCTGTGGTTGAGATGCACAAGATGGAAGGGCAGTTGTCTAGTGAGGCCTGTGAGCAGGACGGTCGCTGGCGTCATCAGGTTAGCCTCACGTGGGCATATGCGACAGCAATTGGTGGCACAACGAGGACAGAGATACGAAGAGGGCGAAGAAGGTGAGTCCCACTTTGGGAGTGAAGGATGTGTTGCGCTGGCGGTGGAGCTTAGCGATAGCTGGCGACGACAGTGCATGGCTCAGTAATGGAGTGCGCGAAATCACACTACATGAGGGAGGGGAAAGGATCGGCAAAATGAGGAGATATAACTTAGTTTTTCTATTTAGTCGGACGGACAGCTACATTTTGTCCTCCCTAGGTGATATCATAAGAATTCCGACTCCATTGCCTGGTCGGGTGGATGATCCATCTACATACATCTTCCAGGTTTCTTCTGGATCTAGGCCTTGGATCTCCATTATAAAATCAACTCAGGCATGAGCCTTAATGAACGCTCGAGGTTGATATTATATATCATATCACTAAGCTTTGTTGTCTATTTGATCAACCTCCCTGAAACTTCCGTGTTGAAGAGCACTCGACTCAAGGTGCTATTGGCTAATACAGTGATAGAGTGAGAGAGAAAATAGGGGTGCAACATTTGAGCAGCTAAAATCAGTTCAAAAGCCACCTTCTTGAGTGTGGTGTACCAACACTCGGCTCCCTTTAATAAATAACTTATGAAATATACAGGTTACCACTCTTTCCCCTCTTGCCTTACCAACACTGACCTGACAACACTCTCAGTAGTGGACAAGTATACTCATAAAGGTTCACCTACTTATAGGATCGAAAGCACTATAGGAGGGGTTGAATAGCGCTCGTGGCTTTTTCACATTTGTTTTTCGGAAAACAAAGTAAACACAGCGGAATAGTAAGAAGGAAAAGCAAGCAATCAAAAACCAAGCTTACACATTCGGCTTTACACCTGTGACGACTCCTACTCCAAGGCCCACACTCATTGAGTATTTACTTTGGGCAATTCACTATCAATTCGTAGAATTACAAAGACAAGTACAAGTATAAATGGAATTATAAATTAAGTGCTTTACAAGAAACTTATATAGATACTAACCTGCAAAATGTTAGTCTTCTTGCAAAACAGAGTTAGAATAATAGGTAAACGATATATAAAAGATAACTTTGATAGTCTCCGGACTGTCTAATCCAGACTTTGAGTTTCACCGAAATTCTAGGTCAAATCAATGTCTACTGTTCCCTCTTCGAGGAACGCATCCTCACCTACTCTTCTCAGGAGAAATTACCTTTTACCAAACTGGTCTTCCAGACTGTCTGGACTTTCGCTCAGCATCAAAGACTCTAGAACTTCATGCTGGTCATCCGCTCCATGACCCGTCCAATCTTCCACTTAGTGTCTGCAACCTCCAGGATTTTCACCTAGAGTCCTCGATTCTAGGATTTGCACAAAGTCCTCGACCCGCCAAGATTTTGCTCAGTCCCCCAGACCAGGACTTCGTTACCTAACCGCAGTTAGGACTTTCCACCTGCCTAACCGTGGCTAGGACTTTCCTTTACCTAAGATCACTTAGAACTTTCCTGCACACTTAGTTCAACTTGTTTGACAACAAGACAGCTTAACTTTGAACCATTTTGTCATTATTAAAACACAAGTTCGATCGTCTGGTGCTCCCTGCACCAACAATCTCTCCCTTTTTGATTATGACAACTTGGTTTAAAAGTTAAGTAAAAATATACAAAATTGTAAGGTATGAAGGACAAGTAACAAGTAATATTTTTTTAAGGCAAAAATTAAATGTTACTCACTCCCCTGAAATGTTACTTGTTTTCTTAACATTAAGCTTTTTTACTTTACTTTTAACATTGTGACGTCCCTAGTTATTTTTCATAATAATTCGTATAAATATAACGATGGACATCACTTGCACATACTTCCATAGTGGGTTCTTAATTCAATGAAGTTACATAAATAGTTCTTAAAACATAAAATAATGCGGAAACTAAACTAGAAGGTCTTCGGATTGTACTGGCATTATCTCGAGCTAGCTCACTGGTAAATTCCTCTTGTCTCATTCGTCCCATTATCTGAAAAAAAAAAAAGTTAAAACCTGTGAGTCGAGAGACTCAGCATATTCAAAATTGTGTTATGCAATAGTTAGCACCTATAATCTAATGTACCAAGGGAAACCACATTCTAGGTAACTGAGAACCTTTCTATTAACATACCATAAACGTAAGCATTGGCATTGACATAAACATGCGAGCATAAACATAAGCATGCAAATGAACTTGGCATAATAATAGACTTGATAATGAGCATGCCCATAAACATCGACATAAGCATACTTGCATGACATAAACATAAACATGAGAATGGAGTTAATCATAAGCATGTACATAAACATAGCCAAAATCATACTGACATGGCATAAACACAAATATGAGAATAGACTTAATCATAAGCATTAGTGTGTAAATGAGCTAAGCATGAGAATAAACATAACTACATAGGGTTAGTGAGCTCTCAGGCTAAGGACACCGGTCATAACCCCTGTCCCATTCATGAATTCCAAGTTACGTATTTATATGGTTATCACAACTATGTTTCTAAAAAGGATCATATATCATAAAACCTTTTTAAGGTAAGGTTGGATCGTTGACAATGACTAGCTATTATCATATGGTTGATTGATCAATCTCAGCTATAAAACCATGGTACCTGGCGGCAGGGCGTTAGCAACTCTTGTTATTGGGTCGTGGCCTAACATGGAAACCGATATTAGGCTCCCTCTAGGGCCTTGTCCCATAAACGGGATCCCTCTAGGGTCTTTTCTCTCATAAACACCTTTCTCCCCCCTTTGGCATATATCAAAAACTATTAAGTAGAGAGAAAAGTTGTAAAAAAACTTTAAGCTCCCCCTGAAGATAGCACTTAACTTTTCAAAAAATATGTTTAGCTAAATACTTAGCTTTAAAAGGGATTTCTTTGAAAAATACTTTAGCTAAACACTTAGCTTTACAAAGAGTTTCTTTGAAGAAAAAACTTAGCTAAATATTTAATTTTTTAAAAAAAATAAAAAAAAATAGTTAGCTAAATACTTAGCTTTCAAAAATAATTCTTTTAAAATTTTGAAGAAGTAATTGATTTTGAAAGAGCGTGACTTATAAACATTCTTTTTGAAATATAACCCCAAAAGAAAACTTAATGTTTGAAAATAAAAAAATTAACTCCTTATTTCTCTCATTCTTAAAGTAATTTGTAGTGATAGTGAGCTTAAATAATTTAACTAATACCTTGATTAATGTCTTGATTAATGACTATGACCTTAAACTTCAAGCATGAAAAACTTAAGTTTAAATGTATAGAAGTAATTATTTGTTTTTTTGGTTTTTAGTTTGAGAATATTATCTCTGACTTTGAAAAATATTTAAGTTTAGATTTTAAAATATTTAAATTTAGATTTCAAAAATATTTAAGTTTAGATTTTAAAATATTTAAGTTTAAATTTTAAAAATATTTAACTTTAAATTTTGAAAAATATTTAAGTTTGAATTTCAAAAATATTTAAATTTGAATTTCAAAATATTCAAGCTTAGATTTTAAAAATATTTAAAATTGAATTTTAAAATATTTAAGTTTGAATTTGAAAAATATTTAAGTTTGAATTTTAAAATTGTTTAAGTTTAAATTTTGAAAATATTTAAGTTTGAATTTTAAAATATTTAAGTTTGAATTTTAAAATTGTTTAAGTTATATTTTTAAAAAATATGTAAGTTTAAATTTTAAAAAATATTTAAGTTTTAATTTTAAAATATTTAACTTTGAATTTCAAAAAAAATTTAAGTTTGAATTTTAAAATATTTAAGTTGTAATTTCAAAAAAAAATTAAGTTTGAATTTTAAAATATTTAAGTTTGGATTTCAAAAATATTTAAGTTGAATTTTTAAATATTTAAGTTTAAATTTTAAAAATATTTAAGTTTAAATTTTAAAAATATTTAACTAAGAATTAAAAATAATTAAGTTTTTTTGTTAATTAAGTTTGATTAGATTTAAAGTTCATCTCATCCTTTTTCTAGATTGTCAATCAGGGGCCCTTGAGGCTATGGTGCAATGACAAGACATCCAAGTTATTACCTAGGCACCCACGATTCGATCCCTAGTTATGGTAAATTTATAGGAATTTTTTCTCTAAATCGGGTACGCAACCAAAGGATGTTAGGCTTTTTGGTTGCCTGTTGCGAACGCTTCCTGATTTACCCTAGTAGCCGGTGGAAAAATTCCGTGGGGCAGGACCAGCCACCCCTAAGGATAGTCAATGAGGCTAACTAGGTTTATAATTAGATTGTCAATCAGGGAACCTTATTTATTTTATGAGATAGTTAATTTTATCTTCAATTTATATTTAAATATAAGGATTGATTTACACTTGAGTTAGACTAAGGTTTAACAGTTAGTCAATTAAACATTCATTTCAATAATTGGCTTCTAGGTTGTGACATTTTCTTTCTAAGAATCCTTGGTCTAACTAAACAAGTGTCACTCAAGTCTAAGTCCTTATCTATCATAATCTAAACATGTATAAGAAAAAAACAGTAAATCAAGCATCAATCAGTTTTATCTAATAATAAAGATGGTCTTTCTTTTGACTCCCCCTGGATCATAGTCTCGATAAGTTCTATCATGGTAGTGGATTTATTCTTTGGGAATCCAATATGATCAAGTCTAACTTGATTAGTCCGGTTAGACTTGGGGACCTATGCTTGGAATAGGTTCTTAGTTGATTGATTCACTAAAGACAAGATTTGAATCGACATTTTGCATTATATCCGAGTTCAAATAGGTTGTATACGACTCTTTATTTTTCAAGGATTAAATCAAGATTCTTGGAACCCAAAGTGAACTGTTCCAACGAGTCCCTAAGTTCCTTGACTTAACTTTTCAAGTTAGATTTTTTTTTTCTTCAAGTTCTTGGACTTGATTTGAAGTTCCAGCTTAAACAGATTCAATCAAGGAGCTTGGGTTACTCACTTCCTTGAGGGCTTTGACCTCCTCTTAGAGTGACTTGACCGGGAGATTGGATTTAACTAGTTTTTTAAACAAGTATGAAACTAAATTCAATAATCTAATAATTGATGGACTTACAGTGGAATCATCTTCTGAGTCGGATTCAGATTCTGATTCAACTCTAGTTCCGGACTCGGACTCGATTTCGGCAATGTAGGCTTCTACTGGTAGAGCAAGGAAGCTCGCCTGCTCGTGTTCTTCATCGTAGTCTTCCAAGGATTTGAACCACATTGCTTTCAACGCCTTACTTCTTCTTTGCTTTTGGTTTAGGCATTCAGGCTTGATATGCCCCTTCTTATTGCAGCCATAACAAGTGACTTCAGACTTGTCCTTTGTGTTTGATTTTGGACTTGGTTGCATTGTCTTTGACTAGATCACCTTCTTGATCTCTCTTTTGGTGAATCTATTCTTCTTCTTGTATAGTTTCTGAAATAAGTTCATGAGTTCGGTGGCAACTTCATCATCTTCTTCTGAGTCGGTTCGCCTTCAAACTCGTGTTCAATTTGGTACTTCTTCCTAGACTCTTTTGTCTTTCTTGTATCTGCAACCAACGCAATATCTTTTTCGGTTGAAAGTGCATTAGTCGGTTCATGCAATTCAAATTCTGAAAGTAGCTTGTCTAGTCTAATTAAATAGAGGTCCTTAGATACCTTATAAGCATCTACCATCGAATTCCTTGGAAAAGCATTTAGCGCATAGTTGATGACATCGCGATTCTCCACTTTTGTCCAATCGTGTGGAGGTTGTTCAGAAGATCTTGGATGCGAGCATGCAACTGGTTCGCTGACTCACCTTCCTGCATTTTAATATTATAAAATTTATTAAGAATTAAATCTCTCTTACTTACCTTTGTGTCAGAGTTCCCCTCGTGCAGTTCAATGAGTTTTTCCCATAATTCTTTTGCGCTTGAGAAAGGGTCAACCCGGTTCAACTCTTCTTTAGTTAAGCCACATTGTAACATGTCGCTTTTGCATCTGCCTCAATCTTCCTCTTTGTTGGTGCATCCCACCTGTCGCAAGGGATGAGTACTCCGTCTTCTATGGGAAATGTGAATCTGGTTTGGATTATGATCCATATTGAAACTTGGGTCTTGAGATGGTACTCCATCCGACTTTTTCAGTATTCAAAGTCCTCGCCAGAGAAAAGAGGCGGGTGAGCGGTACTGTAGCCTTCTTGGTGGGTCATTGATAGAAAATCTCGCACACAAAAATAATGAAACTTGTTTCAAGACTTAGTCTTGAATTAGTAGTGTAGTATAAAAGAGAATAGATAAAAAAAATGGCTCGACTAGTATTGCACCAATTTTAAGAAAAAAAATTGATAAATTTGTCAAAAGAGGTTATTAGACCAATTCTGACTTATGGAAAAAATTTAAAAATGAAAAAAAATGTAAGAAATTATTTTTACCAAAATGGACGAGAAAGCAACGATAAAGAATGCTCGAACTATAGTTGTATGGATTCATAGCGGCCCCACTCTGATACCAATTGTATGATCGAAAGCGCTAGAGGGGGTGAATAGTGCTCATGTCCTTTTCATGTTCGTTTTTTGGAAAACAAAGTAAACACAGCGGAATAGTAATAAATAAAAGCAAGCAATTGAAAACCAAGCTAACGCCTTTGGTTTTACTTGGTTCAGAGCCTGTGACGATTTCTACTCAAGACCTACACTCATTGAGTGTTTACTTTGGACAATTCACTATCAATTTGTAGAATTACAAAGACAAGTACAAGTATAAATGGAATTATAAATTAAGTGCTTTAAATGAAAACTATACCGATGACTTAGAGAGTTGGAGATGCAATTTTTCGGTCGTTGAAACAGCGTTACGGTTTCGTGGACTTGTCTTTTGAGTAGTGCGTAGGAGCGGAAGATTGTTCTAAATGATTTTAATATCTATACTCGAAGCTATTGGTTGAACCCTTTTATAATCGAGTTAAACCAGATCCAGATTCATTGATCTCGGGATCACTATTTGTCATGCCCCAGAGGAGTCCCTACCCGGCAAACGGATAATATCTCCTCGGTAACTGTGATAATATAAATCATGAATACAACCACAAGAATACTCACAAGCTATAATCATCAGCCCACACGGCTGGAACATACACAACCACGTAGTTATATATACAGTCCACTCGGCTGGAACAAAATTATCACAACCACGCAGTTGTATAATAAACATCTCACACGGTTGTACTAAAAACACAACGAAAAATGAAAGGAAAGCTCATACAAACCAAAAAGATACAATGTGTGTTGGCACGACTTAAATACAACAACAACAAGACAAATACTAATACGATAAAGTAGCCACACGGCTAAACACCAAATATAACTCCAATACTATAAGGAAAACGGTTAAGAAAATAAGAGAAAAGTAAATACCATCATCTGATATGATGTGGAACCGACAGACAGGATACTCCAAACGACTCCATAATCACTACCTGCTACCTGAGAAAAAAGACGACATAGAATTGTGGTGGTGAGTGTAGGTCACTCAACGGGTAATAGATAAGATAGTGCATGGTCAAAATAAAATATGGAGATCAAAGTATACAGTCTCATTAGGGAAATAAGAACATGATCATAAACTGACATAATAAATGTACATACCCAATCTGAATCCAACACATAATATCATGATCATAATGTCATAGTAAATGAACCTGCCCAATCTAGTACTAACATATAAGGTCAAGATCGTAAATGACATAATAAATACACATACTCAATTTGGAATCGACACATACGATATAATAATCAGTAAACTCACCAGGGATCAGCAATAGATCTGTTTGTGACACATGAGCAATATAACCGACAGTATATACATGTATAATAAATGACATATATGCAGCATAGCAACCATATGAAACAATCATAGATCAAATAAGTGCAACATATCACAATTACATGTAGCTAGTATCTACTAGACATGTATGCAAATATATCTCCATAGATGCACCGCGCATCATATGCAAATGCGCATGCATGCTCCATGGTCAACCCCGCCACCTCTTCAGACACCACGACCCTTGTATGGTCGAGAGACTTGGATCTATGACAATTGTACTACCCTCCAGATGCTACTATATAGCAGCTGAGGCGAACAGTTCGCTAAGTAGCTATCTAGCTACATAACATCAGGGTCCCTGACTACTCACATCTTTAGCCCCCTGACTACTGTACCCTCCAGATATCACTACTCATGAGTGGCCGAGGCTGACAGAGTATAACACTAAGCGGCTAAGTGAGCATGACAGGGCAAGCGGCAACTGCTCCAGCTACCACTACCCATGAGTGGTCGAGTGTGCGGTGCTAAAATGACTAACGACTCTCTCACACCACAAGGAAGACAATGGTCATCAGCATGCAATGCAATGATGAACATGATGTAAATAATCATGATACTAACACAATCATCATCAATGCAACATCCCCAATCTACATAAGTATCTCTAATACATGATCCATCAATCACTTTTATCGATAGGTATGGGTAGATCCAATAGGTATCCTCTAAATAACAAGTACAATAAGTAACCACACCAGACATGTACACACTACACACGTATGCACCCTACAACGTAGGTATAATCAACAAGAAACCTCCAATAGTCATTCTAGATACATATGCACACAACCACATAGGTATAATCATGATACCTCCAATATCACACCAAACACATACAATCACTAACATAGGTATTATCAACATGATCTTCCAATAGTACACATCTGATACATGTGCACACAACATAGATACAATCAACATGAAACCTCCAATAGATAACACCGGACATGTGTACACATACAATATATAAATGCACGGTCAACATGATAACTCCTATGACACATACCAAACATGTGTACACATAACATCATTTGCATAATCAGTATGTTAACTCAGTCAACAAGACGTATCCTACCATACATACTCTACATGTGAATACACAATAGAGTATAGATATTCAAAAGTCAAGACTGTATGTGATATAAATAGATCATCTCAAAGGTCAAGTATAAGTATCAAGTAGGATAATAATACAGAAAGATTTAAGGTAAAGCAACCTAACCCATCAATCAAAAACTACCATGCACTAAGTTCAAAGAACTAAAGAGACCAAGGAAGAAATACCCGCCTTTAATATGTAGATCATGTCAATACAACTCCCACGTTGAGATGCTTGTTTCCAATCATCATCCTGCAAATCATATAATATACAGTTCAGCTATTCACATACAACAATTAGCTAAACCCAAAAATCCAATCTTAATTCATTTAGGTAACCATGTTTAATTTCACCTAATGATCCAAATCCAATTAGATGATAAGTCCATCCTTAATCCACTGATCAATTCCTTAATTCTCACAAATCAATCACTAATCATCCAAGTAACAACATATTACAAATCTCCAAGATAATCTGATACAAATCCATATCCACCAACCCATCACATAAATGAAATCAACTCATAAATGAATCTCCAATCCATAACCACATAGATTAAGCACCCTTAACCATTTCACCTTCTAATTAGGATTTACTACAAACATAATCCAAAACTCAATTCATTACCAATCGATCAACCATCCATAAAGAATCACAACCACACTGGATTAAGCATTTCATAATCAAATTAGGTTAAGCTAACTTGAATCAATCCCAACAACTCACCCGAATCTTAGATGTTCCCTTGTTGATTCACTGTCAGTGGACCTTGCTACTGGAAAGGGTGACCTGGTGGAGCTACTGTCGGAACCAAGGATGGAGCTACAAGGGTTGATCCAACAACTACACACATTCCAAACCAATCCATATCAATTACAATCAAAGAAAAATCCCAAACTCCTCCATTCATTACCTTGTTTCTGCCAGAGGTTCACTGCTGTGGTGGCGAGCCAACCAGAAGACAGAGTGGAGATAGCACTAGGGCACCGACTCTAAGGAAAGGATCGGCGTCAGTTGTAGCCAAGACATCATCAGCTGGAAATCGGGAACAAAAAGGGGCTCTCGGCAATCGGGAGAAAAGAAGGGAGCGATGGTGGAGGGAGAGCCTCACTGGTGACAGTCAACCGGCTTGGAACGTTGGCACCGGCGATTGACGATCAGCAAGGACCTCACGGCTCACATAGAGAAGTAGATCGGCGAAGGCGGCTCCTACACAACTGGTGGTGAGATGGCAGCGACAAATCTATGATGTCACCAAGTTGACTTCGCATGGAGGAGACGATGATTTTTGCCCCGAGAGGTGGCACTCGAAGGCCTCTCGGCACTAGCGCCTCGCGATCAAGGCTTGCCATGGCTGGCGACAGACGTTGGGCTCTGGTGGTCAGTGGTGACATCGAGAAGAGGGCGGTGGCAGTGATCGGCAAATCGGAGGAGAAGGGAAGTAGCTTCGTGCGAGTGAGAGAGATCGGAGGGGAATGAAGGAAGAGGGGAATCGGGTGATTTGAAGAAGAGAAACTTAGGTTTTAATTCTTATACCTAGGTTAATGTATCTCAACCTTAGGTTAATTAAAATAATCAACTCATAACTAAATGTGTATTTCAAATAGGCTTCCTTCTAGCCCAATAAATCTATCCTCCTGAAAATATATCATACAAGCTCCAATTAAAACCTAGGACATTTCTAAAAATTCTTTAAAATTCCAATAAGATTATTTTTCAAATAACTTTATTATTTAATTATAATTTGGGTACCGTATTTTACACTATTTGAGCCGACATTGATTGGTCGACTGATCTATCCGTTCGATCAATCCAAACCTTCTGAATCTGCCCAACTTCCCGTCCAGATGTTGCCGCTTTGAATAAGAGGTTTCGTTTGGTCAATCAATCCCAATGTTCGGTCAACTAATTCGTCGATGATCCCTGGCTTATCTGGTCCGATCAACCTGGCCTGATCAAGTCATTGTTTATCCACCATTCGGTCGATTGAACCCAAGGTTCAGTCGATCGATCCCTTGGTCAAACCCGATCAAGTCGCTAAACATTTGATCTTTTTGCTTGAGAGTTCGGTCGACTAATCCAGACATTCGATCGACCAAACAAAGCAAAATCCTAATATGCAAAATGTTAGTCTTCCTATAAAATGGAGTTAGATAATAGGCAAAGAGTATATAAAAGATAACTTTGACAGTCTCCGAACTGTCCGGTCCTGACTTTGATTTTTGTCGAAACTCTAGGTCAGACCAACACCTACTATTCCCTCTTTAGGGAACTCATCCTCACCTACTCCTTTCAGTAGAAATTACCTTTTGTCAAACCGGTCCTCTAGACCGTCTAGACTTTTGCTCAGCGTCCGAGACGTCAAGACTTCATGTTGGGAGTTCGTTCCATGACCCGTCAAGTCTTCCACTTGGTATCTACGACCCCAGAATTTTCACCTAGAGTCCTTGACTCTAGGATTTCATCCAAAGTTCTCAACCCGCCAAGACTTTGCCCAGTCCCCCAACTAGGACTTTGTTGCCTAACCGTAAATAGTACTTTCCACCTGCCTAACCGCAACTAGGACTTTCTTTTTTCCTAAGATCACTTAGGACTTTCTTGCACAATTAGTTTAACTTGTTAGATAACAAGAAAGCTTAACTTTGAATCCCTTTCCTATTATCAAAATACAGGTTTGATCGTCTGGTGCTCTCTACACCAACACTACTATCGGTTTAGCGAGTACCGGCAAGGCGGGAAAATACTTTTTCAATTCTTCGAATATCTTATCACATTCGGCGTCCCATTGAAATTTGGCAGCCTGCCGGAGTGTTTGAAGAATGGTAAACTCCGATCGGCTGATCTTAATATGAAGCGAGATAATGTTGTGATCCACCCAGTCAATCATTGTGCCTCCCTTCAATCCCTCGTTCTGTAACTATGTAGCCAAGAACTTCCCGCTCTTGGCTCCGAATAAGCATTTGCTGAGATTAAGCTTGAGAGCATACTCCCGTAAGGTGTGGCAAGTCTAATCTATATCACCACACAAATCGGCAGCCTGGAGTGATTTGATTAGTATGTCATCCACATAAACTTCCATGTTTCACTCGATGTGGTTTTGGAACACCTTATTCAAAAGTCATTGGTACATAGCTTCTACATTTTTTAGTCTGAATTGCATAACATTATAGCAATAAATCCCTTTAGTGGTGATGAAACTAACCTTTTCCTGGTCCTCTTTGGCCAGCGGGACCTGATGATAGCATTAGTAGGCATTCAATATGCATATTAATTCACAATCAAAGGTGGAATCACCTAGTCAATACACAGCAAAGAATAATAATCTTTAGGTAGACTTTATTTATATCCTGGAAGTCAATACAGGCTCATCATTTATTTCCTAGTTTATTGACAAGAACCACATTAGATAGCCAGCTCGGGAACTACACTTCACGGATGTATCCAGTATCTAGCAGCTTGTCTACCTCCACCTAGATTATCTTATTTTGTTCGGCACCAAAATCCCGCTTTCTTTGCTTGACTGGACGAGCGTCTAGTTGGACATGTAACACATGTTCCATGATATGCCTATGATTTCCTAGGGCTCCTAGGCGAAGACATCACTATTGTGTGTTAAACACGCAACAAGCTCAACTTTAAGCTTTGGGGACAAGTCGATCGCTATTTGAGTAGTAGCCTCTGATTGACCAGGCTGAATTTGCACTTCTTTTCTCTCTTCATAGATCAGAGTTGGAGGTGCCTTCAAATAGTGTTAACTTCTAGCCGTTGGCTTTTCAGGGCAGCATTAGCTTCAATCTTAATAATATCAACGTAGTACTTGCGTGCTACCAGTTGGTTCCCTTTAACTTCCCCCACCTGGTCGTCCACAGGAAATTTGATTTTTTGGTAGAAAGTTTAATTAAACAACTATCTGGAATTCATTTAGGATCGACCAACCCAAAATGATGTTGTATGATGAGGGAGCATCTATTGAATTACCTACAAAAATTAAACAAGTCCTTTCGCAATCTTTGGATTTGATTAGTTATGCGCAATTAATTGAACAAAATAAGAATGCATAAAATTAACAGCTTCTAAGAGAATAGTAAGAATGCTAGATTTACTTGGTTACAACTTAGGTGGTTGTTAATCCAAGGCGTTAAAGAAGTTCCACTAGAAATCTCCTTTGTTGAAGGTATAGTAGCCTCTTACAGACATTGACAACTTAGAAAAAGATTAGGAAATGATTACAGAAGTTGTAGATGAATTGTTGTTAATTTTCTAGCTCCATGGGTCTTTTTATAGCCCCTGGAAAAACCTATCCATGGCTCGGAGGCGCCTTCAAGTAGGTCCAAGGCCCCTTCAATAAATTAAGTTTTATCCGCTGAAGATAAAACTTTATCTTTGGCTAACGGGCATTGAAGACGCCTTCGTACTGTTCATGAAAGGTGTCTTCCAAGCGATTGGAGGTGTCTTCCATGAAGTAGATCAACCTCTAAGCTGATCTTATTCATGTAGGTGATGCTCTGGTTAACTGGAGTTAAGCTCACCAAAACCCAACTTCGACCTTCTCCTTGAGCAGACTTCCTCCCCCTTCTCATCCCTCGAATGTCTCGCGCATCCTTCTCGTTCACCGGTGTACTCTTTTGCAGCACCTCGTCTCTCGGATGGACCGAGCCCATCAATTCTCTTCCTGTGTCATTCTTCTCGCTAGCCGCATTTTCCGCTCGATTTCCTATGTTCCTAAGCTCCTGCATACTTAAACACAAGGATTAAATACAAACAGGAACTAACTTAACTCGGTTGACCACATCAAAACTATTACAGGATATTTACAATCTCCCTCTTTTTGATGTTCATCAACCTGAGTTGAAGTTAGGGTCAAAACAAAATGCAATACAATAAGTGAATGAAAATTGTAATGACACTAATTATTTGCAAATAAGTATAGGAATAAAATTTTTTATTATCCCACTTCCCCCTTATGTTATACATATTTTTTCTCTTTCATCACATAAAAAATAGGGAAAATAAAAGAAGAATTTAGAAAAATCTAAAAATTTTTTTAGGGGTACAAAATAAGAATTATCAGTAGGTAAATATTTTCAGAAATAATTTTCAAAAATATTTTATTTGTATTAAATAATTTAAAAAAATAATTTAAAATTTTCTTTTCTATTTCAAAAAATCCTAAAAAAAATTTGAACTTAAACAGAATAAGCTAGATCAGTAGAAATATTTCCACAGAAAGATATTATTTAATCTAATAGAAATGATTTATTTCAGTAGAGCAATCTAATTTTCGAAAATAAATCTTTAAAAATATAGTTTCAACTCTAAAAATTCTGCTAATTTTTATGGATATGTAAAATACATTATTTAACAGCAAAAAAAAATTAAAGTTTCCATATTTCTATATTCCTAAATTTTTAATATTAAAAATTAATTTTTAAAAAAATAATTCATAGAAATGTTATTATTTATCAGAAAATTTGGAAAAAAATTTCCCTCAGCAGAAACATGATTGTGCTATTTGTCTATAAATTTTGAACAGAAAATTCAAAAATAAGATAAAAAAATATTTTTTAAGTCAAAACAATTTCTACTCTAACAATAAAAATTGGTAATTTAATCTAGAAAGGATTTCAGAACCCAATATAGGCTCCTACTTACTGTATTCACTAGAAATTTTGGTGGTACATAATTCCTAGGGATTTTTCTTATTTGTCCCTTATGATTTTTAATGTACCATTTTATTCTACCATAATTTCTAGACCTTGAAAAAATATTTGAACATGTATTGTCATTTTCCAGCTTCTCTATTTGTGCTTTTAGTTTTTCATTTTTCCATTTTAAAATTATCATACATTACGAAAGGGTATAAATTTGTTAAGTTTCATTTAAGCATAGCATTTTCATTTTCTAATTTTAGCATATTTTTAGAAAGAATTTTAATAAATTTAAAAGATTGTTCAGGAGGTAGGTAACGTACCTTACTTACCTCATGATTTGACACTCCCTCTTCGTCGATGCTCATTTCTGAGGATCTTTCGTCGTTCCTCTGGTGGTCTACCATTAGGGTTAATCTAGTGTATTTTTCTAACTTCGATTCTGATGACGACGATTCGTCTCATGTCGCCTTCATGGTCTTGTGCTTCGATCTTGTTAGTTTTTGCTCGTCTTTCTCCTTTCTTTTTAATTTTGGATAGTCATCCTTGATGTGCCCATCTTCTTAGCAGTTGTAGTATCAAACTTTTCTTTTGTTCCAAAGGTGTTTCTTTGCTTGCGACTTATTAAATTTATTAGCTTTAAGAAATTTACTAAAATTTCTTACCATTAAGGTTGCCTTTTCTTTGTCAATGGATGGTTCAGAGTCTAAATCATCTGTTCTTGCTTTCAGGGCAATTGTATGACTTGGCTCATTCTTTAATTCTACACGTCTAGATTCATGAAGTTCTAAATTTGAAAATAAATTATCTAATGTACTTACCTCTAGATCTTTAGAAATATAGTAGGAGTTGATTATTGAGGATCATTCGGGTGTCCTCAGAAAAGTATTCAATGCATACCTTAGAGAATCTTGATTTGTTACCTTTTCTTCCAGATTTGTGAGTTCAGTAATCAGCTCCTTCAGTTTGGCATACGGTTGCACTACTAACTGTCCTTCTTTCAGCCGAAGGTTCATCAGTTGGTTCTGGAGTAGGTCCCATCTCGTGAGTTTTGCTTCCGGCGTTCCTTTGTGTAGCTCTAGGAACTTCTCCCAATGTTCCTTTGTTGATTCATAAGCTCCAATTCGATTGACTTCCTAGGGTGGAAGTATGCTCAGCAGGTGGAACTCAGTTCATCCATTAACTACAAAGTCAACTTATTCTTTTTTGGCCCATAGGTATTCTTCTTTTTCAGCTCCTTGTTGATCTTTGGGAGCTATAAAATCGTATTTGATTATTAGTAAAATTTTAAAATCAGTTTTGAAAAATACCTCCATTTGCTTTTTCCATAGGGCGAATTTCCCCTCAAATTTTGGCAGGTAGATACTCAGTTCGGTCATCGTCTTGTTTGCTTTGGTCAACGTTTAGTCCTTCTGAAGTGGTTGGGCTCTTATACCAATTGTTGGTCTTAGTACGATCGACAAGAGGGGGGTGAATTGCCTATAAAAATTAAATAAGACCTTTCATGATCTTTAGATTTGATTAGTTATGCATAATTAATTAAACAAAATAAGAATGCATAAAATCAATAACTTCTAAGAAAATAGTAAGAAGGTTAGATTTACTTGGTTATAACCTAGGTAGTTGTTAATCTAAGGCATTGAAGAAACTCCACCAGAAATCTCCTTTGTTGAAGGTAGAGTAGCCTCTTACAGATGTTGACAGGTTAGAAAAAGACTAGAAAGTGATTACTGAAGTAGTAGTTGAATTGTTGTTAATTTCCTATCTCCATGGGTCTTTTATAGCCCCTAGAAAAACCTATCAGTGGCTCAGAGGTGCCTTCAAGTGGGTCCAAGATGCCTTTAATAGATTAAGTTTTATCCGCCGAAGATAAAACTTTAACTTCAGCTAACGGGTATTGAAGGAGCCTTTAATAAGCTTAAAGGCACCTTTGCATTGTTCATGCAAGGTGCCTTCCAAGCGATTGAAGATGCCTTCCATGAAGTAGATCAGCCTCCAAACTAATTTTGTTCGCATAGGTAATACTCCGGTTAACCAGAGTTGAGCTCACCCGAACCCAACTTTGACCTTCTCCTTGAGGAAACTTCCTCCCTGGCTTCTCATCCCTCGAACATCATGCACGTCCTTCTCATCCACCGGCGTAGTCTTTCGCAACACATCATCCCTCGGATATACCGAACTCGTCGACTCTTTTCCTATGTCATTCTTCTGCTAGTTGTGTTTTCCGCTCAACTTCTTGTGTTCCTAAGCTCTTGCACACTTAGACACAAGGATCAAACACAAACATAACCTAACTTAACTCAGTTGACCACATCAAAACTACCACAGGGTACCTATAGCATCGATCACAATAAAAGTCGATCGACACATCTTTATTAGGGGCTTCTCTCCTAAGGATATGACTAACTTAATTTGGTCGAGCGACCGAACCTCGATGCCCGTAAAGCTATATAGTGGCGTCATTATGGGTTGGGGCTCGCTCTTATCAATTTATAGTGGATCAAGCGTCTCCTTGAAGATGATGTTGAGTAAGCTGCTTGTGTCAACAAAGTATGATATATATTATAATTGACTATAACAACGTTG
Organism: Zingiber officinale; assembly: GCF_018446385.1. Classification (NCBI taxonomy): domain Eukaryota; kingdom Viridiplantae; phylum Streptophyta; class Magnoliopsida; order Zingiberales; family Zingiberaceae; genus Zingiber; species Zingiber officinale. The sequence continues at coordinate 86,909,266 of NC_055997.1, read as the reverse complement.
ATTATTAAAGTATCAACATAGAGCACTTATACTCCCTCTAAATCCTCGGGCCCGAAACTAATCTCGGGCCCTTGTACCTGCTCCTGGCTGTAGTTGACTGCTTGGATCTCTAGTCGACGAGCATGTAACTTCCTCCCCCGATTAGAGTCTCCATCGATTGGACCTCCGGTGATCATCCCAATATCCCTTGAGCAGAATTATTGTTGTTTTCCTCTTGCCACATCGGGGGATGCTCCTACCGCGCTCGGGAAGGGGTCTAGGCCTGGTTATCCTACTACTGGAGCGTTCTTTAGCGCCACTCAACATCCTAGTAATTTCTTCGGGTTGGGATGTTCGGTTGTTGATAACGTCGATGGTTAGGAGACGACAAACGACAGTGGAACCCTTGGTTAGCTGCCTGGCATTTCTCTAGATTGTAATGATAACAATCCTGAGTGTCGTGTGTCTCTAATCGATGATATGTATAAAATTTTGGTGGAGCCCATCTAGGGGCTCTGGGAATCTTCTCCACTCAGCTTCCACATGCTGGACAGCTTGCAGCCACGACTCACGCTGTTGAGGTTAGGGCCCCGCCTGGGGACCCTTGTGAGGAAGAGGGAGGAGAGCTCGGTGTTCGGGAGTAGACGTCGGAGTGGATGTGGGGACCTTCTTCTTCCAAGAGAATTGAGTTTCTTCTACATTAATATACTTGGTCATCCGGCCAAGTAGATGATCGAAGTCCCTTGGAGGCTTCTTAATCAGGGAGTGAAAGAACTTGCTGTCTACGAGCCCTTGAGAGAAAGTGCTTACTAGAATCTCAGGGGTGGCCGAGGGGACATCCATAGTCACTTAGTTAAATTTTTTGATGTACATCTTGAGCATCTTCTTGGACCCTTGCTTGATTGAAAATAAGCTTAATGTAGTTTTGTGGTACTTGCGGCTGCTAGAGAAATGATGAAGGAAAACCTTGCGAAAATCCTTAAAGCAACAGATGGACTCGGCAAGAAACCAATTGAACCATCTCTATGTCGAGCCTGAGAGTATAGTAAGGAACATTTAGCAGTTTACCCTATCTGTATACTGATGGAGGATAACAACATTTTTAAACTTGAGGAGACGGTCTTTTGGGTCAGTGGCCCCCCCCATATTCTCTTATCGTCAAAGGTCAGAAATGACTGGGTAGTTTATCCTCCAATATCTCTTGCGAGAATAGCATATTGATCCATCCAGGAGAGATGCCACCCCATCGGGGCTTTGCTTTTGTGCAAATCTCACGCGGGTGCATCTCTAGAGGATGATACTTGGGGAATTTCTTCTCGGCCTATCTCCTCAGTAGGAGTGCAGAATAGTGCCTGGTGATATACTATCAGGGATGGTGGCACAGGCGGTAAGTTGATTGGTTGTATGGGTGGTTGTACGAAGCCAGCTGTTGGTGGAGGAGGAACTGGCTGAAACCTAGTTGGGCCTTTTACTCGAATTCCTCTTTTAGTGTGAGGACCTGTCCTTGACTTGGTCGGGTCGTGCAGCAATGTACCGGCGGCAGTGACTTATTGATGTTGCATTAACCTTTGTGCTCGAGTGGCTATCAACAACTCAAAATCCTCTTGAGACAGGGTGACGATGGTGACTCATCCAGCTTCTTTCATCTCTATATTTCATATTCAGGTGAAAGTTTCCACATATGACACTAAATTTGATCCTGTCTAAAAGCAGTGGAGATGGCACGCTAGCAGGTGACACTATTGTTGACCTAGAGAAGACCTCGAACTGGAAAAAAGGTTGTGAACTAGAGTAAAAAGAGGCTCGAGTGCCTTCCTCCTCTTTGTGCACACCAAAGAAAGATCCCACAGAATGTTAGAGCGAGAATCAGGGAAGAGGTCCCTGGCGCAGGCCCTCCGATGCTCAAGTCAGTAAGGTGACCAAGCAAAAAGTGGAGAACATGAACAATAGTTCTATAGAAAATGTGTATGTGTGCTTATGTGAAAGCGTACTCGGTCAACAGAGAGGACCTCCACCCTTTATATCATCTCTCATAATCTCCGTAATAATGAAGCGATAAGGAATATTCGGTGTCAGAAGATGTAGGATAATGGAAGGTGTATAGTCTGAAATATGTACAATTACCCTCCGATGAATCTTCTGTTACATGTGTATGAACGATCTCGTATAAGCGTCGTAATAATGATAGAAGCTGAACAACCACTCTCATAAGAAGGTTACATTGTATGTATATGTAAGATACCAGAATATTTCCTCACGAATAGTTGTGATTCTCTGATAGGTTGTTGTGATTTTCTAATAATGTGGTCTCCTGAGGAAGTCCGACCGGATCTTTAGCTTACCGATTATATATTATATTGGCAGATCAATACATAAGCAGCAAGGTACTGACTCCTGTAAGATCGTCTGTCCCCTAAGTCGCTTGGCTATATACTATGTAATGCTGGGGATCTGATATTGAAACAACAAGGAGCTAAGTTTCATAAACTCAGCTGGCTATATAACCAACCGGCCATATGTTGGGATACTTACCTCTTAAGGATCGGGAACTGAATCCCGAGAGATCCGATCGGTACTTTAAGTCGATCGTCCATATGATAGGAGACTTGCCTTTGAAGTGATAATCTGAGATCTGAAAGTTCGGCCGAGTCTAAAATAAGAATTGCCTTATACATTTATCTTTTGTACATATGAGAAACATATGTGTTGAGCTATGTAAACTTGACCGGCGTTGTTACTGACTAGCTATATATAGAAGGGTTGGCATATGAGAAGACCCATAGGCTTAACCGACTGTTTGGTTGACCAATTGTATACTGAGAGTCCAACGATAGCAGTGGAGAGCTATCTTGTACGCTCGTTCGGTCGTAGGGTCGTTCAGGTTATGTGTACATATTGGTATTGTGCCCCCTAAGTTTGACCAGTTTTAGGGCCGAGCGTCCCTTGCAGATCTGGGGAGCTGGATCCGTAGACTCATTCCAACATGTAAGGTTGGTCGGATTTGCTCTATGTATCTTGGTAATGAGTGGAGTGATAAGCTCCCTAAGTCTAACTGGTTTAAGGGTCGACCGACCATATGCTGGAAGGCTTGTATTATGAGAATAGGAAGATGGATCCTTTGAATCTAGCCTGACTTATGACCGGCAATATTTTTGATAGGTCAAGCATTCCTTAAACCCGATAGGCTATTGGTTGATTGGATTTATAATAGGTGTCTTAGCACATGAATGGAGCACTAGGTCCCTTGGATCCAACCGGCTCTTTGGTCAGTCGTTCTCATACTGAAGGCCTTAGTACTGGGCGAGCCGCAATAGTCATGTTGAGAGTAATCCACTGACTGTCATCTCTCCTTGACTTTAATCATCATCTCATTTTGACTTTGACTTTAATTTTGACTGTCACGTCATATCTGAATCCGCTCTTAACATCCCGTATCACTCCCATATAGTCACAATTGAAGATTGATCTAGACATAGCAATTCTGACATTCTACGACGGTCGGTCAGGGCATATGTTAGAATCTGAGTACCGAATGAGTTATGAATTATCAAATATCATCCTTATAAAGACAAACTTTTCTATGTATTCTCAAGAACAGAAAGTAACACCGGCAATTCCATCTATAGAGATCATGAAACAAATCTCTTAATCTTTAGTTTCCTAACCACTGCTGGTTGAATTGGGCTCTATTGCAACCACATAGCCCCTAAGAGACGGTATCCGAGTCGCAAGATCAGTAGAAGAGCTCTGCTTCTTCTGTAGCCTTCTTCTCGCGATGTATCCTCTTATCCATGGGGTCACATCCTCACTGATCTTGATCATCAAGAAGAAAAAGATCCTGTATATTACTATCATACTGAAGAGGGCTGAAAGATCCAGCCATTTTGATCGATTGACGTCGATCTGAAAGATGTGCTCGAGTATGTATTCGCCTGGAATCTTCGGTAGGTCGGGTGCCTGGCCGTCAAATACTAGACCTCTCAAGTCATTTTGATACTGACCCTGCAATAAGGCATTACTCTCAGAAAAAAAAAAGTATTATGAGAATCAATTACTCGTGTATCATACCTGCAATGCCCAGTAATGGAAACTGATATATGTCATTGGGTACCTCCAAAAGGGCTTTGGGATGTCATTAGGAAGTCTAAAGTAGCCAGAAACAAGCATGAATATTCCCTGTTTATCATCGAATTGTAAGACAAACAGTTTCGAGTTTCAGAATGCAGTTAAGCTTTCATGTGTTTTTGTACCTGAATTCCGGCACCTATGATGATTCCCATTAGAAAGTTAGGGACTACACTAGCAATGGCCATCATCAAGCTCTCGACCACGGTGACACTCGCGTAGAGAGCCAACACGAAAAATAAGTAGTGTGTGAAGCCTGGGTGAAGGCGTACCATGAAATAGCAAAGAGTTCCTGAGACTAAAGTTATCATGATCAAGAAAGGCATTGCAGACAGGGTGTTGCTGATGACAAATGCTAGGACACCATAATGGCCATTGAGCCTTTCTCTCTGAAAAACCTGCATGAGGATAGAAAAGAGCAGTTAGTTGAGTTTAAATGTTGCCATTGCTATGTTAACAACTAGGTTAGCCTTCAAATAGACCTTCATATCTTCCACAAAGGATGGGAATCCACCAATAGACATAAATGTCACGAAGCCGAAGACGAATGAAGCACATGCCCCCCGAGCCTGCAGTAAGATGAATGTTGAAATGCTTAAGCTCATGTTAATTAACTGAAAACAGTTTGAATATAGATCTAAAACAAGGTGTTACAGTTGTAAGTATGGACTCTGTTATATACAATCAATTCTAGGAAAGAAATGAAATTAAAGCAGATAAAGGTGTTACAGTTGTACCAGTATAGAGGTGTATCCAGTTCCAACATTCAAATAGATGGTTCCAATGCAGATGGTCACAACAATGTAGATCAGCAGCCTTAGCCAGTAGTAACCAAAGTCTCTCGACATGTTCACAAACGATCGCTTCGTCAACGTAAAAGCTTGCATCAAGAAGCTAGCCTGACTGCCTCCTGAATCCAACACCGTTCCTCTCTGCAACATTTGCTACAATTTCAGTTCCTGTTGCAGGACGAAGTTCGTGCAACTTCTTTCAATGTAAAACAAGCACATACCACTCTTGAAATCTCATCCACTTTCTGTATTGCAGAGTAATGATGCTGAGAGTGATTGTAGAACTCGATCAATGTTCGTATTGCTTCCGATGTTGTCATTCTATCAAGGGGATCATCACTCCTTTCCACCTGAACAATTGCATCACAAACATGAAGAGTTTGTTTTCTCTATAGAAATTTGAAAACGAGAAAGGAAGTTTGTCAGGGTAGCATACTCTTGTCTTTAGAGATCCCTTTAGGGTAGCTTTCACTTTGTCGAAATCCGAGTTTATGCACCTTAAGAAATGGTCTGATGGATTCCTTAGAGGTGGGCAGGGAAATCCAGCTTGAGCAAAGAACTACCATGTAATTCAGTAGATTGATGTTATATATGTGTGCTGGATCTCTTGATCTCTTTCATGGACAAACATGAAGATGTGCAGGGAGATTGGTTGTACCTCACAAGCCTCCGAAGTCTGGCCAAAGTAGACAGTTTTGCCGCCGGAGAGCAAATAAAGGCGATCGAACAGCTCGAAGACCTCGCTGCTGGGCTGGTGAATCGAGGCGATCACCGTCCTGCCGTCTCTCGACAAACCTCGCAGCGTTTGCGTCACGAAGAAGGCTGAAGCGCTGCAAAATCAATGGCGTGATGAAGTTCATCTATCGTCCATGGTGGGAGCGGAGCTCTGACTGTTACCTGTCGAGTCCACTGGTTGGCTCGTCCAGGAAGAGCAGCCTCGGCCTCATGAGGATCTCGAGGCCGATGCTGACCCTCCTCTTCTCGCCGCCGCTGATCCCCCGGAGATGCCAATTTCCGATCACAGTGTCTGCGCAGTCCTGGAGGCCCATCTCCATGATGGTCCCTTCCACCAGAGCTCGCTTCTCCTCTCTCGGCATCTTGTCCGGCAGCCGGAGACGTGCGGAGTAGGAGATCATCTCCCTCACCGTCAAAGTTCCGATCAAGGTGTCATCCTGGGTCACGTATGCCTGTAATGGGAAAGTATTAATTGCTCGAATTGGTTATAGTCGTTCATAGTAAGCTCGTATCGTTGTTCTTTGGATCTTTGCAGAAAAGATCGAAGCAGAGGAAACCGCGTCGCGTATTTGGATTAAATTAAAGGTTGTTGATTTCAACGTACAGCGGTCCCGAAGGAGAGCTTGGCCTTCCGACCGTTGAGGAGGATGGCGCCGGAGAGGAAGGCGTTGGCGGCGAGGCGGCCGGCGAGGGCGTCGAGCAGCGTCGACTTGCCGGAGCCCGAGGGGCCCATGAGCGCCGTCAGCGCCCAGGGCTCGGCGAAGCCGGTGAGACCCTCCAGCACGCGGTGCGTCTCGCCACCCGCCACCGTCACCGTCACCGTCAGGTCCTTCCACGTAAGCCTCGCCGACACGTCGCCGATCAGCTCCACGTTCGCCTTCTCCTTCCACAGCGTCTCGCTCAGCGGACTCAGCCCCCTTCCCACCACCAGCCCGTTCCCCGCCGGCTTGTTCGCCTCGATCTCCATCATCACCTCCGCCGCCGCCTTCATCTCTGGATTCACTGAGCTTGCTCTTGCACTCATAAAACTAGTCGGCAGCCGAAAAAAGGTACGACTTGGAGATCAAAATCGCGTGCCTAACCATCACCATAACAGAGGAGTTATAAATACCGGCTTGAGCAAGCAACAACGATTTGTCTGCTGTTAAACCGCGGATTGATGCATGGGTCGTGGATGTGCATTCATTAATTGCGGCAGCTAGTTGTTGTGGTGCAATTAATGGCGTGGCCGGCAAGCTCAAATCTCTCCTTATCACTGTTCATACGCAGTACGGGACCACGTAATTAGCTAGTAGTTGCAAAGAACACATTAAATTCTGAAACCTAAGCCATGGAGTAGAACTATTTCTATTTCTATTTTCTATTGTTCTTGGGAGAATATTCTTAATCATAGTAGGAGTATGTCTTCATCTTGGGAAATTAACTCAAACCATACATTTGTCCCCCTTTTTTTTTCTTCTCTCATCTTTATTTCTTTATCAGACTCTTCAAATCATTAGTAGTATTTTCTTCTTTGTTATTAATTGCTTGGTTCTTTTGGGACCTGAAGACACAAATCAAATTGAAAATAAATTATTATATTCGCTCTGTTATATATATATATATATATTCTACTGTTATTATTTATTGATACTGCTACTTTATTTACTGTTAATACTGGTATTATTTGCTATTATTAAGTTATGTTTTACCGTTACTATCCACTGTTTTATTTTACTGCTACTATTAACTGGAAAAAGAAAATTTTAAAAATTTATAAAAAAAATGATATATATATATATATATATTTTTTTTCACAGTCCTAGACAACTCTAACAAGTCCGGTATCCAGATGGACCTCTGGGCATTTCAATTCATTTTTGAAAATTAGGACATCCGAGGTGCATCTGAGCGCCCGAACATATGAGGATCACCTAGGAAAATGTACCAAATGGATATACAAGCTATCATTTTCTTACATAGTGAGAGTTTTGGTATCCTATCTTTCTTATCCTACACACTCCGTATACATCCAATTTTGTTCGATTTAGTATTTTACTTTACCATGCAAGTTTGTGATTTTTTTATTTAGGTACCTAATTTTTTATAATATTCAAATTACATATTTCATTAAACAATAATATTAGAGAATTTTGACTTATTTCAAATCAAAATTAATGTACTCCTATAAACAGTTAGCCAGGATTTTCAAGTAGGAGGCGAAGCAGATCATAGAACACGAAAAAGGTCCGACAATGTCCTTCTTGTTCTTTCTCTTACTCAACCTATGTGATGGGTCTCGAAGAAGAGTAAGAGTGTTGCGCAAAGAGGGAGCAACACCTCTCAACCTCTAATACAAAAGAAGAAGAAGAAGAAGAAGAAGAAGAAGAAGAGAAAAAGAGATAGCGCGAAGCAATGAGACAAAGACGCACAAAAAGAGCAAACATGAGGAAAGAAGAAGAAGAAAAAGAAGAAGGAATAAGAGTTACCGTGGTTCGGCGATATGCCTACTCCATAAAACGACCTAAGATTTATTAGAATTCTCTCTATATAAGAGAATCTACATTATTCTCATGATTCTACAAATATGTTTATAATAATCCTTATAACTAATGCTCAAATCTCAACATGCCAAAACAGACTCGAAAATCGTAATAGAATTTTATTATTAAAAATCATAACAAAATTCTATTAAAAAAACCATAATAAAATTATATTATGAAAAAATATAACAAAATTCTATTAAGAAAAATCATAATAGATTTTTCTTCCGTGACATATCTCGCATTGACCTTTACTCAAATATGAGATACTCGTCAACAATCTTCACCTTGGTGAATATTCACCCCTTCGAAAATATAAGTATTTAAGCAAAACTCCACTTGGATCTTTGGGTCTGTACTTTTTTCCTTTTAGAGACATGGATCAAGTTCAAGTAATGCTTAACTTTTTTTTGTGGTTACTGGTTTCATCAACATGTTTACAATATTGTCTGTAGTGCAAACCTTCTCAAGTTGAATTTCTCCGGAAGCAAGCAGCCCCCTAATCTTATGAAACCACACATCAATGTGCTTGGTTATCACTTGATACACTTGATTGTTTGTCAGATAGATAACACTTTGACTATCACATAATAACTTGACTCCATCTTGATGAACGTCAAGTTCTCTGACCAACCCTATAAGTCAAAAAGCTTCATTCATTGCTTCAGCTGCAGCCATGTACTCCAACTCTATAGTAGGCAATGCAATAAGAGATTGTATTATATACTTCCAATAGATAAGTCCTTCCACCACAGTGAGCACATATCTTATAGATCTCCTATCATCTAAATTTTATGCATAGTCTGCATTTACGTACACAACAACTAAAGGATCTTCCGATTGTCTAATGAATATGATGTCATCATCAGTTATATTTATTGGTACCCCATGGTAGTTTTGATATGATTAACCAAGTCAGGTTAGGTCCTGTTGGTGTTTAACTCTGTGTCTAAGTGTACAGGAGCTTAGAAGCACAGGAAGTCGAGTGGAAGACGCGACTAGCAAGAAGGATGGCACAGGAGAGAGTCAACGGGCTTGGTGCGTCTAAGGGGCGAGGTGTTGCGGAAGAGTACTTCGGCGGGTGAGAAGGATGCGCGCGGCAGTCCAAGGGACGAGAAGCCAGTGCAGAAGCCTGCTCAAGGAGAAAGTCAGAAATTGGGTTCGGATAAGCCCTTTTTCGGTTGGCCGACATCACCCAGGCGATCGGAGCTATAGGAGAGCAAAAGAAGGCTGAAAATGCTACTGGAGGCACCTTCAAAGGGAGTTGAAGGCACCTCTGAGACACCTCCGCGTGCCTCTGCACCTTCACTATGGAAGGCGCCTTTCATGGTTGGAAGGTGCCTTCGATGAACAGTACAAAGGTGCCTTCCAACACTATGAAAGACACCTTCAACCAGGCTGATTTTAGCCATTACCAAAGGATAAAGCTTTATCCTTTGGAGCCTCGCTACAGGCACCTTCTAGCCACTTGGAAGGCGCCTTTAAGTCATGGATAAGATTTTTCAAGGTCTATAAAAAGACCCCTGGACCTAGGGAAAAGGTAACAACTTCTGTATTTATTTCCTAGCTATATTTTGAGCTTCCAACGAGTGTAAGAGGCTTCTCCGCCTTCAAAGAAGGAGATCTTTAGTGTGTTTACTTACTTGGATTAACAACCTCCCCGGTTGTAACCAAGTAACTCTTTTGACCTCATTTTTTTTAGTTGTTCATTTTTTTATCTGAGTTAAAAGTTGAGAAAGGTTTTTCTTAACAGCTAGTTCACCTCCCCTCCTTCCGGCCTACTTGGGCCAACAATATTTCTCAAGTATATGAAAATCCACTTCACTGCATCCCAATGTAGTCGACCAAGATTTGAGAGAATCTTGCTCACCACACTAACTGCTTGTGTCAAATCTAGTCTTGTGCATACCATAACATATATCAAAGAATTAACTGCACTGGCATGAGAAACCTTTAACATCTCTTGGATCTCTTCATCTGTCTTTGGGTAATATGTACTGGATAACTTGAAGTGATGCTTCAAGGATATACTCACCGATTTTGTATTCTTCATGTTGAACCTATCTAGTACTTTCTCTAAATAGATATTTTGAGACAACCATAATCTCCTTACAGCTCTATCCTTATGAATCTCCATCCTAAGAATCGTCTTGGCCTCTCCCAATTTTTTCATATCAAATTCTTTGATCAGTAGCCTCTTCAATTTGTTAACTCCTTTCTTCTTCTTTGCAACAACCCACTTGCATTTTATAACTCATTTTTTCCTCAGAAAACTCCACTAAATCCCATGTTTGGTTCTCATGCAGTAACTTCATCTCCACCATTATAACACTTATCCACTTGTCTTTCTCAGAGTTATGTACCGCCTTCTGAAAAATGTTGGATCTCCGCTACTAGTAATAAGCACAAATGATACCAAGTCTTTGAATTCGCATCTAGTAGGTGGTTTTATGACTCATCTAGTTCGGCCACCAACTATAGTATGATACTCCATGTGCTCTGAGCAAGAATCATCAAAGTCATGGGTCTCTAGCTCCACCTGTGCAACATATTTCTCCTTGTTGCTATGTGGTATTTTCTTTCCTTCTCTCTGAGTATATTGTAGCATAGTTTTCTCATCAAACACTATATCTCTGCTGATCAACACCTTGTTTGCCTTAGGATCCTAAAGTTTGAAGTCTTTAATTCTTTTCTGATACCCTAAAAAAATGTACTGCTTTGGCTTTGCATCCAACTTTGATCTTTCTTTACTAGATATGTGCATATAAGTTAAACATCGAAGAACATGAATATGAGAGTAATCTACTGAATTCCCTATCTGTACTTCCTCTGACACTTTATCTTCTAGTGTCATCCTTGGTAATCTATTAATGAAATAACATGTCATGTTTATCGTTTCTGCTCAGAAATTATTTGCCAGTCTTGCATTCAGCTTAAAATATCTTGCCTTCTCTATGATTATCCTTTTCAACTTTTTTGTCACCCGGTTCTGCTAAAGTGTTCTACAAACTGAGAAATGTCTCATTATTGTGAGAACTAAAAGGACTAAGATATCTCCACAATGACATGAGATTATCCACTTTGAGCCTAAGCCCTCATAGTTTTATTTTTGGGCTCTACCCACAAGGTCTCATACTAATAGATATATCTTTCTCATATAAGTCCATGATCATTTCCATGTATTTTCAATATGAGACTTTGTTTGCAACTATTGTAACTCAACAATCTCCCCTCAAATGAAGGACCACCCCCCTCAAACCTACCCGCTTAATGTCATCTAATCCTTGACCCACTAGGACTTACCTGCCCCTCGATCCAGCCGACCTACTATAACTTCCTTGCCCCTTGGTCCACTCAACCTACTAAGTCTTTCTTGCCTAATCGGAACTAGGACTTCTCTACCTAGTGTATGGTCGTCTTGATCCAAATATGGAAGCTCTCACTTCCTTCGTTAGAGGTCAATATTCCATCCACATGACTCGATTGAACCATGACTCTTGTGCACAGTCAATGATTAGTCCTTTTGGCAGTTTGAGCTCTGATACTAATTGCTAGGATCAAAAAAATTAAGATATCTCCACCATGATATGATATTGTCCACTTTGGGCCTAAGCCCTCATGATTTTATTTTTGAGCTTCACCCAAAAGGTCTCATACTAATAGAGATATCTTTTCCTAATAAGTCCAAGATCCTTTCCATGTATTTTCAATGTGGGACTTTATTTGTAACCATTACAACCCAACAATTATCCCATGTTATTCACAAAATTATTGAAATTTTGAATTCGTATACTCAATCCCAGTATCTGACCTAAGACATTTGATTTTCCTTCTAGTTTGGTTCTCCACTTCAGTTTTTCACCATTTAAACTTCGAAAAAGTTTTAGATTTGTGATGCATGAAGCATACCCAGACCTTTCATAAGTAGTCATCAATAAAACTCACAAAATATATATGTCCTCCACATGATGCTATACTGGCTGGTCCCAAAGATTCATATGTACATAGTCCAAAATCTCCTCCGTCTTGTATGTTATCGTTTTGAATTGCACTTTGCTATGTTTCCTAAGAACACAGAATTTGCAAAATTCAAGCTTGCATGTCTTGACGCCCCTCAAAAAATCTCTTGTGAAGTTCCAGCATCCCAAGTTCACTCACATGCCCTAATCACATATATCATAAGACAGTATTGTTTAATTCAGACTCCACCGAGGCAACTTCACCTACTACTATAGTCTCTATCAACTTGTAGATGTTCTCTATTAACTTTTGTCCTTTAATTACCATCAGAGTTCCCTTCCTGACCTTTATCACCTGACTCACAAATTTGTAACTGTTGGTCCCTTGGAACCCGACAAGAGAGGGTGAATTGCCTAGAAATACCTTTCTCGTACTTTTACAGCTTTATTAAAACAAACACTTGCATAGAAAGAATTAAGAAACTAATTAAATAAAAAGAGGTACAAAGATTTTACTTGGTTAGCAATTAGAAGATTACTAATCCAAGACGTTGAAAGCCTACTAAAATCTCTTTCAGGCGAAAAGGTCTCTTACAGCAGTCAAAGCTCACAATTATAAAGCTAAACTCAAGGTAAAATGTTTACAAGTATTCTTCTCTGTATTTTTCAATGTTGTTTAGCTTCTGAGATCAGAGCTATATTTATAGCCCTGATCGGGGGCCTGGAAGGATTCCAGGTGCCTGAATGTGGAAAGAATTTTATCCACTTCACAACGGATCACGGAACGTTGCGTTTTGATAATATTTCTAGTCCAAGCGCTCGGAAGGGTTCTAGGCGCCATGACAAGTTCGATCTGGCCCTCACTCGGCGAGGCGCCCTAGGGGTACCCAGGTGATTCGGGCGCTCAGACCAGGTCCGAGCGCCTAGACCACGAGTCAACCACCTGTTGACTTTTCGATCCGGGCTCTTGCTCCGGTTCTACTCGCTTGGGTGATTTCAGACATCTGGAATAAAGCTCACCCGAACCCATTTTATAGCCTTCTTGAGCAATCTTCCGCTCCAGCTTCTCATCCCTAAGAACTGTTGGTGCGGGTAGCACTAACGGTCTAACCTAGGTTTTGATGAATGACATATAGGTTAAGTTAGTTTTGTTGTTGTCTGACACTTTGATCGAGTGTGCAGGAGAAGTCCAGACAGGTCGACGGGCTGACCGGATGTCTGGCACGAAGTCCAGCTAGGTCGACGGGCTGACCGGATAGCTGGCGAGAAGTCCAAGCGGGTCGACGGGCTGACCGGACGCTTGGCGAGAAGTCCAAGCGGGTCGACGGGCTGACCGGACGCTTGGCGAGAAGTCCAGACGGGTCGACGGGCTGACCGGACGTCTGGCAGGTAAGTGAGGTAAGTCACTAGAGGGGAGTGACTGCGAGGACGCGTTCCCAGGAAGGGAACATTAGGCGTCGATCCGGCTTAGATCCATTTCGGATATCTATGTCGAGATCGTGACTAGATTCCGGTCTCGGAAAGACGGAATTTATGTCATAATATTTGTGCTAATTCATACTATTATAAAATGTGCTAACAATCTATTTTGCAGGATATATATTGCCTCGGACTAACTTTGTTTTGCAGGAAAAGGGAGTTTTCAGGAACAAGGTGGTCCGGGCGCCCGGAGGGGATCCGGGCGCCTGGAAAGCAAATTATATCCAGCCAAGTCGTCGCCACGTGAAGCATCTCGGTTTGAGCAGCTACGTCACATTCCAGGCGCCCGGAAGGAATCCAGGCGCCCGGAGCAACATATAAAAGAAGCCCCAGGCAGGATCTTCAGAAATCAATCAATATATCTGAGAACTCCTCTACTGCTGGTCCTGCTGCTCTACGTTCTTGCGATGCCAACAAGTTCCGACAAAGTGCTCCTTCAGGTTTTAGTTAATTTCCTTGTCAGTATTTTTTTTTTCACTAGCATTTCTTGTACTTATTTTGTAACTATATTCGAATTGATAGTGATTGCCCAACGAAAGTGGTCAAGGACCACGGGCCTTCGAGTAGGAGTCGTCACAGGCTCCGAACGAAGTAAAAACAACTGTGTTCATTTACTTTTCCGCTGTGTATTTTAACTCAACTTTTCGAATCGATATTCACCCCCCCCCTCTATCGAACGATCACGGTCCTACAAGTGGTATCAGAGCAGGTACCGCTCTGATTTGGTGCAACCACCAATCAGACTGGGGGTGAAACCTTTCCTTTGTTTTTTTATTCCTCTTAAAAAAAAATTTTCTAATTCTAAACTGGTATATCATTTTTTTTTGCAATTAAATCTAAATTGGTGCAACATCAATCTAGATTTGTCTACTATTTTTTTTCGTCCTGCACTACTAATCCAAGACCAAGTCTTGGGATTTTTTTTGTCTCTTTTCTTTCGTCTGTGCGCAGGACTAAAATGTCTCAGACAGAAGGATTCAGCACAGTACGCCCTCAACTCTTCAACGGGGACGATTTTCCATACTGGAAAAAGCGGATGGAGGTTTACCTCAAGACAGACTTCGACCAGTGGATGAGCATTACGAGACCTTACAAAATTCCAGTAGACAACTCCGGAAATTTACTGGATCCTGAAGACTGGACAGCAGACTTAAAGAAAAAGGCATCAACAGAAAATAAAGCTATCAACACTCTACAGTGCGGATTAACAAGAGAAGAATTAAACAGAGTCGGTCCACACAAAAACGCTAAAGAACTGTGGGACAAATTGATCGAGCTGCACGAGGGAACGAGCGGCGCCAAGGTAACAAAACGAGACCTGCTTTTAAATAAAATTTTTAATATAAAAATGCAGGAAGGAGAAACGGCGAATCAGCTCCACGCGAGGATCAAGGACATCCTCAACGGGCTTCATGCGATAGGCCACCAGATGGAAAACAGAGACTTAATAAGGTACGCATTAAACACCTTTCCACGTAATAGTTTGTGGGCATCAATAGTGGATGCCTACAAAATTTCAAAAAATCTTTCTAAGTTAAAATTAGATGAGTTTTTCTGTGAATTAGAATTACATGAACAAACTAATGCTGGAGCCGAGAAAGGTATAGCTTTATTTGCAGGTTCCACCAAAGAAAAGAAAAGCAAGTCTGAATTTGAAGAAGATTCCGACCAAGACTCCGAAGACGAAGAACACCTGGTGAACTTGGTAAGAAAAATATTCACCAGGAGAAAGAGGAGCTTCAGTAAAAAGGACCTTCAAAAGATCAGCTCTCCCACAGAACAAAGGAACGTTACTTGCTTCGGCTGCAATAAAAAGGGACACTACAAGAACGAATGCCCAAAACTGAAGTTCGACAAACCGAAGCCAACCAAAAAGAAGGCACTCAAAGCAACGTGGGACGACTCCTCGGACGAATCGGAGGAAGAAGAACAGAAACATCAGAGCCACCTCGCACTGATGGCCCACGAAGCTGAAACAGAAGACGAGTCGGAAGATGAAGACGGGTCTGAACCCGAAACAAGCCACGAGTCCGTACTCGTTTCCGAAGGCCCGAATGAGGTATACCTTAATTTAAACAAATTTTTTTTTAGAATTATTTCCTGTTTAAACAATAAATTAATTAAAACAGAAAATGAAAACAAATCACTTCTTGAGGAAAATCAAAACCTCAAGGAACAAATCAAAAATTCAAATCCAACTCAAGATCTAACACTTGAGGAGGAGAATTTATCATTAAAAAATGAGATTAATAATTTAAAAGAAATGTTAGAAAAATTCACAACAAGATCAAAAAATTTAGACTTAATCCTGAATAATCAAAAAGCATATTATAATAAAACCGGACTAGGATATAAGTCGAATTCAAATAAAACCTTCAAGTCATTAATAACCCAATACAAATCAACCAATCTAGCTTGGGTTCCGAAAGCGTGTCTGACCACGCAAGTAGGACTTAATCAATATTATATACCTAAAGAAAAAATACATTATATAAAATCGAATAAACCAAACCAAAATCCAAAATACAAACCTAAATCAAATTCAAAATCTAAACACTTTAAAAATCAACAAAATTATCACCAAGTTAACCATAACTATAAAAAGAATCGACACAAACCTAAAACCAAAATTTAAAATCAATGGCCAATAATTCAGGGGGAGGCTCCAGAATAGCTGGCACCTCCAAAACTAACTTACCCGACAGGGTAACCCAAAACAAATTAACCTGACAGGGTAATTAGGATTAGAGATCAAGTTTAACTTGAATCATAGTACCGGTGAAGTTTTTGGATGATAGTACGTTAGGGAAACTTGGGCATCGCATGTCTAGAAAGATATGGCTTCGATCTGGTGCATTTGGCCAAGTGGAACTGACCGAAGCTACCCTTAAACGAATCCTAACCAGTTAGACCAAGATTTAGTACTAAGCTCCGTGGATAGGACTATTCGGAAAACCTCGAAAGGTTGGTTACTTCTAATGACGTCCATGTGACTCACCAAGCTTAGAATTTTATCCAAAGAATGTCTGTTTGTAGAGACCAAAACTAAACCTGAATCTAATACTAGTTAAACCAAACTCTGTAATCAAACCAATTTCATCTCACAAAATCATAGGATTCCCTGATTGATAATATAGATCGGGTGAGATGAATAAGACTTAAATTTACTTAATTAAAAATTAAGTTCAAAATTTTTAATTTGAAACTTAAAAATTAATTTCAAAATTTTAATTTTAAACTTCAAAATTAATTTCAAAATTTTTAATTTGAAACTTAAAAATTAATTTCAAAATTTTAATTTTAAACTTAAAAATTAATTTCAAAATTTTTAATTTGAAACTTAAAAATTAATTTCAAAATTTTAATTTTAAACTTAAAAATTAATTTCAAAATTTTTAATTTGAAACTTAAAAATTAATTTCAAAATTTTAATTTGAAACTTAAAAATTAATTTCAAAATTTTAATTTTAAACTTAAAAATTAATTTTAAAATTTTAATTTGAAACTTAAAAATTAATTTCAAAATTTTAATTTTAAACATAAAAATTAATTTCAAAATTTTTAATTTGAAACTTAAAAATTAATTTCAAAATTTTAATTTTAAACTTAAAAATTAATTTCAAAATTTTTAATTTGAAACTTAAAAATTAATTTCAAAATTTTAATTTGAAACTTAAAAATTAATTTCAAAATTTTAATTTTAAATTTAAAAATTAAGTTCAAAATTTTAAACTTAAAAATTAATTTCAAAATTATAAACTTAAAAATTAATTTCAAAATTTTAAACTTAAAAATTAATTTCAAAATTTTGAACTTAAAAATTAATTTCAAAATTTTTAATTTGAAACTTAAAAATTAATTTCAAAATTTTAATTTTAAACTTCAAAATTAATTTCAAAATTTTTAATTTTAAACTTAAAAATTAATTTCAAAATTTTAATTTTAAACTTAAAAATTAATTTCAAAATTTTAATTTTAAACTTAAAAATTAATTTCAAAATTTTTAATTTGAAACTTAAAAATTAATTTCAAAATTTTAATTTGAAACTGAAAAATTAATTTCAAAATTTTAATTTTAAACTTAAAAATTAATTTTAAAATTTTAATTTTAAACTTAAAAATTAATTTCAAAATTTTAATTTTAAACTTAAAAATTAATTTCAAAATTTTTAATTTGAAACTTAAAATTTAATTTCAAAATTTTAATTTTAAACTTAAAAATTAATTTCAAAATTTTTAATTTGAAACTTAAAAATTATTTCAAAATTTTAATTTGAAACTTAAAAATTAATTTTAAAATTAAAAATTAAGTTCAAAATTTTAAAATTAAAAATTAATTTCAAAATTTTAAACTTAAAAATTAATTTCAAAATTTAAATTTTAAACTTAAAAATTAATTTCAAAATTTTTAATTTTAAACTTAAAAATGAATTTCAAAATTTTAATTTTAAACTTAAAAATTAATTTTAAAAATTTAATTTTAAACATAAAAATTAATTTCAAAATTTTAATTTTAAACGTAAAAATTAATTTCAAAAATTTTAAATTAATCTCAAAATTTTAATTTTAAACTTAAAAATTAATTTCAAAATTTTTAATTTTAAACTTAAAAATTAATTTCAAAATTTTTAATTTGAAACTTAAAAATTAATTTCAAAATTTTTAATTTGAAACTTAAAAATTAATTTCAAAATTTCAATTTTAAACTTAAAAATTAATTTCAAAATTTTTAATTTGAAACTTAAAAATTAATTTCAAAATTTTAATTTTAAACCTAAAAATTAATTTCAAAATTTTTAATTTGAAACTTAAAAATTAATTTCAAAATTTTAATTTGAAATTTAAAAATTAATTTCAAAAGTTTAATTTTAAAATTAAAAATTAAGTTCAAAATTTTAAACTTAAAAATTAATTTCAAAATTTTAAACTTAAAAATTAATTTCAAAATTTTAATTTGAAACTTAAAAATTAATTTCAAAATTTTTAATTTGAAACTGAAAAATTAATTTCGAAAATTTTAATTTGAAACTTAAAAATTAATTTCAAAATTTTAATTTTAAACTTAAAAATTAATTTCAAAATTTTTAATTTGTAACTTAAAAATTAATTTCAAAATTTTAATTTTAAACTTAAAAATTAATTTCAAAATTTTTAATTTGAAACTTAAAAATTAATTTCAAAATTTTAATTTTAAACTTAAAAATTAATTTCAAATTTTTTTTTAATTTTAAACTTAAAAATTAATTTCAAAATTTAATTTTAAACTTAAAAATTAATTTCAAATTTTTTTTAATTTGAAACCTAAAAATTAATTTCAAAATTTTAATTTTAAACTTAAAAATTAATTTCAAAATTTCAATTTTAAACTTAAAAATTAATTTCAAAATTTTAATTTTAAACTTAAAAATTAATTTCAAAATTTTAAACTTAAAAATAAAATTCAAAATTTTAATTTTAAACTTAAAAATTAAATTCAAAATTTTAATTTTAAACTTTAAATTTTTTTCCCAAAAAATATTTAATTCAAAATTTTAACTTCAAAACTTTAATTTTAAAAACTTAACTTCAAACCTAATCTCCAAAAAAAAAAAAAAAAAAAAGTCAAAAACCAGCCCTAAATCAACCCCGGGCGCCCGAAAGGGATCCGAGCGCCCGGAGTCCCCTATAAATAAGGGGCAGCAGGCGCCCCCAACCCTTGCCCCACAAACTTTACTTTTGCCAAAGGTTCACTCCAAACCTTAGTGCGAGAGTATTTTAAATCAAAATTTTCCTGCGGTGAAGACGCCGTTGCGATTCAACCGAGGTCGTCAGATCTATATTTGTCGATGGCTCCTCGGTAAAAATTCTTCCCCTCTCTAAAATTTTATTAGAATTTGTCCTCTCATTTTCTCTTAGAATATTTTCTTATATATACAGTAGGAAACGAACAAATACTGGTGCTGGACCCTCTAATGTTAGCTCTGACCCTAGGTTTCCCACAGATGAACTAAGGATTAAGTTTGAGTCAACCATTTATAAGGCCATTAGGACTACCTGCATAGATAGATCGTTCTTTCTAGGGTCATGTCCCTCCGTTTTAGAGGTTATAGACCACTATAACTTAAGGAACCTTGTCGAATGTACCAGTCCAATAAACATAAGTCTGTGTGCCGAATTTTGCAATAACCTAGTGAAAGTAGA
Source organism: Zingiber officinale (assembly GCF_018446385.1). Lineage (NCBI taxonomy): Eukaryota > Viridiplantae > Streptophyta > Magnoliopsida > Zingiberales > Zingiberaceae > Zingiber > Zingiber officinale. The sequence continues at coordinate 86,889,496 of NC_055997.1, read as the reverse complement.
CGATCTCACCTATACCACCAGGGCAGCAGGCACTGATATCACATTTTCCCCTACGACTATCCGAGAGTTTTTAGAATTGCGTCCATCTACTTGTTCCTTTTTGTGCTATCCTCCGAGGGATCTACCATTCAGAGATCCCTACTCACATATTACTCTCGATACGATTTATTCATATTTTTTTGGGGGAGAGCGAGATCCCACTGTGACACAGTTTAGGTCGGTAGAACTTCGGGTCCAGGACTACGCTCTTTATAGGGTTTTAGTCCTTTGCATCTTACCACTGACTACTCGGGACATCGCTGTGATGCGCCCATTCCATTCATTCTTACTCTATGCCCTGAGTCATAGGTTAGATATTGATATCAGCCTACATATCTTCTCCACCATTATCTACTCGGCTGGATTCGTGACTGATAGACGAGTCCACATGCCATTTTATCACATTTTGATAGCCTATATGTCCTCGTTGCACATTGATGTCACTAGAGGAGACATTGCCCATATGACCGAGTTCGATGTTATAGCAGCTCGGAAATTCTCCCTAGCTGGTGTCCAGATAGATAGGGATGACGGGACTATGTCTTGGCGGAGGGGGGCACAGCACCAGCCCGATCCAGACGCACAGGTGGACGAGTTCATGCTCGCACTATTTCCAGAGGAAGCCGCACCGGCTCCACCACCGCCCCCAGCTCGAGCACCACGTCACGCTCCCCGCACTCTAGCCGACCGCATGACCGGACTAGAGAGAGCTATGACGAGTCTCCAGTAGGAGAACTCCGATTTTCATCGGGACATACGGCGAGAGGTTGCCGAGTTACGAGCTGCCGGAGACACACGGCACACTGAGCTATTGGCGCTTCTCCGATCCTTGGGATCTGGACCCCCCCCCTTCATCATCTCAGTAGCTCTAGCTATGACTCACTTCTATAGCTACACTACCTATAAAATATTCTGGATTTATCCAGTGATATTTCAGACCTGCATTGATTATGTTCTATCTTGATAACCTAGGAATTTTAAATTTCAAAATTGTTTTCAAAAATAATTCTTTCAAATTATAAGTTAAAATTGTGTGTTTTCAAAACTTTCCATTTTTAGATTTTCAAAAACAGTTTTGGCCTTAGACTAGTTTTGAATCCTTAGAAAGCATGTACCCATAGGACTAGTTTTTGAGCATCTCACCAACACCTTAGGTTTACCTTGCTTGTGTTTGACAAACATAGAAAGGGGTGAGATGCATAGGCCAACTGTCTGGACCTAAGATGCTTATTTTAGTGCATCAGCATAAGTCTGGACGTTAAATACAACTCAGATATTAATCAGATTAAGTTCATCAGTCAAGTCAAACATTGACTGCTTATAATCAACTTAATCTGACTAACCAAGTGAAAGCTACTATCTTCTGATAGTTAGTTAGTACCTAATTGGTTAGACAGCTGTTTAAATTTAAGTATCAAGTTCAAGGGGAGAAATTAATTAAAATTTTGTGTGTTTGAAAAATGCCTTTGTACAGCTATTTTAAAACTGACTTATTTTTAAAACACCAGTTTACAAAAGCTAAACTAAGTGTTTGGAAAACTTGGAAGTTGAATCTCACCTAATTTTTAAACCCGATTTAAAAAGTTGAATATTTAAACTTATTCAGTTTTGTAACATATGCTTGAAAATTAAACTTTCCAAATTTAGCTTTTATCAAATTAGCCTTAAAAATTTATTTTGGCAAATTTAATCTTACGTGTTTAATTTTTGCTTTGTTTTGAAAAATTGAAGTTGAAAAATTTACCTTTTTGAGAAGTAAATATTACTTAAACTTGAAAAGAAAATTTGAAAATCCTGATTTAAAATTTTTACACGCTTGAAAAGTTAAACTTGATTAACTTTAATTTTATACTTTTCAAAATTCAACTTGTCTCCCCCAAGTCAACTTGATTTTTTCCTTGGATTTAAAAATTGTACTTTTATCTTTGAATTTTGAACCAAACTCATTTTTTTTCAAGATTAACTGTATTTACTTTTTTTTTAAAGTAACTCTACACTATGATTATTTACCCTTGTTTTTTTTGATGAATGCCAAAGGGGGAGGGTTAGGTGGTTAAGTTAGATAAACCAACTTGAAAACACTAAAAATAACTTTAAAACCGATGTACCTATTTTTTTTTGCATTCTTTCACTAACTTAACCAGGTTGTCATTCTATCAAAAAGGGGGAGATTGTTGGTGCGGGTAGCACTAACGGTCTAACCTAGGTTTTGATGAATGACAAATAGGTTAAGTTAGTTTTGTTGTTGTCTGACACTTTGATCGAGTATGCAGGAGAAGTCCAGACAGGTCGACGGGCTGACCGGGTGTCTGGCACGAAGTCCAGCTAGGTCGACGGGCTAACCGGATAGCTGGCGAGAAGTCCAAGCGGGTCGACGGGCTGACCGGACGCTTGGCGAGAAGTCCAAGTGGGTCGACGGGCTGACCGTGTTGGTTGCTACTCGGAAAACCTAGAGGTTCCACTGTACAAAAATTTTGTACAAAGGTCTGAACCTTTTCCTAGCTACCATGTGTTCTTTTAAATTAAATTTTGGATCGCCTGCGGAACTTAACACGTTTGATCTAAAACTTAATCTATTTGTTCTTTTAGGTTTTGACTTGGATCTCTTGCGGAACTTAACACGTTCGACCCAAGTCTCCTTAAGTTATTAATTCCATTAAATATTAATTTCCATAAAAGGTTCCCAGTACTGACGTGGCGAGGCACATGGCCTTCTTGGATATGGGAGCGACCACCACCGACTAGACAAAACCTTTAATAGAAAGCTAATATTTAATTTCCTAAAATAACTTTAGGTTAACCAAAGAGAACAATCAAATCACAAGGAAAAGAAAGAAAACAAAAGAACACAACATCGAAAAACATATTCGAAATACTAGAACGTAAGCCTCTTGTATTTGGTATTATTTCCATAAATAACTAGCATGATGCGGAAATAAAAATTACTAGTTATACCTTGTAGAAAAACCTCTTGATCTTCTACCGTATTCCTCTTCTAACCTCGGACGTTGTGTGGGCAACGATCTTCCGAGACGAGAAACCACCAATCACCTTCTTCTCCTCCTAGCTAGGTTCGGTCAACAAAGAGGAAGCTTCACCAAGGAAGAAAATCAAAATACTAACCAAGCTCCAAGAGATGCTAGCTTTCTCTCCTTCTTCTTCTTCTTCTCCGAGTAGTATCCGGCCACCACAAGAGCTCCAATGGAAGAGTAGGGTTCGGCCACCACAAGAGGAAGAGAGGGAGAGGTTGGCCGGCCACATCAAGGAACAAAAGAGGGAGAGAAATAATAGATGTTATGTCTCATGAAGGCACCCTCACCCCTTCTTTTATATTCCTTAGCCTAGGCAAATTAGGAAATTTAATTACAATAAAATTTCCTCAATTTCCTTGACATGATTTAATTTAGAAAAATAAAATAAATTTTCCAAATCAAACTTCAATGGCCGGCCACATCATTGGAGAGCAAATTGGACAAGTTTTAATCAACAATTAAATCTTCCTAATTTGTCTCCGGAAATTTTAAAAAATAAAATTTCTCTTTAAATTCTCTTCATGGTTGATAAAAGGAAATTTCTATAATTTTAATTTTATCAACATGTGAATAATTTTTAAAGAGAAAATAAAACATCTCTCCAATCTACAAATAAGGAAAGAGATCTAATCTCTTTCTTTAATCTTTTATAGATCTTTTACAAGAGAGATATTTTAATTTTAATTCTCTTTAAATTATATCTTCCACATAATAAAAATTAAAATTAAAATCCTTTTTAATTAGCTTGGGTTCAAGCTAGGGCTGGCCACCCAATTTTATACCTAGGCCGGCCCTAGCTTGGTTCCCAAGCTAGCTTGGCCGGCCCCTATTGGTGGGTATAGAAGGTGGGTATAGGTGGGTATAGAACTCTATAAATAAGAGGCTACGATAGGGACCGAGAGGAGGAATTGGTTTTGGTCTCCGATAAAATTAAGCATCCGTGTTCATTGAACACACAACTTAATTTTATCAATAATAATTCATTCCACTAGAGAACTATCATTGAACTACCGCACCAATCCCAAATTACATTTTTGGGCTCCTTCTTATTATGAGTATGTTAGTCTCCCTGTGTTTAAGATATCGAATGTCCACTAATTAAGTGAGTTACTGACAACTCATTTAATTAATATCTAAGTCCAAGAGTAGTACCACTCAACCTTATCGTCATGTCGGACTAAGTCCACCTGCAGGGTTTAACATGACAATCCTTATGAGCTCCTCTTGGGGACATTATCAACCTAGTATCTCTAGGACACAGTTTCCTTCTATAATCAACAACACACACTATAAGTGATACCATTTCCCAACTTATCGGGCTTATTGATTCATCGAACTAAACCTCACCCATTGATAAATTAAAGAAATAAATATCAAATATATGTGCTTGTTATTATATTAGGATTAAGAGCACACACTTCCATAATAACCGAGGTCTTTGTTTCTTTATAAAATCAGTATAAAAGAAACGACCTCAAATGGTCCTACTCAATACACTCTGAGTGTACTAGTGTAATTATACAGTCAAGATAAACTGATACCTAATTACACTACGACCTCCTAATGGTTTGTTCCTTTCCATTTTGGTCGTGAGCTACTGTTTATAATTTATAAGGTACTGATAATATTATCTTCTGTATGTGACACCACATACTATATTATCTACAGTATAAATTAATTGAACAACTACAACTAAATGTAGAAAATTTGACCAAATGTGATTCTTTATTCATAATGAATGTTTACAAAGCTTAGGCTTTCAGTATACACTCCAACAGACCGGACGCTTGGCGAGAAGTCCAGACGGGTCGACGGGCTGACCGGACGTCTGGCAGGTAAGTGAGGTAAGTCACTAGAGGGGAGTGACTGCGAGGACGCGTTCCCGGGAAGGGAACATTAGGCATCGATCCGGCTTTGATCCATTTCGGATATCTAAGTCGAGATCGTGACTAGATTCCGGTCTCGGAAAGACGGAATCTAAGTCATACTATTTGTGCTAATTCATACTATTATAAAATGTGCTAACAATCTATTTTGCAGGATATATATTGCCTCGGACTAACTTTGTTTTGCAGGAAAAGGGAGTTTTCTGGAACAAGGTGGTCCGGGCACTCGGAGGGGATCCGGGCGCCCGGAGGTCCGGGCGCCCGGAAAGCAAATTATATCCAGCCAAGTCGTCGCCACGTGGAGCATCTCGGTTTGAGCAGCTACGTCACATTCCAGGCGCCCGGAAGGAATCCAGGCGCCCGGAGCAACATATAAAAGAAGCCCCAGGCAGGAGCTTCAGAAATCAATCAATATATCTGAGAACTCCTCTACTGCTGGTCCTGCTGCTCTACGTTCTTGCGACGCCAACAAGTTCCGACAAAGTGCTCCTTCGGGTTTTAGTTAATTTCCTTGTCGGTATTTTTTTTTTCACTAGCATTTCCTGTACTTATTTTTTAACTATATTCGAATTGATAGTGATTGCCCAACGAAAGTGGTCAAGGACCACGAGCCTTCGAGTAGGAGTCGTCACAGACTCCGAACGAAGTAAAAACAATTGTGTTCATTTACTTTTCCGCTGCATATTTTAACTCAACTTTTCGAATCGATATTCACCCCCCTCTATCGAACGATCACGGTCCTACAAGAACTGTCGCGCGCTTCCTGTTGGGATATGTCTGATGCGGTGTGTGCTAAAACATGTTTCGTAAACATGCGCAGTGAAACATAAAATAATAATAATTCTTAAATTATTACATCACATGTTCCACACACATATAAGGATACAATATGTAAAATATAATCGCATAATTTAATTTTTACAGAAAGTAAATTTATGCTAGGTGTACCTTACGGATGACCTATAACAAGAAGGGTATCAATCGTAGCGACGCTGTCAAAGCTCGCCTCTATTCGTATCCATGTCGAGTTCCTCAAGATAACTCCTTGAGTACAAGCCTCTCCTTTGGAAGTTACTAGCCACGAGTGAAGAAGAGGGATCAAGAGGAAGAGGAAGAGGAAGGGAAGAACACAAGAAAGAGATTTCTTCCTTGTGGTGGTCACGACAACAAGGGGAAGGTCTTCCCCTTGTTGGTGGCGGAAGAGAGAGGGGAGAGGGAAAAGAGAAGAGAAATTAGGTTAAGATTTTTCAAAAATCTTACAAGTCAATTAATGATCTCATGTGTATAATCTTCTCTCAACCATATCAATATATAGCCCTCATTAATGAGTTGGATTAGAAAGCCCAAATCTAACTCATTATCCCTTAACCAAAAATTAGTCCATTAACCCCTTAGTTTGGTTCACAACTAAACCAAGTTGGTTCATGACTAATTCTGTAACGACTACCCTTCTTACTACTACTACTACTCTCTAGGAGTGACCGTTACTTATCTACTAACTCTACTTAACCGGTTTATTAAAAATCTCTAGGAAAACCCTACCGAAAAATTTCGGCAGAGTCTCCCCTGTACCGGTGACCATTTTCCATAATACAAGCATAATATACTCAGCCACAGGCGGCTGGAACATATATCTTCACAACCACACAGTATAATATCACAAATAAAAGAAAGAAACTACCCTATCAATAGCAACCATCAATATCACTCCATCAATAGAACCCAACTACAAACGCGGAATAAACTTAAATACAATATTGACTCATAATAGCATTAAAAGAAAACTAAAGAACTCTAAACAGAAATGTCTTAATAATTCCTTAGCAAACACTTGATCTCCCCATAGTCCAGCCATCACACACCTTCATCACCACCACCTTGTCGCCTTCCTTGCTAAATCTTTTCTTTTCCTTTATCTGCAGTAGGAGGAAGTGCAGTCTATAAGCATAAAGCTTAGTGAGCGCTATCTACTCACAAAAACTCGATATGCATGTATATAAATAAAAACATGCTAAAACTGAATACTAACATATAAAATTACTCATGCTCATAAATAGCAAAGGAATCATGCTAACTGAAATACTAAACATGTATAGCTAAACATGCTCATAAACCAATAAGGGAAGCATACTAAACATGGAAAGCTACTAAACATGTAAAGCTACTAAACATGTAAAACTACTAAACATGTAAAGCTACTAAACATGTAAAACTAAACATGTAAAACTACTAAACATGTAAAGCTACTAAACATGTAAAACTAAACATGCTCATAAGAATAAAACTATAACAGCATGCTGAAAGCAAATAAAACTAAACATGCTGAATAATCTAATAGCAAGAAACAAATAAAACTACTACTGAATGCTTCAAACATCAAGAAACTAAACTTTCTAATTCTAAACATATTTGAAGCTTGTTTCATTTGTTTCAAAACTTATACTTTAATACTTCAAAATAATAATAAACTTCTTTTGGGCCCGGCATTGTACCACTTTGCGAGCATTCTTAATAAGAATCGAGGTAGCTAATCCCGAAACTACTAAGATACTTCTAGGCCTTGTGCCTAGGGGCAACTTGGAGCCCATCCCTTGGACCTTGTGTCCGGTACATGCCCTTTAAAAGTAAAATACTTATTATCTTATTTACTTCTTCTTTAAATGCATTGACATTTTAATAAGCACCTTGTGTGCCAAAAATCCCTAAAGTCTTGACTTTGGGATCTACTTAAGGTCTTGGCCTTTTTCTTTCTTTTCTTTCTCTTTCTTATACTTGTTAATACTTCTAACAGAATACTTCTTTAAAGAGAAACTGAAATGTTTAAGCAAATTCTATCTTTGAAATGCTTAAACCAAAAAAAAACCTGTCTAATATGCTAATAAAATTCTGCATATTAAGCTTAATAAAAATCTGTCCTAAAATTGAAGTTCTGCATGCAATACTTATCAAAATCTGCAAGCAATACTTATGAAAAAAAAATCTGCTTATTAAAAATCTGCATACTATACTTATAAAAATCTGCATGCTATACTTATAAAAATCTGCACTGCTAAAGAAACTAAATACTTTAAGCAAATCTGCACTACAATGCTTAACAAAATCTGCATATTAAGCTTGATAAAAATCTGTTCTAAGATTAGAGTTCTGCATGCAATACTTATCCAATCTGCAAGCAATACTTATGAAAATCTGCTTATTAAAAATCTGCATGCTATAAAAAAGAAAACTAGAAACTGATTGCTTTGAAGAAATGCTACTCATGCACATTTAATAACATAAAGAACTAGAAATCTGCTCATGTTATTCTAATAGCAAGGGGACTAGAAATCTAAATCTGTTCATGTAGTTCTAAGTCATTAACCAAAAGGCTATTGGGGATGCGTGGTCATACTTAAAGACTTTTCCCTAAAGGTGGAGTTACTTGACTAAATTGCTGTTGCTTCTACTGTGAATGTGCCATATCATACTCTAATACCTTGGTTGGGCATGAATGAAATTGGTCAATAGGTGCATGTGAAATAATTGATATGTGACTAAAGAAAAGCCATAACCTTAGATATACGAGATGGAGAGTCAACTTACACATACAGCTAATGGTATACTCTTTTATTAACAAGAGGGATCAATCCAATAAATCTAATGGGAATTGCTACTGTAAACTCAAAACCATACTTGTTCTACATGCTACATTTATATACATCATTTATGTTCCTCATATGCACCAACCAAAACTGGGCAATGAGGGCTGTTCGTGCCCATTGCAGCAAGAAAAGGAAGTCTAAACTAATGTGCCAATTGAAAAACAGCTAGGGCTAATTGGCACAAACCAACCTGCACAGCAAACCTAAAAAGAAAACTACTTGTGCCCTTTTCATTACTCAAATCAAACTTCATGCTAAACCAACAAACAAATTTATACTATCTCAAGTTAATTGCCTAATCCTTCACGTTCTTAATCTGGAATCCCAAACTACCCAGAAGAAGTAGTACAAAACACAAAACTCGTGTAGAAATCCAAATCCTCAATTCACGGCAGAAATCTTCAAAGACAAAACTCTTTCGAAAACCAATCGAAGGGAACTACTCCTACTGCAGGTGAGAAGCAACTCACCGGGATTTTGCTTGGACTTACAACCGAGAAGGAAAACCCTTAGGGTTTACGGAAAGGTGAGGATTCCAGTGATCCCTTGCGGCAACACCTTCTCCTCGATGAAGGGGTCTCGCGAGTGTGAAGATCTCACAGGGAAAAGCCCTCGCCGGCCGCCGGAGACGAAGCTAGGGCTTCGTATTTTCTTCGCTAGGGCAGAAGCGGCGCCGTCGCACGCAAGGAGCAGAGGAGAAGATTTTGAGAGAAAATGTTTGATTTTCCGAAAAGAAACCTAAATTCCTTTTCTTATACTAGGGTTTAAACCGAACTATACTTTAAATATAATCCGTTCTTTCCTTAATTAACAAAAACTCGCTAGCACAGCTGGTCAACCGAGTATTAACCAAGTCAAAGGTCTCGGCTTCAATCCCTCAGCCGCGCATTTTTTTCTCAATTTATTCCCTAATCATTAACTATACTATAAACTTAGTTCTCACCATATAAGGTTAACAAAATCGTGTAGCTCAGCTGGTTGGGTCGGTTTTGCTTGGGTCGGTCCGACCCGAGGTCGTGGGTTCAAACCTCGCCTTCAACGGTTTTTGTCAAACTTTCTTTCTTTTGTAAACATACTAAACGACTTCCAAAAATTGCGTAAAAATATTCTAAAAATTTCTAAAAATCTCTAGAATATTTTAAAAGCATTTCCAAATATTTTTATGGACTTTTAGAACTTGAAATAGGGAAAATTGGGTCGTTATAAATTCATGATTAAACTAAATATGGTCCAACTCTTTCATAAGAGATGTAGTCCATCCGCGCTTCCATTGTGATAAATATTTCCATATTTATTTTATGTATGATCCAACCAAACATTTAACTCTTGATCTATGAATCCTATTCATTAACTTGTTTTACGTCTTTTAGAGACTCGTTAATGCGTGTGACTTAATAGGTTCCCGGTTTATCTTGGTCGTCCATAATTAATTATTTAATTATAAAATGATCATGAGTGGCACCTAGTAGTACATCATGACCCTCAATTAGTCGGAAAATCATAGTTGATCTTAGAATTAATTATAAACCCTTTAGCAGCTACAGTGAGTCGTGCCTCGTTCCTTTCACTCGTCTTATACCCACTTAGTTCAGGATATGGTCTATGTGTCTTGCCCCCACTAGGCTGGCTACGTCACACCTAGCCCAAGTAATACTTCGACGTTATATGGATTCAAATTACTTGTAAATGTGTACATGAGTCTCGCACTCTTAACATGTGATGCTTTGGCTAAAGACTTTGAGTAATAATCCTAACGAGTGACCAGAGGGTATACGTCTCCTCACAAGGAGTGGTGAATCCTCTATGGGCTATCCAAACATCTTTGGGCACTTCAACTTATACCCAATCATCACGGGTCCACACCTTAATGAGATGCTTACTTAAGATGTCAAAGTATAAGTCTCCATGACCAAGATGACTTATATACCTCAAGTCGAAGGAAACTTGTGTTGGTTAGTCCTAGGAAGATCGTATCAGTTCCACTGTACAAAAATTTTATACAAGTGTCGAAGATTTCCTAACAACCTATTGTGCTCTTTAGAAATTAAATTAAGAATCGCAAATGGAACTTAACATTATTGATTCCAATTTTAACTATCTGTTCTTAATGGTTTAGACTTGGATCGCAAACGATGCTTAACATTATTGATCCAAATCCACCTATGTTAAAAATTTAATTAAATATTAATTTCAAAAATTAGCTTCCAGGTTAAACATGGCAAGACACTAGGCCTTCTTGGATATGGGAGCAACCACCACTTCCTAGACAAAGCCTTTCAATGAAATCTAATATTTAATTTCCTTATATAACTCTAGGTTTAACCAAAAAGAACAATTGAATCACAAGATCGAAAAACAAAGAAACACAAACTCGAAACAAATCCGAATATCTAGAATCTCTAGCCTCTTGTGTTTGGAATTCATACAAAGAAGAACTAGTATGATGCGGAAAATAATTACTAGTTATACCTTTCTTTGTAAGCAATAACCTTTTGATCTTCTGCCGTATTCCTTGCCTCCTCTTGGACATCGTGTGGGCGACGATCCTCCAAGATGAACATCACCCAAAAGCTCCTCCTTCTCTAGGATTCGGCCACCACCACCACCAAGGATCAAAAGAGAGCAAGGGGAAAAGGAAGAGGAGAGAGACAGCCACAAGAGAATAAGAATTAATGCAATCCCTACTTCTCCTCTTCTTCTCATTCTCTTTGTATCCGGCCACACAAAGCAACCACAAGAGGTGGTCGGCCCTAGCATGAAGAGAAGCAAGGGTCGGCCCTTAGGAGAAGACTAGAGAGAAGAGAGAAAAGAATAGAATACATCATGAGGTCTCTCCTCCCCTTCTTTTATAATACTTGCCCAAGGAAAATAAGGAAAGATTTTTACAAAAAAAAAAAAAATCTACCTCTTGATTTCCTTTCCCCCTTTTATTTTTCCTTTTCTCCTCTTTTATACTCTTAATGGCTGGCCCCTTACTTGGACACCAAGGAAGGGTGGTTGGCCACATCATCATGAAGAGAAAATTTTTTTTTATAAAATTTTATAAAAGAAGGAATCCTCTTATAAAATTTTACAAGCTCTCTTTCCTTTTGTGGATGTTAAAAAGGAAAGTTTTAAAAATTAAAACTAAGTTTTAAAATTTAAAACTTCTCTTCTAAAATTTCATTTTTTACATGGTTACAAAAAAGGAATGTTTTAAATTTAAAACTCTCTTTTTTAAAAACCATGTGCATGGTTAAAAAAGGAAAGTTTTAAAACTTTTAAAACTTTCTTTTAAACCATGTAAACTAATTCAAATAAGGAAAGTTTTGTAAATTTAAAATCCCTCTTTTAAAACTTGTAGATGTCTACAAAGAGAAGATTTTAAAAATTCAAAACGCCCCCTAAACTTTGAATATAGTGGCCGGCCCCCTTCTTGCTTGGGCACCAAGCAAGGGGCCGGCCCCTTTGTGGAGGAAGTGGTCGGCCCCATGGCTTGGTCACCAAGCCATGGGTCGGCCCCTTCTTGGACACCAAGATGGGCTTTTCATAAGTGGATTTGAGGCTTCATTGAGGCTACGGCAGGGACCTAGAGGAGAAATTGGTTTTGGTCTCCCGATGAAATTAAGCTTCCCATGTTCGCCCCAAACACCCAACTTAATTTCATCAATAATAATTCATACCACTAAAAAATTATTATTAAACTACCGCACCAATCCAACATTATATTTTGGGCTCCTTCTTATTATGAGTGTGTTAATCTCCTTGTGTTTAAGATGTTAAATGTCCACTAATTAAATGAGTTACTGACAACTCTCTTTAATTAATATCTTAGTCCAAGAGTAGTACCACTCAACCTTATTATCATGTTGGACTAAGTCCACCTGCAGGGTTTAACATGACAATCCTTATGAGTTCCTCTTGGGGATATTATCAACCTAGATTTCTAGGACACAATTTTCTTCTATAATCAACAACACACACTATAAATAATATCATTTCCCAACTTATCGGGTTTATTGATTTATCGAGCTAAATCTCACTCTTTGATAAGTCAAAGAAATAAATACTAAATATATGTGCTTGTTATTATATTAGGATTAAGAGCATACACTTCCATAATAACTAAGGTCTTGTTCTTTTATTAAGTCGGTATAAAAAGAACTTACCTTAAATGGTCCTGCTCAATACACTCAGAGTGTACTAGTGTAATTTTATAGTTAAGATAAACTAATACCAAATTACACAACGACTATTCCAATGGTTTGTTCCTATCCATCTTAGTCATGAGCCACTGTTTATAATTTATAAAGAATCGATAACATGATATTCTGTGTGTGACACCAGACACCATGTTATCTACAATATAAATTAATTGAACAACTGCACTTAGCATATAAATGTAGACATTTGACCAATGTAATTCTTTATTTCTAAAATGAATGCTTACAAAAGGCTATGCTTTTAGTATACACTCTAACAATCTCCCACTTATACTAAAAGACTATGCTGCCATATATCCTGCCATACATCTGATTCCCAACCCTTCAACATGCCCATCAAAAACTCTTGTCTTAAGGGCCTTAGTGAAAGGATCTCCCAGGTTATCACCTGATGCAGTCTAGGCGGCAATAACTTCTCCTCGTTATACGATGTCTCGTATTGGGTGGTACTTGCGCTCTATTGTGTTTACTTGCCTTATGGACTTATGATTTTGTTCAAGTTTGCTACTGCACCACTTATTATCACAATACACTATAATAATTATTAGGCAAACCAGGAATCACATCTAAGTCCATCATGAAGTATCTTAGTCATACAGCTTCTATGGCTGCCTCAGAGGCTGCCACATACTCAGCTTCTATGGTGGAGTCTGAAAAAGCACCAATGTTTAACACTCCTCCATAGTTATGACTTCACTTCCTAAAGTAAACACAAAACCCCGAGGTCGACTTACTATTGTCCTATCTGATTTGATGTCAAAAATTCGTGTAACCTTCAGGGAGCAAATTATCTGCTTGGTAAACCAGCATATAATCTCTAGTCCTTCTCAAGTACTTTATTATATGCTTAACAGCAGTCCAATGTCCCTGTCCAGGGTTACTTTTGATATCTGCTTACCATGCCCACAGCAAAGTAGATATCCGGTCTCGTGCATAGCATACATTAGGCTTCCGATAGCCGAAGCATAAGGAACTTCCTTCATGTCCTCTATCTCCTTTGATGTCTTCGGAGACATCTCTTTAGATAAAGTTACTCCATGTCTAAAAGGTAGAAAACCTTTCTTGGAGTCTTGCATACTAAAACGAGCTAGGATCGTATCGATATATGAAGCTTGGGATAAGCACAATATTCTTTTCTTGCGATCCCTTATTACTTTGATCCCGAGAATATGTGCACATTCTTCCAAGTCTTCATATTGAATTGCTTGGACAACCATACTCTTACTTCCGACAACACTTTGATATTGTTTCCAACTATCAAAAATGGCATCTACGTATAGTACAAGAAATACCATCACGTTTCCATCACACTTCTTGTATACACAAGACTTATCCGGACACTGAGTAAATCTATAGGTCTGGATTACTTCATTAAACCGGATGTTCCAAGACCTTGAAGCTTTGCTTCAGTCTATAGACCGATTGAGCTTACATATTAGATTCTCTTTGTCCTTTGCAATGAACCGCTCTGGTTGCTTCATATGGATGTTTTCTTCAAGACTCCCGTTAAGGAAAACTGTCTTGACATCCACTTGCCAAATCTCATAATCTATATGAGCAGCAATAGATAAAAGAATCCAGATAGACTTTAAGCATGGCTACCGGTGAAAAGGTTTCCTTATAATCGATACCCTTTTTCAACAAGCCTTACTTTGAAAGTTTCCACCTTCCCGTCTGTCCTTCTTTTTCTATTGTGGACCTAATTTCACCCAATGACTTTTACACCATTTAGTGGTTCTATAAGCTCCCAGAATTTATTAGAATACATATATTCTAATTCTGTTATTCATTGCTCTTTGTCAAGATGCTACATCCTAATCTTGGAGTGCTTCGTCATATGTCCGGAGATCAGGTTCATGTTCACCAGGGATCAAGTCCAAAGACTCTCCCAAAACATGAATTTTTCAGGTTGCCTAACAACCCTCCCAGTATGACAAGACACTGTCTGTAATTGTGTATCAATTGTGATACGTGTTACAGTTTCTTGTGATATTTCATCTTGTACAGTTGGTACTAGATTAGACGTATCCTTTATTATTTCCTTAAGAACAAATTTACTTATGGGCTTGTGGTTCATTACATAGTCCTCTTCTAAAAATCGGGCATTGGTGCTAACAATGACCTTCTGATTTTTAGGACTATAAACCTCTTTTCGTTTCTCTAGGATAACCCACAAACAAGTGAACTCCTGTCTAACTTATCAGTGTCTCCCTTTAGCACATTTGTTGGACTATCCCAAATCCGAACATGCTTCAGACTAGGCTTACGCCCATTCTGTAATTCTATGGGAGTAGAGGGTTCTGACTTAGAAGGTACTATGTTCACTTCCGTTTCCAGAGTATATTCTCAAAACGAATTTGGTAATTCTAAATAGCTCATCATCGATTTAATCTTTTCCATAAGAGTCCTATACCTTCATTCTGCCACACCATTCTGCTGGGCTGTACCAGGTGCAGTCAGTTGGGATTGAATCCCGACTTCTAATAAGTGATTCCTAAACTCTCCTAAGAGGTACTTGCCACTACGATCTCACCGCAGTGTCTTGATACTTTTACCTTGACGTTTCTCCACATCAGCCTTGTACTCTTTGAACTTATCAAAGTACTTAGATTTGCGGTACATCAAGTAAATGTACTCGTATCCCGAATAGTCGTCTATAAAAGAGACGAGATATTCGAAACCACCTCTTGCCTGGATAGTCATAGGTCCTCACAAATCAGAATGAACCAATTCCAACATGTCTTTGGCTCTATACCCCTTAGACTTAAAAAAAACTTCTCGGATTTTTCCTTCCAAGTAAGACTCGCAGGTTAGAAAGATTTCCACTACCAATGAACCAAAAAGTTCATCGGCTATTATCCTTTGAATCCTACTAAAGTTAATATAACCTAGCCTTAGATGCCAAAGATATGATTGGTTCATTTCCGAAGTTTGCTTTCTCTTATTAGAGTTAGAAGATGTGTTGTTAATTTCCATTTGTTGCATCATGGGAGTTTTTAGATTTAGAATATATAAATTGTCAACCAACATACCAAAATAGATAACTTCCCTCTTTTTCTTGATAACAACTTTGTTATCAAAAGAGAATATCAAGTTCCTTGAATAGTTTAGAAACTGAAATCTAGTTCTTTCTAAACTTGGTACGTAAAGTCAATTTCATAAAATCCATGTTTTATTCCTATCAGAGGATAAACATCTCCTACTGCAACAGCTGCTACTTTTGCAGCGGTGCCCATGTAGACAGTATTTTCCCTTTCATATAGTTGTCAGGTTTCCTGGAACCCCTGCAATGAATTGCAGACATGATCAATGGCTCCCGTATCTACACACCAGGTACTGGTAGATAACACCACCAAACATATTTCAACAACTAATGAATAAAATATACTTTTATTGTTCTCATTTCTGAGAGGACAATCCACCTTAGAGTTCAAGTCTTATTTCCAATCATTATAATTGGGACTACTAAGTTTATTCTATAGTATAACAGCTAGGGAATTGACAAACATTTGAAATTCTAAGAATCACAAAAATATTTGGTCAAGACCAACACCTCAAAATTCTCATGAATTTTGTATGCCACGTTAGTGTGGACGTATACAAATTCAAACTTTAAGAGGAGATTTTATCCATTAATTTTATCTTGTCAACCTAACTTTATGATAAATAAAATTAATAGTTTGTCTGCCTTTGATCAAATATTTGATCAAAACTTTGAATTTAAAATAATATTGATTTCTCAAAACAATATCATTTAAATTCACTAACACCTCAAACACCATGAATTTTGCATGCCACAATAGTGTGGACGTATACAAAATCAAACATTTGTAAGAGGAGGGTTTTAACCATTAATAACTTTGTCAACCTATCTTTATGACAAATAAAATTACCTCAAACACCGTGAGTTTTGTATGCAAGATGGTGTGGATGTATACAAATCCAAACATTTGTAAGAGGGGTTTTAATTTTATTATCTTGCAACCTTTCTTTATGACAAATTAATAGTTGGTTTTCCTTCGGTCACACAAATAATAGCAGTGACTCTGATAGGGAGGATACTATTAAATGCGCCTAAGTGTATACCATTACTTGATACTTAGTCCATTAAATAAGATTGTGCCCCTTCCGATGAGGAAGATCACACGCTCTTAATTAATTTCCTATAACCATCCATAAAGGAAGTTTGATCTAGTGATCTGCAAACAAACTCATCCGATGGGGAGGGAGGTACTCAGAGCCAACACGCAAGTTTGTCACATCACTTACAAACCAGTAATGGAGACCGTGGAATTTATCTACTAATTCCTCTCCCACTTAGTTTTTTAAGGTGAGGAATTTTAATTATGCAAGCAAGCATCACATGCACACACACACATCACAGTAAATAAAGCAATAAATATGGAAATTAATTTTTCAACTATTATGGCTTCTTCCATCACTGTTGTGCTGTCAGCCCTAGGGTTCATGCCATCGGGTCCATCGAGCTTCCTTTTTCCGTTGCACCTCTGGTCCTTCAATAGCACCACGCCTTGCAAGGACATGATCCGCGACAGAAAAAATAAAATTTTACATACATGTTTCCTATATTCCATAAGGAAATGTACATCAAGTCTAGATCGAACATAAATGTAAAATCCTAGGGCTAATATAGCTCCTGCTATATTAGTTAAATACAATCATGCACACACAATAAAATGCCCTTGACATGTCCAAGGGTCCAATCACACACAATAACCATAAGCCATAATAGTTGGAGTCTGCAACCACAGAGTTAGCATATCCTACTATTATCCTGCCTAAATTATGTATGACATGTGCATAACTAAACTGAAAACCAAACACACAGAGGCAAATCCTAGCTCTGATACCAATTGTTGGTTGGTCCTAGAAAGATCGTATCGGTTCCACTATACAAAAATTTTATACAAGTGTCGAAGATTTCCTAACAACCTATTGTGCTCTTTAGAAATTAAATTAAGAATCGCAAATGGAACTTAACATTATTGATTCCAATTTTAACTTATCTGTTCTTAATGGTTTAGACTTGGATCGCAAACGATGCTTAACATTATTGATCCAAATCCACCTATGTTAAAAATTTAATTAAATATTAATTTCAAAAATTAGCTTCCAGGTTAAACATGGCGAGACACTAGGCCTTCTTGGATATGGGAGCAACCACCACTTCCTAGACAAAGCCTTTCAATGAAATCTAATATTTAATTTCCATATATAACTCTAGGTTTAACCAAAAAGAACAATCAAATCACAAGATCGAAAAACAAAGAAACACAAACTCGAAACAAATCTAAATATCTAGAATCTCTAGCCTCTTGTGTTTGGAATTCATACAAAGAAGAACTAGTATGATGCGGAAAATAATTACTAGTTATGCCTTTCTTTGTAAGAAATAACCTCTTGATCTTCTGCCGTATTCCTCGCCTCCTCTTGGACGTCATGTGGGCCACGATTCTTCAAGATGAACACCACCCAAAAGCTCCTCCTTCTCTAGGATTCGGCCACCGCCACCACCAAGGATCAAAAGAGAGCAAGGGGAAAAGGAAGGGGAGAGAGACGACCACAAGAGAATAAGAATTGATGCAATCCCTACTTCTCCTCTTCTTCTCCTTCTCTTTGTATCCGGCCACACAACGCAACCACAAGAGGTGGCTGGCCCTAGCATGAAGAGAAGCAAGGGTCGACCCTTAGGAGAAGACAAGAGAGAAGAGACAAAAGAATAGAATGCATCATGAGGCCTCTCCTCCCCTTCTTTTATAATACTTGCCCAAGGCAAATAAGGAAATATTTTTACAAAAAATTAAAATCTACCTCTTGATTTCCTTTCCCCCTTTTATTTTTCTTTTTCTCCTCTTTTATACTCTTAACGGCCGACCCCTTGCTTGGACACGAAGCAAGGGTGGCTGGCCACATCATCATGAAGAGAAACATTTTTTTTTATAAAATTTTATAAAAGAAGGAATCCTCTTATAAAATTTTACAAGCTCTCTTTCCTTTTATGGATGTTAAAAAGAAAAGTTTTAAAAATTAAAACCAAGTTTTAAAATTTAAAACTTCTCTTCTAATATTTCCTAGGAAGATCGTACCGGTTCCACTGTACAAAAATTTTGTACAAGTGTCGAACCTTTCCTAACAACCTATTGTATTCTTTAGAAATTAAATTAGGAATCGCAAACAGAACTTAATATTATTGAATCCAAATTTAACTTATCTGTTCTTAATGGTTTAGACTTGGATCGCAAACGATGCTTAACATTATTGATCCAAATCCATCTATGTTAAAAATTTAATTAAATATTAATTTCAGAAATCGACTTCCAGGTTAAACATGGAGAGACACTAGGCCTTTTTGGATATGGGAGCAACCACCACTTCCTAGACAAAGTCTTTCAATGAAATCTAATATTTAATTTCCTTATATAACTCTAGGTTTAACCAAAAAGAACAATTGAATCACAAGATCGAAAAACAAAGAAACACAAACTCGAAACAAATTCGAATATCTAGAATCTCTAGCCTCTTGTGTTTGGAATTCATACAAAGAAGAACTAGTATGATGCGGAAAATAATTACTAGTTATACCTTTCTTTGTAAGCAATAACCTCTTGATCTTCTGCCATATTCCTCGCCTCCTCTTGGACGTCGTGTGGGCGACAATCCTCCAAGATGAACATCACCCAAAAGCTCCTCCTTCTCTAGGATTCGGCCACCACCACCACCAAGGATCAAAAGAGAGCAAGGGGAAAAGGAAGAGGAGAGAGACAGCCACAAGAGAATAAGAATTAATGCAATCCCTACTTCTCCTCTTCTTCTCCTTCTCTTTGTATCCGGCCACACAAAGCAACCACAAGAGGTGGTCGGCCCTAGCATGAAGAGAAGCAAGGGTTGGCCCTTAGGAGAAGACTAGAGAGAAGAGAGAAAAGAATAGAATACATCATGAGGTCTCTCCTCCCCTTCTTTTATAATACTTACCCAAGGCAAATAAGGAAATATTTTTACAAAAAAAATAAAATCTACCTCTTGATTTCTTTTTCCCCTTTTATTTTTCCTTTTCTCCTCTTTTATACTCTTAATGGCTGGCCCCTTGCTTGGACACCAAGCAAGGGTGGTTGGCCACATCATCATAAAGAGAAAAATTTTTTTTATAAAATTTTATAAAAGAAGGAATCCTCTTATAAAATTTTACAAGCTCTCTTTCCTTTTGTGGATGTTAAAAAGGAAAGTTTTGAAAATTAAAACTAAGTTTTAAAATTTAAAACTTCTCTTCTAAAATTTCCTTTTTTACATGGTTACAAAAAGGAAAGTTTTAAATTTAAAACTCTCTTTTTTAAAAACCATGTGGATGGTTAAAAAAGGAAAGTTTTAAAACTTTTAAAACTTTCTTTTAAACCATGTGGACTAATTCAAATAAGGAAAGTTTTGTAAATTTAAAATCCCTCTTTTAAAACTTGTAGATGTCTACAAAGAGAAGATTTTAAAAATTCAAAACGCCCCCTAAACTTTGAATATAGTGGTCGGCCCCCTTCTTGCTTGGGCACCAAGCAAGGGGTCGACCCCTTTGTGGAGGAAGTGGTCGGCCCCATGGCTTGGTCACCAAGCCATGGTTCGGCCCCCTTTTGGACACCAAGATGGGCTTTTCATAAGTGGATTTGAGGCTTCATTGAGGCTACGACAAGGACCTCGAGGAGAAATTGATTTTGGTCTCCCGATGAAATTAAGCTTCCCATGTTCGCCCCGAACATCCAACTTAATTTTATTAATAATAATTCATACCACTAAAGAATTATTATTGAACTACCGCACCAATCCCAAATTACATTTTGGGCTCCTTCTTATTATGAGTGTGTTAATCTCCCTGTGTTTAAGATGTTAAATGTCCACTAATTAAATGAGTTACTGACAACTCTCTTTAATTAATATCTTAGTCCAAGAGTAGTACCACTCAACCTTATTGTCATGTCGGACTAACTCCATCTGCAGGGTTTAACATGACAATCCTTATGAGCTCCTCTTGGGGGCATTATAACCACCCGATCCCTAGACCCCTTGGACAGCCCAACTGGTGACCCCTTATGTCGTAGACTGACGACCCTCGGTCGTGTCGTTACTCACTAGGTCTTCCCACCCTTGACTAGTGGATTTTTGCCTTTCCCAGGATTCGAATTCTAGACCTCCAGGATAAGTACTAGAGTTTATGAATCCTGGTAGCCAAGTGAGCGTCACTCACTTAGCTACCAGGATTCATAAACTCTAGTACTTATCCTGGAGGTCTAGAGTTCGAATCCTAGGGAAGGCAAAAATCCACTGGCTAGGGGTGGACGTCGGTCGACGACATAAGGGGTCGCCAGTTGGGCCGCCCAAGGGACTGCCAAGGGGCCACCAAATGGGCCGCCAGTTCGGTCTCCCATGGGGCCGAGGGATCGGGTCGTTACTATAAAATCCTGGTAGCCAAGTGAGCTCACTTGGATACCAGGATTCATAAACTCTATTACTTATCCTGGAGGTCTAGAGTTCGAATCCTGAGGAAGGCAAAAATCCACTGGTCATGGGTGGGAAGACCTAGTGAGTAACGGCACGACCGAGGGTCGTCGGTCGATGACATAAGGGGTCGCCAGTTGGGCCGCCCAAGGGACTGCCAAGGGGTCGTCAGTTGGGCCGCCCAAGGGGCCGAGGGGTCGGGTCGTTACAGACATTATCAACTTAGATTTCTAGGACACAGTTTCCTTCTATAATCAACAACACACACTATAAATAATATCATTTCCCAACTTATCGGGTCTATTGATTTATCGAGTTAAATCTAACCCTTTGATAAGTCAAAGAAATAAATACTAAATATATGTGCTTGTTATTATATTAGGATTAAGAGCATACACTTCCATAATAACTAAGGTCTAGTTCTTTTATTAAGTCAGTATAAAAAGAACTTACCTTAAATGGTCTTGCTCAATACACTCAGAGTGTACTAGTGTAATTTTATAGTTAAGATAAACTAATACTAAATTACACTACGACTATTCCAATGGTTTGTTCCTATCCATCTTAGTCGTGAGCCACTGTTTATAATTTATAAAGAACCGATAATATGATCTTCTATGTGTGACACCACACACCATATTATCTACAATATAAATTAATTGAGCAACTGCACTTAGCATATAAATATAGACATTTAACTAATGTGATTCTTTATTTCTAAAATAAATGTTTACAAAAAGCTAGGTTTTTAGTATACACTCTAACAACTTGCACTCGTGCTGTAGTAAGAACTTCACAGACATATCTATATATATGTAAAGAACCATATGAAGTCTTACAGCGAGTCACTCCAATGAATTAGTTACCATAACCAACATCCATGTTTAACTCTCGACATCATAATGTCTCCAGCTAGTGAGAAAATAGTTGCATGGCCGAACCAAGGAGTATAACCTGTGCTAGACCTACTGTAAAATACCGGAAAATAGGCGAATATTAATAAAGGAATTTTCCAGAATTTTTGGAAATTTTTCGGGAATTTTTCGGAGCTCGTATGGTCGAGTTAACGGGGATAAAAACAGGGTCCGGAAAAGCCTGTTTAGGCTACCCCGCTTTAAAGAGGAAAAGTTTTATTTTTTTTTTATTTTTCTTTTCTTATTTATTTTCTCTCGTCACTGTGCTTCCTCCCCGCACGTCGACGCTGAACCCGCGCGACTTCTTCCCCCTGCCCTAACCGCCGCCCTCTCCCTAGCGATTAAAGCCTCACCGACCCCTTCCTTTTCTCCTTGTCGCCGAGCCCTAGTCCTCTTCTCTTCCTTCTCTTCTCTCCCGAGCCGAACCCCACTTCTTCTCCGCCCAGTCGTGCCCTAGAACGAGCGCCGGAGCCGATTCCTACACCGCGTCACTGTCGCACGGAAGTGACACCGGCATCCTCTTGTGCCCTAGCCGCCGTCACCCGTACCCTAGCCGCCGGCACCCGAGCCCTAGTAGCACCTCCTGGTCACGGAGGTGTTTCACCACACCGATTCTCCTCTGTGCTTGTGCCCTACTCTGAAGCTGTAGTGGCCGCGCCGGACGCTATGAGCCCCTGCTGTCGGGTGCGACTTCCTCTCCTAACTCCTGGTCAGCACTGCAAGGAACCCTAGCTATTTGCCACAACCACTGGATATTTTGCCTCGGCCGGTTTCTCCTTTCCCTTACCCTCTGGCATCACCGAAGAAGAGGTAATGGGAATAGATATTACAGGAAATTTTAATAGATTTTCTTATGATTTTATCGGGAAGGTTCGTTGTGTTTTTGGCTGCACCAGATTTCACCTCGGTGGCTTGCAAATATTCCTTGGCAAATTGTTTTGGCTGCTTCCATAGAGGTCACGAGGTTCCAGCAGTAACTCGTCGAATTCTTGGTCCTCACGGGCAGTTAGAGGTAGAGGTAAGGTGCATGGATTGTTCTAGAATTAGGTTGTTGTTGGCTGTGATGAACTCTTGAGCTCCCTTTTGATCCGAACAGTGAATTGCAGGGCGTTACTTGGGTTTCCAGTAACTACCTTTGTTCAGGCAGCAACTAGCTTTGGGCTGTGATTTGAGGTATGTTGTAAGATGTTGGCTACGCATTATAGTTAGATAATGAATCAGGTGTAGATTGATTAGATTTATATGTTGATTAGGTTTATGTGCTTTTGAATTAGGGGTTTGCCCTAATTTAGGGTTAGGGATTTCATTTAGCTATTTATGAGAATTGTAGTTAAATGAAATATATTTACATTGGTATCACAGGACTTTGACGCGAGACGAGTATCTCGGAGTCAGATTTGGACCATTTTATCGGAGGCGGGTACTTTTGACTTTTTGTCTTTGATATGCTTAGTAATGAAATTAACATGTTGCATTAATTGTGTTTCTTATCTGTTTCGGTTAATCACTACCCAAATCTTGGTACATGCTTGATTTATTGATTGGTTTGCATCTCATGTATATTTTACCTGTTTATACATGCTTATAGGGGTAGTGATATACCATGCTTTACCATGTTCAGGACCTAGGTTTTATACCTTCTGTGTACCTTTGGATTGTTTTGATTCGTTGACCTATGATGCATTTTTATATACATGTGGATTAGGTCAGGATATTTTGTGGTTAGTGCCATGCACCATTTGCATGATTGCATGTTGTGCGATAGTCCGCTCCATTATTGTTGAGCACATCGCCAGTTACATGGATCTGCACACACCACCACTCATGGGTTAGTGGTCGATTCAGGCTGAGTGTGTTGCAGCAGGGACTCTGTTAGGCACCGTTGGTCCGCTCATGGGTAGTGTGACACAACGTGTTATCCGGCAGGGATTCCTCCCAGTCATTGTGTACTGGGAGATGAGAGCATTGCGCTCCCCCATTTATGATTTGGGGTAGGAGGATAGGTGTACTCCGACAGCATCCCGTCCACTCGGTCACTCATCAGGAGTAGTGACGACAGAGTGCACGGTTGTCACAGCTCTACCCACTCGGCCTCACTATTGTGTGTGAGATGATCGATCGGTGTCAGGGGTGACCAGGACGCATCATTGGCATCATATGCATGATGTATTTATTGCTTGTGTTTGTGCTTGCTGCATTTATATGCTACATATTGTTTGGATACCTATGTTTGATATGCATACAGGATTCCTATACACTCGGACTGTTTTTCCTTATACTCAGGTCCTGGTTAGTACAGTTCCTCTCCTGTTTACTTCAGATGCATATTTTTATCTTTCTCATATTAGGAGACTGTACGCATGATTAGTATTAGGTGTTATTTCTTTACTTTGCATATCAATTGTACCTGCTGAGTGTTGGACTCACCCCGCCTCCATTGTTGTTATATTTCAGGTTGATGCTGTCAGGAGAGAGAATTCTAGTTGCTAGTCCCCTGCAGACCATCAGCTATAGTTATCTTTGGTTTTGTTTATGCTTCTCATTTGACTATGTTTTAGACTTGGTATGATTTGGATTTTATTCTACTACATGCCTACCTGGATGGCAGAAGAGGTGAGTTCGCCGGATTTGAGCTTTACGAGTGTAGTTGAGTAGGGTGGATTTCGAGTCAGAGTACTATTGTTTGTGATTACTATTATTAACTGTGTGGTTGTGACAGCCAGAGGCTGAATATCTATATAAACTGCGTGGTGATTGTTTTTATTTATTGTTATTATTCCAGCCGCCTGTGGCTGAGGTATATGAGGATGTAGAAAAGTTTCAGATTGTCCACCGTACAGGGGAGATGCTGCCGAAATTTTCTCAGACAGGGACTCCTCTGGGGCTTGACAAATTAGTGGTATCAGAGCACGGGTATACGATCTTTTGTTTTAGTATGTTGGATGTTTGGGATAACCTGATACCAATTTATTTACTTGGTATCAGAGCGCCAAGTTTGGCGATACTTGTTGGATTTTTGTATTTTGGATTTTCGAGATTTATCTGATACCAATTTATTGGTATCAGAGCAGGTTATGGATACCTGCTTTTGGTGTTTTGGATTTTTGGATGTCTATTTCGGTTTGTACGGATTTCCATTATGGTTATGTTTCGGACTTCCGTTTCGGATTTATATGGATTTCCGGCGATTTTCTCGTTCGGAATTTTGAGGTCAGAAGTTGGGGACTGGACAGCGATGGAACATCTCCAGACGGCAAATAGGTATGATGTTTATTTTATGATAGTTAGGACATCTATTAGCACTTTATCTTTATTACCTGTCTGGTTGTTGTAGTCATATTACATGCGATGGGTTAGCCACTGATCTTGGTCGACCCTAATAGAGATCAAGGATTATAGTCTCTAGTGATTTTTCATATCATACCATCAGTAGTTTTAGCTTCTGTTACTACTATTAGGAGATGGAGGCACATATCAGCCTCTGTTATTGTTAGCTGGCTTATGGATGATACCTACATATTCCTGTTGACTTAGCCAGTAGAGTTTTTATACTCATATCTTTTGGATATTAAGGTACCCGATACGATGAAAATTGGTCATTGGGGAGTTAGCAAGTTTGATCATTGTTGAGAATGGTTTGAGGTTGAGGGATATTGTGAGATCAGATATTGTGATATGTTGATTTCTAATGGTTTATGAGAGTAAATGTTATGTGGTTGTCTGATGATCTATTACTGGATATTTATTTTGATGGTGACATAGTGAGTGTCAACTATTTTGATGATCTATTATTTGGGTTGTCATTGATGGTGACATAGTGAGTGTCATGTACGATATTCACAGGTTTGATGATTATAGTTGGTGATCAGATTATAAATCGGGTGCTAGAGAGTTTACGGTTTGGTGTGCCTATGAAATTTTAATAAATCTGGTTAGTTGTGGTTAGTTAACAGGATGATAAAATTGATATTTACTTCTTCTGATATTGGACTATGTGGATAAATAATGATTTGATGTTGTGAATGCTAACTTGCTCTCATGGGGAGTAGAGATTTATTCATCTGATAATATGTGGGCTGATATTTTTGAGGATAAAAATGAGAGTGTCTTGATGATCTTGAATTCTGACTTTCTCTTGTGGGTCGTACACATTTATACATATGATATTATGTGGGCTTGCATTTTCTAGTTTGAGTTGAGGTAATTAGTGTTGAATTGACCCATGAACTGATTTAGTTATTTGACAATTTATTTGGGGTCAAGTTGTTATTTGCTCTGGTGTCTATAAGGGTGGATTCCTTCGCATAGTTCTGTATGGATTATGGATAAATGAACTGGTAGGATTTTTGTTGTGCTGCCTTTGGTTGTCATAGTTGAAAATTTTTCTGGGTCGGCTGAGTGGATACATGTATGGAACATGATATTTGGTTGATTATGATTGGATTGGTTGTGAATTCTGGCAAAAAAAAAAAATTTTTTTTTTTGATCATATAACTCCATATGAAAGATTAATAATGGTTTCAGATATTGAGGATTAGTAAGGTTGGATGAAAATGGTTGAGTATTATGTTGGAGTTGGATAACATAGAAGGTAAAATATGGAATGTCAGGTTGATTGGATTAAATATGCTGATTAGGTGTATCTATGTGGTGTATACTTGATCAGTTATGATTATTGGGGGTTTCTAGTAGATTATACCCGAGTGGTTAGACATACATGTCTGATTGTTTATTGGAGGTATTTGTCAATTAAAAACTATGTTGTGGTATGTGCACATATGTTTGAGTGTTTTATTGGATGTATCTTATCGATCTAGTCTGAGTTGTGATATGTGCAGATGTGTTGGGTGTAATATTTGAGGTATCTTTTTTATTATATGATTGTTTTGAGAGTATACTCGTGTCGATTATTATTTGTTGGAAGTATTACGTTGATTATACTCTTGGCATAGGTGTACATATGTCATGTGAGTGTTGTTGAGGTGTATTGTTGATTATACCTATGTTGATATATGCACTGGGTTTGATAGGTATTGTTGGAGGTATCACACTGATTTATACCTGTGCTATGAGTGTGTTTGGTGTGTACAAATTGGAGGATTATGTCGATTATACATATGTTGTGTGTGCATGTGTACCAGGTGTATGGTGGGTAGCATCATGATGATTCTACCTATGTTGAATGTAGAATGCTGAGTGTCTACATTATGTTATTAGTTGTATAACCCTGTCAACTAATTCTCCTATTAGTGGGTGACTAACCCACTAGGATGATGATAGAGTTGACTATGGATTTGATTTGTTTACTAGGTTGTTTATACCTTTGGCTGCCCACAGTGATATGTGGTTGAGTGATCTCGTGCAGCCTCTAGTTGGATAGTTAGGTGCCTTGGACACTTATGGATCGTTTGTGGTGGAGCGGAGCTCCCACATATACATATTTCGGATTGCTTGTAGCTGAGCATTGCTCCCATATCTATTGCAGATACATGTTATGGATTAATGTAGTGGAGTGTTATTCCTACATATTGAGGTTTTCTTGTGATAGAGCGTTGCTCCCACATATGTGGTATTTTCTGTGATGGAGTGTTGCTCTCACACTGGAGGATCTATGCTTAGATGATTTATATCGTTGGTGATCATATTTCAGACTTATTGTCAGGGATCTTATGGTTAGAAATGTCTGTGATATGGACATTATGTGTCATGATTTTACCATTAGGGTTTGGGAAGCCTTAGAGGTTTTCAGAGACTTAGATGATTTTGGTATTCCCAAGATGTTTGGATCGGTTTCCATTGTCTTTGTTGACGGTGTTGTGATCTATTTCGGATCCACGGTGAGTTACGCACTTCATCTTTGTATAGTTCTAGAGATGCTTCGATGGAAACGTCTAGATGTGAAGATCAGTAGTGCGTATTTTGGTTGTCTTCTGTGAGATGTTTGAGACACACGGGCATCAGTAGGAGTATACTGTGGTTTCACAGGGGATAGAGGTTGTTACTGTTGGGAGTAGATGGAGTCTATAGAGGAGGCTCGCAACTTCCTTTGGTTGGCTCGATATTTTCGGAGATACGTTGTGGGTTTCTCTCGGATAGCTATGTCACTGACACGCCTGACCTGGAAAGGCGTGAAGTTCACTTGGACTGAGGATGACAAGACCAGCTTCTAGGAGCTGAAGCGGAGACTAGTGTCGGCTCCGATTTTGGTTTTACTTTCTGGAGAGGACGGATATGTCCTCTACACCGACGCATCTCTATAGGGTTGGGCACTGTTTTGATGCAGCACGGTAGGGTGGTCTCCTACTTTTCGACGGTTGAAGAAGTATGAGGAGAATTACCCTGTACATGATCTGGAGCAAGTTGCCATTATTTTGCCTTGAAGATTTGGCAGCAGCATCTGTTCGGTATTACATTTGAGATTCTCACTGATCATAAGAGTTTCAAATATATATTTTTACCCAGAAGAACTTTAATCTCCGACAGAGGAGATGGATGGAGTTCCTGAAGGATTGTGACTATACGATTGACTATCACCGAGGAAAAACTAATATGTTGCCGATACGCTTAGCAGGAAGTCCGGAGGGACTTTAGCTTGCCACCGAGTTGTGGTCACAGACTTGATTTAAGGTTTCTCCGATTTGGGCCTTGAGGGGTAAGGACAGATAGAGCAGGGTACTCTGGTTACCATGGTTGCTCAGTCGTTGATCAGGGCAAGGATACGAGAGCCATAGGCTGCTGATCAGTATTTGCAGTTTATTTACAGCCAGATAGCTTCCGGGCAGCAGACCGAGTGCACACGAGACGAGGAGGGTGTTATACACTTCCGAGGCAGATTATGCGTACTTCAGTCTCGTCCGGTCTTACAGGAGCTACTTCAGGAGGCTCATCGCTCTCGATTTACGATCTATCCAGGCGGGACCCGTATGTATCGAGACTTGAGGCGTTCCTACTGGTGGAACGACATGAAGAAAGACGTTGCGGATTTCGTAGCTAGATGTCTTGTCTGTCAGCAGGTGAAGGCTGAACACCAGAGACCTGCAGGGTTACTTCAGCAGATTCCTAATCCTGAGTGGAAATGAGAACACATTACTATGGACTTTGTGGTAGGTTTGCCGAGGACACGACGAGACCATGACGCGATTTGGGTAATCGTTGATCGATTAACCAAATCCGCGTACTCGTTAGCGATCCGGAAGACTGATTTCCTGGATCGATTGGTATATCTGTTTTGCCGGGAGATTATCAGATCACGTGGTATTCTATTGACTATTATTTCGGATAGAGACCCCGGTTCAAGTCTCGTTTTTGACAGAGTCTGCAGCAGGCCTTGGGCACGCAGCTCTGTTTAGTATAGTTTTCCATCCTCAGACAGATGGATAGTCAAAGCGGACCATTCAGACTCTAGAGGACATGCTGAGGTCGTGTGTAATGGATTTCGGAGGCAGTTGGGAGGACCATCTGCCATTGGTGGAGTTCGCCTACAACAACATCTTTCTTTCGGCTATCCGGATGGCATCGTTTGAAGCGTTGTATGGTAGGTCTTGTCGGATACCCACCCTCTGGGTGAGGTTGGGGAGGCCCAGTTGTTGGGACCTCATAGAGCTCAGCATGAGGCAGAGTTGTTCCATACTATCAGACGGAGGATGTCAGAGGCACAGGACTACCAGAAGAGTTATGTTGATCAGAGACTTAGACTCTTAGAGTTCTCCGTTTGCGACCATGTATTTCTGCTAGTTTCACCCAAGAAAGGGGTGGAGAGATTTGACCTCAGAGGTGAGCTAGCTCCGCGATACATTGGCTCTTTCCAGATCTTGGAGAGGATCGGAGCAGTAGCTTACAGACTGGCACTACCACCGTCGCATGGTCACGGAGGTGTTACTAGGGCCCGACCCGATGCATGTGCTGGCAGATATTCCAGTTCCAGTTCAGCCTGACATTACATATGAGGAGGTTCCGGTACGGATTCTCGACCGGAAAGAGCGTCAGTTGTGGAACAAGACTATCCGGCTGGTTAAAGTCGGATGGCAGCATCATTCGGACGAGAAAGCTACTTGGGAGCTCGAGGATACTATCCGAGCTCGATATCCCCATCTTTTTACATGAGGTATGTGATTTGTTTGCCGTTCAGCATTTATACTTTATATCTGTTGTTGGTACTTGCTGATGGTAGATAATGAAATTTGGGGACCAAATTTTTATTAGTGGGGGAGAATGTAAAATACCGGAAAATAGGCGAATATTAATAAGGGAATTTTCCAGAATTTTTGGAAATTTTTGAGAATTTTTCGGAGCTCGTATGGTCGAGTTAACGGGGATAAAAACAGGGTCCGGAAAAGCCTGTTTAGGCTACCCCGCTTTAAAGAGGAAAAGTTTTATTTTTTTTTATTTTCCTTTTCTTATTTATTTTCTCTCGTCACTGTGCTTCCTCCCCGCACGCCGACGCTGAACCCGCGCGACTTCTTCCCCCTGCCCTAACCGTCGCCCTCTCCCTAGCGATTAAAGCCTCACCGACCCCTTCCTTTTCTCCTTGTCGCCGAGCCCTAGTCCTCTTCTCTTCCTTCTCTTCTCTCCCGAGCCGAACCCCACTTCTTCTCCGCCCAGCCGTGCCCTAGAACGAGCGCCGGAGCCGATTCCTACACCGCGTCACTGCCGCACGGAAGTGACACCGGCATCCTCTTGTGCCCTAGCCGCCGTCACCCGTACCCTAGCCGCCGGCACCCGAGCCCTAGTAGCACCTCCTGGTCACGGAGGTGTTTCACCACACCGATTCTCCTCTGTGCTTGTGCCCTACTCTGAAGCTGTAGTGGCCGCGCCGGACGCTATGAGCCCCTGCTGTCGGGCGCGACTTCCTCTCCTAACTCCTGGTCAGCACTGCAAGGAACCCTAGCTATTTGCCACAACCACTGGATATTTTGCCTCGGCCGGTTTCTCCTTTCCCTTACCCTCTGGCATCACCGAAGAAGAGGTAATGGGAATAGATATTACAGGAAATTTTAATAGATTTTCTTATGATTTTATCGGGAAGGTTCGTTGTGTTTTTGGCTGCACCAGATTTCACCTCGGTGGCTTGCAAATATTCCTTGGCAAATTGTTTTGGCTGCTTCCATAGAGGTCACGAGGTTCCAGCAGTAACTCGTCGAATTCTTGGTCCTCACGGGCAGTTAGAGGTAGAGGTAAGGTGCATGGATTGTTCTAGAATTAGGTTGTTGTTGGCTGTGATGAACTCTTGAGCTCCCTTTTGATCCGAACAGTGAATTGCAGGGCGTTACTTGGGTTTCCAGTAACTACCTTTGTTCAGGTAGCAACTAGCTTTGGGCTGTGATTTGAGGTATGTTGTAAGATGTTGGCTACGTATTGTAGTTAGATAATGAATCAGGTGTAGATTGATTAGATTTATATGTTGATTAGGTTTATATGCTTTTGAATTAGGGGTTTGCCCTAATTTAGGGTTAGGGATTTCATTTAGCTATTTATGAGAATTGTAGTTAAATGAAATATATTTACATTGGTATCACAGGACTTTGACGCGAGACGAGTATCTCGGAGTCAGATTTGGACCATTTTATCGGAGGCGGGTACTTTTGACTTTTTGTCTTTGATATGCTTAGTAATGAAATTAACATGTTGCATTAATTGTGTTTCTTATCTATTTCGGTTAATCACTACCCAAATCTTGGTACATGCTTGATTTATTGATTGGTTTGCATCTCATGTATATTTTACCTGTTTATACATGCTTATAGGGGTAGTGATATACCATGCTTTACCATGTTCAGGACCTAGGTTTTATACCTTCTGTGTACCTTTGGATTGTTTTGATTCGTTGACCTATGATGCATTTTTATATACATGTGGATTAGGTCAGGATATTTTGTGGTTAGTGCCATACACCATTTGCATGATTGCATGCTGTGCGATAGTCCGCTCCATTATTGTTGAGCACATCGCCAGCTACATGGATCTGCACACACCACCACTCATGGGTTAGTGGTTGATTCAGGCTGAGTGTGTTGCAGTAGGGACTCTGTTAGGCATCGTTGGTCCGCTCATGGGTAGTGTGACACAACGTGTTATCCGGTAGGGATTCCTCCCCGTCATTGTGTACCGGGAGATGAGAGCATTGCGCTCCCCCATTTATGATTTGGGGCAGGAGGATAGGTGTACTCCGACAGCATCCCGTCCACTCGGTCACTCATCAGGAGTAGTGACGACAGAGTGCACGGTTGTCACAGCCCTACCCACTCGGCCTCACTATTGTGTGTGAGATGATCGACTGGCGTCAGGGGTGACCAAGACGCATCATTGGCATCATATGCATGATGCATTTATTGCTTTTGTTTGTTCTTGCTGCATTTATATGCTGCATATTGTTTGGATACCTATGTTTGACATGCATACAGGATTCCTATACACTCGGACTGTTTGTCCTTATACTCAGGTCCTGGTTAGTACAGTTCCTCTCCTGTTTACTTCAGATGCATATTTTTATCTTTCTCATATCAGGAGACTGTACGCATGATTAGTGTTAGATGTTATTTCTTTACTTTGCATATCAATTGTACCTGCTGAGTGTTGGACTCACCCCGCCTCCATTGTTGTTATATTTCAGGTTGATGCTGTCAGGAGAGAGAGTTCCAGTTGCTAGTGTCACGCCCCCAAAAGAGTCTCTGCCAGACAAAAATCCGACAGCATCTCCCTTGTACCGGTGACAATCTGAAGCATCACTACAAGCAAAATACATCAGCCACATGCGGCTGGAATATTTTTATACACAACCACGCAGTTATAATAACAGCCCACACGGCTGGAATGAAACAATTACAACCACGCAGTTATATATAAAACAGCCCACACGGCTGTACCAAAACACAGCGGAAAAACGAAGGAAAGCCCACACAACACAAATAAATACAATGCATGCCGGCACGGCTTAAACACAAATACAACACCAAAACCATAGGATAGCCACATGGCTATACACAAATACAATGCCAAAAATAAGAAAAGAATATATACAAAAGAAAATAAGCACGGTCTTCGGATGTGACGTAGGACCCGGCAGACAGGATACTCCGAGCGACACCAACCATCTACAGGCTACCTGAAAACATAAATGTATACATGCGGTGGTGAGTATAGGTAACTCAGCGGGTAATAGAAAAGATAGTGCATGGTCCATAAACAACATGGAGATCACAAGTATACAGTCTCAGTAGAGAAATAAGAACATGATCATACTATCATACTCAATGCACCTAAACATATCTGACATAATAACCTGACACACATACTGTACAAATCACAACCGACATAATGATAGATACATACCCAATATGGAATCAACACCTGGTACAATGGTCAGTAAACTCACTGGATCTGCAACAGACATACCCGTGACACATGTGCGATATAAATACGACTACATATACATGTAAAATAAATGTCATGTATGCAGCATGACAACCATATGCAACAATCATATCGCAAACAAATGCAACATACCACAAACACATGCAACTAGTATCTAGTAGGCATGTATGCAAATATAACCCCCAGATGCACCGCGCATCATATGCAAAAGTGCATGCATGCTCCATGGTCACCCCCGCCACCTCTCAAGATACCACGACCCCTGTATGGCCGAGAGGCTTGGGTCTGTGACGACTGTACTACCCTCCAGCCCACTATATAGTGGTCGAGGCGGACAGTCCGCTAGTAGCTATCTAACTACATAGCATCAGGGTCCCTGACTGCTCACAACGCCGGATCTCACTAAACCTCGTGACCGGGTGGCACGACAGGACTAGCAGCAACTGCTCCACTACCACTACCCATGAGTGGCCGAGTGTGCGGTGCTAAACCAAACCAACTGACGACTCTCTCACCACAAGGGAGACAATGGTCATCAGATGCAATGAATGATGAACATGATATATATATATAATCATCATCCATGCAACAACCCCAAACCTCATAAATACCTCCAACATGAGTATAATCGTCATGATACCTCCACGTATCCCACCAAACATATGTACCCACTACACATGTATAATCAACCAAAACTCCAATAATCCCACCAGACACATGTACACAAAAATATAAGTACAATCAATATGTATCCTCCAATAAAAACACAACGGACATGTGTATATACTCCGAACATACAATCAACACAACTCCTCCAAAAGTACATGACAAATACATGTGTACATACAACATGCAAATGCACGGTCAACAAGATGACTCCTATAACACATATCCACCTATGTACAGTCCACATCATATACCCAATCAGCATGGTAATACCAACAACCCGACAAGCCCTACAAGACATACTCTACACGTGTAATCACAACAGAGTAGATATCAAGAGTGGAGACTGTATATGAATTAAAATAGATCATCACAAGGGTCAAGCATAAGTATCATGCAGGAAAAACAGCAACCGATCATGATATAAGATAAAGCAGCCTAATTCATCCAATAATATCCATGCACTAAGTACAAGAAAATCTACATAGAGGCCAAGGAAGAAATACCCGCCTTAAAATGTAGATCGTGCCAAGTAATCCCGCGTCGAGACGCTCGTCCCGAATCCAAGTCCTGTAGAAATCAATATATTTATATTTTATTTAGCTAAATTCATATGAATTAAATAGCTAAATAAAATCCCTGACCCAATAGGATCACTCCAATCAAATCTGATCTCTAGCTAATCCTCCAAACAATCTTTAACCACCATATCTGATAACCCAACCAACAATCAATCCAATAATCCAAAGAATGATCACATAACAATCTATATCAACCAATCACCATATCCACAAATTCCAACCCAATACAAACCTCAATCAATCCAACACATACCAATAATGATCATGTTTAACTCCACCTAATGATCCAAATCTAATACGATAATAAATCCATTCTTAATCCAACTCCTAAAACCAAACATAATCCACAATCCTTCACTTCGATCCAAACAACTACAGATCACAAAGTCTCCAATATAATATGATACAAATCTTGATTTATCCATCCACAACACAAATGATATCAACCTACAATAACCTATCAACTAAATCATCAAACCATAATCAATCACAACTCCAATAATCCTCAATCAACACAATCATTTCCTCCTCCAATTCACATCTATATTTAGTAATTCATTTCCTACCAAACCTAGCACCATCATCACTTAAAAAACCATATCATCAACAAAATGCATCCTAATCTCCAAACACACAATTGGATCGATCCTACTTCACCATAAACTTAAATTAACCATCCATCCACCACAGAAATCTAGAATCAAACTCCATCAACCACACAAGAACAACCAACTACAACAAATCCTTCTACATGTTTCCATGTGCTCTAAACTAAACCTAATCTAATAACCATTAATAGCACTGATACAACAGAGCAATAATAGAAAGATCTAGAGATACATCACTAAAGGGAACTCACCTTGATGTATAGATAATAATTCTGAAGCACCTATCCCCAGCACGAACACTGCCCGTAAGCTACAAAAGATATTATTCACCAATCCTCTCTAAGAATCAGTCTAGAATCCAAATTATACAGCAAAGAATTGCTGAACTCTAACAAAACAGAAGCAGAACTTACCTAAATCGATCCCCACCTCTCAATCGAGACCTCAACAGCTACAAGAAGTAAAGGGGCAGTGATATGCTCACTAAGAATCCACCAAGAAGTTGATCCGATGCTTCCCACAAGTCCAGCCTCAGGAAGAACATCACAAAGCAACAAAACCCTAAATCAAAATCAACACTTCCTTAAATGAGCACAAGATCAAACCTCACCTTTTGGTCACATTGTTGGATCAATCCAGCTTGGTCGGACACTTCACATCAGAACCGGGATCATGCCTAGCATCAATCTTGAAGCTAGGTTGACAATTAAAGGTCAAGCTCTGGTGGTCGGCGATCAGGCGCGGGAAAGGGACGGCGACGGTTGGCCGGAAGGGAAGGAGCAGTGTCGCTGGTGCTCGCGGTGAACCGGCTACACCATGTGGCGTGGCCTGGTCGGGAGAGCTCAACAAGAGAGATCCGGCATCAACAATCTAGGGCACGACGACGAGATCAGGCGAAAAGAGGGTTGCGCCGGCGGTGAAGAGGAGAAGAGAGGAAGAAAGACTCCATGCCTCGGGAGGGAGAGGGAAGAGGGAGGCTCGGCCGGCGGTGGTTCAAATGGCGCCGGCGATCGCGAGCTCAGCGTCGGTAGTGGAGATGAATCGAGGAAGGTGGAGATCGCGCGAGAAATGGGAATCGGGAGAGGAAATCAAACATTTAGGGCTTAAGTTTTTAATTAAAATACCTAGGTTAACTTAATTAAATCTTAAGTTAACTTCTTAATTAACTCCCAACTTAAATAGGTATTCCAAACAGGCTCCGCTTAGCCCCACCGATTCATCCTCTCGAAACGAGTCATACAAACTCCCTTTAAATCCGGAAAAATTTCTAAAAATCCCCGAAAAATCCAATAAGATTTTTCGTCCAATAACATTTATTATTAAATCTTATGGTATCTTACAGCTAGTCCCCTGCAGACCATCAGCTATAGTTATCTTTGGTTTTGTTTATGCTTCTCATTTGACTATGTTTTAGACTTGGTATGATTTGGATTTTATTCTACTACATGCCTACCTGGATGGCAGAAGAGGTGAGTTCGCCAGATTTGAGCTTTACGAGTGTAGTTGAGTAGGGTGGATTTCGAGTCAGAGTACTATTGTTTGTGATTACTATTATTAACTGCGTGGTTGTGACAGCCAGAGGCTGAATATCTATATAAACTGCGTGGTGATTGTTTTTATTTATTGTTATTATTCCAGCCGCCTGTGGCTGAGGTATATGAGGATGTAGAAAAGTTTCAGATTGTCCACCGTATAGGGGAGATGCTGCCGAAATTTTCTCGGACAGGGACTCCTCTGGGGCGTGACACCTACAGAATTGATGATGTCCGAATGCATCAATTCGATGACTAAGAAAATTTTAATATATTCATAATTGCATATATAGAGATAATCACTAGTTGCGATCCAATCACAAATTCTCTTATGTTATGAATTATATTATGAACATTTAGTAAATGAGTTTAAGACAATCAAACATATAATATGCACTCAAATAGTGAATCTATACTTATCAAATAAATAGAAAAAATTGTAAGGTAATTGTCTTAAGACATCCCTCAAATATTAACATTCCCACTTGGCCTAAAGCCAATCGCCACAGTGTCCTAAACCGTAAGCATAGACATGACTCTCAAACTTGCTTTGTGGTAGAGCCTTTGTTAAAGGATCTGTTAGATTCCTTTCAGTGGAAATTTTCTCGAGTTGTATTTTTTTCCTACTAACGATCTCCCTGATCAGATGATAATGGCGAAGCACATGTTTTGATCGCTGATGATGTTGGTGCTGCGGGGGCCGGCAAGAGGGCGCAACATTTGTAAAAAAATAACCTTTCTTTATTTTTCCAACTCAGATCAGTAGTAATATCACAATTATAATAAACTGAAATGAAAGAGGCAAACAGATTTGACTTGGTTACAACCTAGGTGGTTGTTAATCCAAAGCGGTTGCAAAGCTCTACTAGAAACATCTCCTTCGTATAGGTGGAGAAGCCTCTTACACTCTTTGAAAAGCTTAGAAAAACTCTAGGAAATGATTACAGTAGTTGTTATACTATTTCCTAGCTCCAGGGGCCTTTTTATAGCTCTTGGAAACCCTATCCGTAGATTGAGGGTGCCTCCAAGGTGGATGGAGGCGCCTCTAGCAAGGCAACAGTGGATAAAGCTTTATTCGCTGCCAACGGCTATTTTGGCTAGGTCGAGGGCGCCCTCCATAGGCATGGAGGGCGCCTCCCATGCTTATGGAGGGCGCCCTCTATGCTTATGGAGGGCGCCCTCTGCCTGAAGAGGGCGGAGGCGCATGTGGCACCTCGGAGGCGCCTTCGACCTCTATTGAGGGTGCCTCCAGCAGGTGTGCTCAACTCCTTTCGCTCTCCTGTTGCTCCGATCGCCTGGGTAATTGTGGCCAACTAAAATAGGGCTCACTCGAACTTAATTTTTGGCCTTCTCCTCAAGATGCCTTCCACTCTGGCTTCTCGTCCCTCGAACGTCACGTACGTTCTTCTCATCCACCGATGTACTCTTCCATAGCCCTTTCATCTCTCAGATGCACGGAGCCCGTCAGCTCCCTTCCCGTGCCATCCTTCTCGCTGGCTGTGTCTTCCGCTCGACTTCTTGTGCTCCTAAGCTCCTGCACACTTAGACACAAGGATCAAACCAAACAAGACCTAATCTAACTTGGTTGATTACATCAAAATAACCACGGGGTCCAACAATCTCCCCCTTTTTGATGTGCATCAAACCAAGTTCAAGTTAGGGTAATAACAAACAAGTAGTAATAAAAGAATTTGTAAATAAAATATTTTAAGTATAAAGTTTATAATAAAAGAAATTGCAACACTAAGTATGAAATAAACTGATTTATCAAAATTTAGACTTATAAAATAGAGTTAGTAAAAATTCACAAAAATTCAGAATTTTGATAAAATCCTAAATCCCCTACTCCCCTTGAACTTGTACCTATTCCTCCCCCTTTAATCACATAAAAAAAAGGGTGAACAAAAAATTGGAAATTTTTTGAAATTAAGTTTTAGGAAGAAACTTGATTTAATAGAACAAGTAAAAGAAATTTCAAACAATTACTAAGTTTGTGAAGATTTTCAGATAATTGAAAAAATTTTAAAACATTATCTTAATTAATTTCACAAGCTTATCAGTTTGTCAATTAAATATTCAATTCAATAATTGACTTCCAAGTTATGGCAAGGCACTAGGCCTTCTTGGTTATTGGATCATCAACCACTTCTAGACAAAACCTTTTAAAGAATTTAAATATTTAATTTTTTTGAAAGCCTTAGATTTAAAAAAAAATGTTTAATCTAAATAAGATTTTGGAACTCAATATAAGTTCCTTCCTACTGGGTTAATTAAAAATTGGGGGGGGGGGGTATATATCTTCTGGGAATTCTTCTAAGTTGTCCTTGGTGATGTCTAATATACCAATTTAATCTACTATACATTCCATACTTTGATTTTTTTTTACAACTGTTCAATTTCA
Source organism: Zingiber officinale (assembly GCF_018446385.1). Lineage (NCBI taxonomy): Eukaryota > Viridiplantae > Streptophyta > Magnoliopsida > Zingiberales > Zingiberaceae > Zingiber > Zingiber officinale. The sequence continues at coordinate 86,850,125 of NC_055997.1, read as the reverse complement.
AGCATGTATGGTCATTCGAGCTTTTGATTTGAATTTTTAAATTATCATTTTGTGATTTTAAATTATCTAACTATCTTTTTAAATCAATGTTCTCTTTTTCCAATTTTACTAAATCTTTCGAAAGTACTTTAATAAACTGAAAGGAATACTCGGGTGAAAGAGCACGTATCACACTTACCTTAAGTTTTGAAGCTCCCCCTTTATCGTTGCTTTCTTCCGATGATCCTCCCCCATTATCTATGCTCATCTCTGAGTTGGTTTCATCTTTTTTTTGATGGATCGTCATTAGGGCTAGTCCGGTGTATGCTTCAATTTCATATTCGGAGGATGACGAATCGTCTTAGGTGGCTTTGAGATTATGTTTGGGTTGAGCTGGCTTCTTATTCTTTTCCTTGTCTTTGTTCTTCAGTTTCGGGCAATCATCTTTGATGTACCCTTCTTCGTTGCAATTGTAGCATCGGACGGTCCTTCTATTTTGAAGATACTTTCTCATATGCGATTTAAATTTATTAGATTTAATAAATTTATTGAACTTTCTTACCATAAGAGTCACTTCAACTTCATTGATGGATGTTTTAGAGTCTTGATCTTCTGTCTTTTCTTTTAGGACAACATTGTGATTTGTCTTTTTTATTTCTTTAGGATCTGCAATTCGAGATTCATGAAGTTCAAAAGTGGAAAACAAATTCTCTAGCATAATTACCTCAAGATCCTTAAAGACGTAGTATACATCAACTAAGGACGCCCATTCTGAAGTTCTCAGGAAGGTGTTGAGTGCATACCAGATTGAATCTCAGTTTGTTACCGATTCTCTGAGATTGTTTAGCTGAGTAATCAGTTCCTTGATTCGTGCTTAGAGTTGTGCTACCTTTTCTCCATTGTTCATCCTCGGGTTTGTTAGCTGGGTTCGGAGAATGTCTCGCCTTGCTAACTTTGCTTCCCAGGTGCCTTCATGAAGTTCTAGAAACTTCTCCTAGAGATATTTGGCGGAGTCATAGCTACTGATTTGATTAACCTCCTGGGGCGGAAGAACGTTGAGTAGATGGAATTTTGCTTTACCGTTCGCCACGAAGTCGGCTTGCTCCTTCTTCGTCCACTAATATTCTTCTTTGTCTTTTGGAACTATAAAACCATATTTCATTATTAATAGAATTTCAAAATCTATTTTGAAGAATACCTCCATCAAGCGTTTCCATTGTGTGAAGGCTTCCTCGAACTTTGGTGGGTGAAGATATAGGATTGAAAGTGCTAGAGGGGATGAATAGCGCTCGTGACTAATTCGTTCGTTTAGAGTAAAACATGTTGGGATTTTCGAGCCGTAAAAATCGCTTTTTGCATTGCGGATGATAGATCATTTGGAGTGATAGAGGGGGGGGTGAATATCGCGCTTTTTAAAACTATTCTTTTCTTTCAAATCAAAGTCATGCACAACGGAAAGTAAATAGAGACAGTTTGTTTACTTCGTTTGGAGCCTAACTCGACTCCTACTCGAAGGCTCGCGGTCCTTGACCGCACCGGTGAGCAAACCACTATAACTCTTCTTTCTGAAATTCTTCGGAAAGAAGTAGATCATACAATGGAGCAAGATAGTAACACCCTACTATTTTGCTTAAATGAATTACAAATGCAAGCTTAAAATAAATTTTACCGACAACTTAAAATGAAGATATAGCTTAGGTTGGCACTGTTGGATGAAGTCGCTTGCAAACTTGATGATGACGTGTAGCGTGAGCAGCTAGCAGAAGAGCACAAGAGTTGATCAGAAAGTTCTCTATGGCCTCTGACTTCGAGCCTCAATTTATAGGTATGATGGATGTTCGGTCGACCGATCCCTCTATTCGGTCGACCGAACCAGCTCTGATCCCTTCCAGCTGGAGTCTGACACTGGCTCGATATTCTGCATTAACTGGACTTCAATGGTTCGATCGACCGATCCCTCTGTTCGGTCGACCGAACAGGCCCTTCCCTGTTCGTCGAGATTTACCGTGATCAGCATTTACTGCGCCTCTAATATTGATGGTTCGGTCGACCGATCAGTGTAGTTTCCTTCTGCATCTGATCGTTGCTGATTAAACTGATCTATGCTGAGTCATCTTGGTTCGGTCGATCGATCCTCTGGTTCGGTCGACCGATCCGGCCAAACCTACAACACAGTATTAAGCAAAGGATCCCTACAACACAAAGGTTAGCACAGTAATATATAATGCATGAGTATGACAGTTAGGACTGTCTTGATCTCAAATTGGAAACCTTCCCAGTTTCTTTAGTTGGATCAGTGACCTTAGGTTGTTCCCTTCGAGAACTCGACCTCACTGTCACTCTTCCAGTTGCTTACCTCAACTTACCTGCCAAACATAATCCTCCAGACCTGTTTGGACTTTTGCCTGCTCAGTGTCTGATCGCCTGATCCACTAAGACTTTTCCTGCAATACTACATTAGCCAACAGTAATAATAGTAATACAGAATACAATGATAAACCTAAACCTAGATTTACCGAGATCCGCTGGTCGACCGGAAACCATCCGATCAACTTTGCTTGGAGTTCACTCCTCCAAGATTTCTCATTACCTAAGGTTACCACCCCCTAGGATTTTCTCCACTTGGCTTCACTCACCAAGACTCAGTATTCGACTACCCAAGGATCAAGTCCTCCAGACCTATCCACCTGGCTTCCACAATATATTGAGATTTCCCTTACCTAGCCTACAACTAGGACTCAGTATTCGGCTACCCAGGGATCAAGTCCTCCAGACCTATCCACCTGGCTTCCACGATATACCGAGATTTCTCACCTTGGCTAGCCTCTAACTAAGACTTCCCTTGCCTAGCCTACAACTAGGACTTCCCTAGATCAAGCTTCATACTTAAACATACTTAAGCATACTTAAACATATTTGTCTGACATTAAAACCTTGGAGGTCGATTGCACCAACAGCGGAAACCTCGAAATCCCATGCCACCGGATCTGTGCGAAGTTATAAAACAAAAATTTTCGTGTACATGTTTTCTAAACCTAGATCTACTCTAGATCTACATGGTAAAGAGATTATCCTTGATGTGAAGCCCTTCACTTATCTCGCTCGTCCAAGTTTGCCGGATCTCGAGAGTGTTCAAGTGGGCACTCCTCTATACGTATCCACACGAACAATTAGGTGGAGAAAAACCAAACAAAAGGTGTGCTAGCACCTTTGAAGGTTCGGCCAAGGTGGAGGAGAGGGAGAAGAAGATGAGAGGAGGAAGAAGAAGGAGGTTACAAAAACCAAAATGAAACTCACACAAGAGTTAAGTGGTCGGCCACTTCACAAAGCTTTTAAACCTCCATGGGATATCAAGAGTCAAGGCTCTTGATCTCCCTCATGAGGTGGCACACACATGTGCTAGCTTTGATGATGTGGCACATCATCATTAGTCCACTTAATGTCAACTCACAAATGAGGTAGCAATGGTCAAGTCAAACTTGACCTTTCATCTTCCTCTCAAGTCAAGTCAAACTTGACCACTTCTCTCCCATGGTTGATCAAATCTAACCATTGGTTCAAGTCAATTTTAATTTAATGAATCTCTGTTCATTGAATTAAATTGGCTCAATGAGTCTAAGTCCAAATTAGACTCATTTAACACATGAACCAAATTGAGTCCAACTCAATTAGTTCACTTTGGATTACTTTTAATCCAATTTGGTTCATCATATGAACCTAATCCTCTTGGTTCATCAAATGAACCTAATCTCCATCTAATTGCCCTTTGTGTGTGACCCTATAGGTTCTTGTAACATTGGCAATGTTCCTAAACCCATTTAGAAGCATAAGTAATAAGCGGTATCTAGCAACACATCATTACTACCCAAGTTATAAGAATATTGAGATCCAACATCACCTTGTGACTACTAATTGTGACTCTTCGCAATATGTGACAATGTCCTTCTATCCTAGACATCTAGATTGATCAATGTGAGGCATAGACCGTGTCATCCTCTAATCAATCTAAATCTTGAACTCCAAGTAGACTCACTCAATCAAATGAACTCAACATCTCATATTAACTCATTTGAGCATGGCCATGCACTTAGTGGTCTCACTCTATCAAGAATAATGATGTCACTCCCGTTATATAGGAGGGATTGATCCCATCTACATCACTCACATCCCTCTGCATAATTTATTACATACCCAGTAATCGCCTTTATAGTCCACCCAGTTACAGGTGACGTTTGACGAAGCCAAAGTATGCAACTCCTTATGTAGGGAACCATGGTGACTTCAGGTCCAAGGACTAATAGTCATACTAATAGCCACATGAGAAAGTATATGACACTCATATAACGATTCCTGATACTTTCTCATGGCGGGTCATTCAGTATAACGATTCAGTACCCATGTGTCAACTTGATATCTCTATATCCATGACTTGTGAGATCAAGTCATCGAGTTAACCTATATGCTAGTCTCATCACATTAATATTGTCCCTGAATGTTAATACTTGACTAGGAATGATTAAGAGTAGTGTTCTCTATATCATCTCACTATCGATTCAACCAATCGATTAATATAGATAAGAACCTTCTACTCAAGGGCGCTATTATACTTAGTTATTTGACACCAATACAAGTAAGTATAATAACCATAAAGAAATACCTTTATAAGTATATAGGAATATGATACATCAAGTCCATATAACAATCATCATATGATTGGCTCTAGGGACGCAGTAGAAAATAAAACAAACAACGCAAACACCAAGATTTTACTTGGTTCGGAGCCTGTGGCGACTCCTACTGCAAGGCTCGCACGTAAGAGTACTTGCGATGGGCAATCACTAATCAATCTAAAATAGTTAAAAATGATTACAGTTGTAGTACAAGGAACTTCTAAATAAAAACAATACTGATAGCTCTGTTTGAGAAAATCTCTAGAAGAAACATCGTCGGAGCTTTCGGGCGTCGTAGAAGCGTTTTCTGAGCAGCTTGAAGAAGCCGAAGTTGTTCGTTGTGTTGTTGTGAAGCTTTTGGTCAAAGCTGCTTTTATAGGCTATTCCGGGCGCCCGGAACCCCTTCGGGCGCCTGGACCACGTGGCTTGGCCACTCCGTGCGCACCATATCAGCTTGGTGATAACTTTTGAGTTCCGGGCACCTGGTCTGACTTCGAGCACCCGGACCAGCTCGAGGCACCCGGACCAGCTCGGGGCACCCAGACCAGTTCGGGGCACCCGGACCCCTTCCGGGCACTTGGACCAACTTTTTCCAACTCCTTATTTTCTACAAAATAAAGTTAGTCCAGACATAAAATAATATATATAAACTGAAATTTGGCATCCTCTAACTATCCGATTCTGACTTTGAATTTCGTTGAAACTCTAGGTCGAACCAATGCCTACTATTCCCTCGATGGGGAACGCGTCCTCACCTACTCCTCTTAGGAGAGTTTACATGTTGCCAGATTGGTCCTCTAGATTGACTGGACTTTCTGCCTAGGGTTACCACCCCCTAGGACCTAGGGTTACCACCCCCTAGGGTTTTCCTCAACCTATGGTTACCACCCTCTATGATCTAGGGTTACCACCCCCTAGGGGTTTCTACCTGCCTAACCGAAACTAGGACTTTCCATCACCTAGGGTTACCGCCCCTTAGGACCTAGGGTTACCACCCCCTAGGGTTTTCCACCTGCCTAGAATCCACTAGGACTTTTGTCTAAGACAACTTAGGACTTTCCTACAAACTCAACAAATCTTATTAGATAATAAGACAACTTAACTTTGGACCCTTTGACATAATCAAAACACAGGTTCGATCGTCGAATGCTTCTCTCATCAACAGAATGCTTGTATTGGCCATCGTCTTGATCTTGATGCTTCAGTTGACGGTTAGTCCTTCTGAGGCGGTTGGGCTCTGATACCACTTGTTGGCCCCGCTACGCCAACAGATGAGACCTCGGTTTCTTTGCTTGTGTAATGGCTCTAGTGTTGTCGTAATAAACAGGTAATGCTTCAATAATAGATGGAACCATTCCAAGTTCAATAATGAACTTCTTGATCCAAACCGCTTCTTTGCTGCTTCTGAAGCTGCAATGTATTCCGCCTCATAGGTAGAATTTGTACTAGTATTTTGCTTAGAACATTTTCAACTAATTGCACCTTTATTTAATATGAATATGAATCCAGACTAGGACTTGGAGTCATCCTTGTCCGTCTAGAAACTAGCGTCTGTATATCTGCATATGGTCATATCACCATCTTCATAAACTAAGAACATATCCTTGGTTCTTCTTAAGTACTTAAGGATCATCTTGACAGCTACCCAATGATTCATTCCTGGATAAAACTAGTATCTGCTCATAACACTCAGAGCATATGATACATCAAGTCTTGTACATAACATAGCATACATGATAGATCCTATTGCAGACGCATAAGGTATCTTATCCATGTAAATCCTCTCATCTTCTGTGCATGGGCACATAGACTTCGGAAGTTGAATTTCATGCCTCATAGGTATGAAACCTTTCTTGGATTCAGACATGCTAAACCATTTTAGCATTTTGTCTATATATGTCGGCTGTGAAAGACCAAGCAACCTTTTCAATCTATCTCTATAGATTTTCATCTCGAAGATGTAAGTTACTTCTCCCATGTCTTTCATGGAGAACATATTAGACAACCAAACTTTAACTGACTGTAGAGCTGGCACATCGTTTCCTATAAGGAATATGTCATCAATATATAACATTAGGAATATGACTACACTTCCACTAATTTTTTGATACATACAAGGTTCGTCTGGATTTTATGAGAAAGCAAACTGTTTGATCGCCTCATCAAAAATAGATATTCCAACTCCTAGATGCTTGATTTAGTCCATAAATGGGTCGTTAAAGCTTGCATACTTTATTCTTGTTGATAGATGTGAAGACTTCGGGTTGTGTCATATACACATCCTTGAGCATATTTCCATTAAGAAAAGCTATTTTCACATACATATGTCAGATCTTATAATCATGATAAGTTGATATGGTCAGGAGTATTTGAATGAATTTAAGCATGGCCACAAGTGAGAAAGTTTCGTCATAGTTAATTCCTTGCCTTTGACGATAGCCTTTCGCCACCAACCTTGCCTTGTAGGTAATAATATTATCAACCATGTCAGTTTTCTTCTTGAAAATCCATTTTCACCCTATAGGCGTAATGCCTTCAGGTGGGTCCACCAGGTTCCAAACTTAATTTTCGTACATGGAATTCATTTTCAACTTCATGGCAGTAAGCCACTTGTCCTTTTCTGAAATATTCAAAGCCTCTTCATAATCAATAGGTTCTTCATCCTCGATGAGTAACACATCATTCGATTCTCTTACAAGAGATCATATCTCTCAGAAATATTGTGTGTCCTACCTAATCTACGAGGAGGTTGTATCATAATCGATTGTGGTTCTTGACTAGGCATCTCATGAGTATTTATTAGAGTCTCTTGAACTTCATCAAGTTCAACCATACTCCCACTTGCTTCCTGTAAGAGAAATTCTTTCTCTAGGAAGGTAGCATACCTTGAAACAAACACCTTTTGTTCTAAGGGGTGATAGAATTGGTAACCCTTAGTTTCCTTAGGATATCCAATAAAAAAACACTTATTAGACTTGACATCCAACTTGTCTAATATAGTCCTCTTCACATAAGAAGGACATCTCCATATCTTCAAATAAGATATGAGGGGTTTCTTACTAGTCCATACCTCATATGGAGTAGTTGAGATTACCTTAGTCGGGACTCTGTTTAGCAAGTAACAGCTATCATGAGTGCATAATCCCAAAAGGTCTTGGAAAGATTTGCATGATCCATTATTGATCTAACCATGTCTAACAAGATTTGATTATGCCTTTCCGATACATCATTATGTTGTGCCGTATAAGGTGGAGTCCATTGAGACAATATACCATTATCCCTTAAATAATCTAGAAACTCTTGGTTTAAATATTCACCACATCAATCGGATTGAAGTATCTTAATATTTTTACCAAGTTGTTTCTCTACTTCACTTTTAAATTCTCTAAACTTTTCAAAGGCTTCAGACTTTTGTTTCATTAGATACACATATCCATAACGAGAGAGATCATCAATGAAAGCAATGAAGTAGTTATAACCTCCTAATGCATGAGTTGTCATTGGTCCACATACATCGGTATGCACGAGTCCAAGTAACTCATCAACTCATTCACCCTTTCGAGAAAAAGGTAACTTTGTCATCTTGCCTTTTAAACATGAATCACATGTATCAAATGTATCTAATTCAAATGATTCGAGAACTACAATCTTTTACAATTCGGACATGCATTTCTTGTTTATATAGCCAAGGCGACAATGCCACGAGTAAGAGGTTAATTGATTATCTATTCAGATGCGTTTATTACTCTTTTCGATATTGAGTACGTCAATTGATATTTCTAACGCATAGATCCCATTGCATAATGTTCCAGTTCCATAAAGAACGCTATTTAGGTTATATAACAACAATTGTGACTAAAAGTTAAATGGAAACCTTTTCTATTTAAGCAAAAAATAGAAATAATGTTCTTTATTAATGCTGGAACAAAATAACAATTATCTAGTTCTAAGACAAGTCTACTAGAAAGCTTTAACAAGTATGTTCCGATGGCGACTACAACAACCTTTGCTCCATTCCCAACTTGCAGACTTGTTTCTCCCTTGACGAGTCTTCTGCTATTCCTTAGCCCATGTATGTCATTACATATATGTGAGTCACACCCAGTATCCAATATCCAAGTGTCTAAGGAAATAACATGACAATCAATAACGAAAATACCTGAAGAGGATGGGACATCGGATGCCTTATTCTTCTTCATGAACTCAAGATAGATCTTGCAATTTCTTCGCCAGTGTCCCATCTTGCCACAATGATGGCATGAGCCCTTTTGTGTCGGTTCTACTATCTCTTCCCTTTAGCCTAATGTTTTGGCTTCCTCTTAGAACCTTTCTTGGAGGAGTCTACTAACATCATAGTTTTCTGTTCACCCTTAACAGAAGGCTCCACAGTGTTGAGCATATTTATCATCTTGGGGATGGTCGATTCCAAATTATTTATCCGATAATTCATCACAAATTGTGAATGACTTATCGTAAACTATGTAAAATTAAGTCAATGCTTAACTCATGATCTATTGTAAAACTAAGTGATGTTGAACGCTCTATGTAGTCGTTCATCGTTAATACGTATTGTACTTCAGACGAACCCTCCTGTATCTTTTGAGCAAAAGAGAACCTTGGAGATCTCGAACCTTTCGGATCTAGCTTGCTCATCAAATAGCTCATGAAGATGATAGACAATATCATAAGCATCCAATGCTCATGTTGTTGGAGTCATAGAGGCCAGCATGATGCAACTAGCAAGTATAGAATTATCCTTATATTTCTGAAGGGCCAACAGTTGGTTCGTAGTTGCATCGGCATCAAGACTGGTGGGAAGAGACTGATCAAGGACATAAGCTAGCTTCTCAGCTTTGAGAACAATTCTCAAATTTCAAAACTAGTTCAAGAAGTTTGGCCTAGTCAGTTTGTTCGAGTCCAACATCGAACACAGATTAACAAAAGTCATAATTTAATGATTAGCCTAGAAATACAAAAATGAGAATGTATAAAAGACATAATTTTATTTATATAAACAATTTACATAAAAGCCCGCTTATTTATCAAATTCAAATATCCTTATTTTGAATTCGGGAGATGGTAGGTTTTCTTTAAGTGAGTTGATATCCACCATAGATAAGAATAATCTTGACTTTGGCTAACAATTTATTCTTAGCTATAGCGGTAGATAACATATTTACTGATTGCATATCACTTATATCCAACTATCACATTATGCTAGCAACTAATTAATTTTTGCATAAACATCGGGTTATTAACACATTAACAAGTATACATCAAATGCACATCACCCAACTTCACCTCTATTCACATTAATCATGGCTTTGGCACAACAAATTAGCGCTTCAAGTTTAAAACCAACCCATTAATCATGAGATTGCATCTCTATGGTTTGAACATGTTTAATTTCAAGTTGAGCTTGACTTTGGTCAACAACTCAAAAAAGAACTTAAACTCTGGTTCTTACCATATTAATCGAAAGTGTAGGTTTTAATATTAAGTAAAGGATTTGGATCTCATCTACATCATGCAAAATTCTATCTACATGACATTGCACGCATGACATAAATAATGACATGGCACGTCGCACGCATGACATAAATGATGACATGACACATCACACGCATGGCATAGCATGACACATCATACGTATGGTAATATCTAATCACATCACAAGTAAAATCTAATCATGTCATAATTAATGCATCTACATGGCATACAATATGCTATCTTCATGGCATAAATTTACATATGTCATAATTCTATTTTGTAAATAAAATATATTATAAATTTGATTTTAATATATCAAGATTTATCTAATCAAATTAGGAAAACCAATTTTTAAATTTATTTAACATATCTCATCTAGAATCTTTATATCAATCAAAAATCTTTAATTATTTTGGAAATAAATTTCAAAATTAATTTCCTAAGCATTTAAGAAATAAATAATTAATATTTCTAATTTATTATAGAATAATTTAAATTTAAATTTTTTTGAGATTTTTAAAATCTTTCCAAATTTGATATTTCCTCACAATTTAGGAAAGTTTCCAAAAATAGAATGTTTTAATAAATCTAAAAAATTTTAGAAAATATTAATTCTATAATTTAATTTAGGATATCTCAAATCTATAATTTTTATAATTTTTCCAAATTTGGTATTCCTTAACAATATAGAAAACTTTCCAAAAATAAAATATTTTAATAAATCCAAAAATTTTAGAAAAGATAATTCTATAATTTAATTTAGAATATTTTAGATATGGATTTTTTAAAAAAAAAAATTAAAATCTTTCCATATTTGGCATTACCTAACAAATTAGGAAATTATCTAAAAAATAGAATATTTCTTAAAATTTTAGAAAATTCCATAAATGATAATTTCTAAATTAACAGAATATTTTCAAATTTAATTTTCTGAAATTATATCAGAAACTTTCTAAGAATGAAATTTCTTTACAATTTAGAAAACTTGCTAAAAATAATTTTTTTTTAATAATTCCAGAAAATTTTCAAAATTAATTACAACACAAATTATGAACCGTAAAACAATGTTATGATCATGTTGAAACATGATCAGGCTCTGATACCACTCTTGGGATATGCCTGATATGGTGTGTGCTAAAATATGTTTCGTAAATATGCGCAGTGGAAAATAAAATAATAATAATTCCTAAATTATTATATCACACGCACCACACGCATACAAGGATACAACATATCAAACATGATCTCATAATTAAATTTTTACGAAAAATAAATTTACGCTAAGTGTACCTTATGAATGACCTATAATGAGAAGAGCATCAACCGTAACGACGTTGTTGAACCTCGCCTCTATTCGTATCCATGCCGAGCTCCTCAAGACAACTCCTTAAGTACAAACCTCTCCTTTGGAAGTTATTAGCCATGAGCGAAGAAGAGGGATCAAAAGGAAGAGGAAGAGAAGCACACAAGAAAGAGATTTCTTCCTTGTGGTGGTCACGACAATAAGGGGAAGGGCTTCCCCTTGTTGGCGGTGGTAAAGAGAGAGGGGAGAGGGAGAGGAGAAGAGAAATTGGGTTAAGATTTTCCAAAAACCTTACAAGACAATTAATGATCTCATGTTTATAATCTTCTCTCAACCATATCAATATATAGCCCTCATTAATGAATTGGATTAGAAAGCTCAAATCCAACCCATTATCCCTTAACCAAAAATTAGTCCATTAACCACTTGGTTTGGTTCACAACCAAACCAAGTTGGTTCATGACTAGTTCATGATTAAACCAAATATGGTCCAACTCTTTCATAAGAGATGTAGCTCATCCGCTCTTCCATTGCGACAAATATTTTCATATTTATCTTATGTATGATCCAACCAAACATTTAACTCTTGATCTAAGAATCCTATTCTTTAACTTATTTTACATCTTTTAAAGACTCGTTAGTGCGTGTGACCCAATAGGTTCCTGGTTTATCTTGGTCGTCCATAATTAACTATTTAATTATAAAATGATCATGAGTGGCACCTAGTAGTACATCATGATCCCCAATTAGTCAGAAAATCATAGTTGATCTTAGAATTAATTCTAAACCCTTCAGCAGTTACAGTGAGTCGTGCCTCATTCCTTTCACTCGTCTTATACCCACTTAGTTTAGGATATGGTCTATGTGTCTTGCCCCCACTAGGCTGACTACGTCACACCTAGCCCAAGTAATACTTCCATGTTATACGGATTCAAATTACTTGTACATGTGTACATGTGTACATGGGTCTCACACTCTTAACATGTGATGCTTTGGCTAAAAACTTTGAGTAATAATCCTAACGAGTAATCATAGGGTATACGTCTCCCTACAAGGAGTGATGAATCCTCTATGGGCTATCCAAACACCTTCAGACACTTTAACTTATACTCAATCATCATGGGTCCACACCTCAATGAGATGCTCGCTTAAGATGTTAAAGTATAAGTCTCCATGTCTAAGATGACTTGTATACCTCAAGTCGAAAGAAACTTGCACTTATGCTGCAGTAAGAACTTCACAGACATATCTATATATATGTAGAGAACCTTATGAAGTCTTACAGTGAGTCACTCCAATGAACTAGTTACCATAACCAACATCCATGTTTAACTCTCGACATCCCAATGTCTCTAGCCAGTGAGAAAACAGCTGCTTGGATGAACCAAGGAGTATAACTCATGCTAGTCTTACAGAATTGATGATGTCTGAATGCATCAATTCGATGACTAGGAAAATTTCAATATATTCATAATTGCACACGTAGAGATAATCACTAGTTGCGATCCAATCACAAATTCTCTCATGCTATGAATTATATTACCGATGATGCGATGCCCATCTTGGTGAGCGGAGGCGAGATCGCATAAAAGCACAGAGAAATGGTTGTCGGAAGCACTCGAGGAAGAATACGAAGAAAGTGACGTGACGAGCTTATAAACTTCAGGTTTGGTCGACCGGAGCCGTCCGATTTAGGTCACGAAAGCCAAGGCATCGAACGAGCCATCGAATTCAAACCGCCAAATGTCACATCAATGCCTTATCGCGTCAGACGTACAGCAACGGCAGGCGTGACACGTGTCGCATCACCACAAGTCGGCAATTAATGACGACATGGAAGCACGCTCAGCCTAATGAGCGAGGATTTACATGATTTCCAAGAAATCTAGGTGACGTCAACCTGGCTAACGCTCGCCCGAGATAGCCCAAGGAGAATTTCTATGAGTGTAATCCTTCATCGTGCTGATTGAATCAAAGGAGCATACCTATACCCGAACGACAAGCTTCAACAGGCCGATCAACGAGGATCAGTCTTATCCCGATCGGAGACCACACTGTGTCAAAGGCCGGTCGGGAGGAAACCTACTCGGATAATTGTCCAGTCAGTCGGACTATAGCCTCCTTCGACTAGACTTGAGGGGGAGGCTTGTGATGCGGTGATGATGAAGGGCCCCACCCCGCTGCCATGGTGGAGGTCAAAGGAGGTCAAAGTCAAGACGGTCAGCGATCAATGAGTGATCGATATCGGCCGATCGGGTGAATCATGCTCCGACCGGGGAGAGGGCTCTAACCCGTCGTCGACTTCAATACGGGGAGCATTCAAACAACCAACGCTCAAGGGAGACGGTGCGTAGAAGTCGAGCCGAGCGACTATCCCGCTCGGCAAGACAACAGGCATGACATCAAAAGTTCAACTTTGACCGAATGGCTGTCTCGCTCGGCTAGACAGTAAAGTATGACATCGATAGAGTTCGACTTCGACCGAGCGGTTATCCCGCTCGGTCCATAAACAGAGCATGCGGATAGTGGACTTCAGACCGAGTGACTATCCCTCTCGGTCCGACAGCGGACAGCGCGTAGACAGTGGAATTTCGGCCAAGCGGCCATTCTGCTCGGCCAAGCAACAGACACAATAGGCTATCTTTCGATATCCTTTTGGGAGCTAGTGCCGCTAACAGGTGGTATGGTCGGACAGAGGATAGTATGGCGGAAGTTTCTACTGTCACTTCAGAGACATGCTTGACTTGTTAAGGTACTGTGTCAGGGATACTTTACTAACAAGTCTTTTCAGGAAAATCTTCGAGATACGTGCTCGCTTGGGGAAGCGTGCACATGCGCTACCGAAGCTCTATATAAAGGGGGGTCCAAGCTTCAGCGGAGGTATGCAATATCTTACTGTTGCGCTATAGTCTTCTTGTTGCTCCGCCATTTGCATCTTCTACTTCACTGAAGACTAACTTGTGCATCGGAGGGCTATCGGCGAGGACCCCTTCCCTGGCACGGTACTGACGCCACTTATGTTGCAGGTCGGAGTGGAGTCCACAGGAGGTCAGCGGGAGCGCCACATCCTAGCATCCATCTCATCGACATTCGAATAGGATAAATGGGCATTCAGTAAATGAACTTAAGACAATCAAACATATAATATGCACTCAAATAGTGAATCTATACTTATCAAATAAATAGAAAATGTAACAACCCAAATTTTCTCATTTAGAGTCCTAATAGTAATTAAAAATATTTAGAAATGTCTTAGAAATATTCTAAGATTTTTAGAAATTTTTAGAGTATTTTTATGTAATTTTTGGAGTTCGTTTGATATTTTTACCAAAAGGAAGAAGTTTCAAAAAAATAAATAGGTACGGCCGAGGTTCGAACCCATGACGTCCGGCCGAACCAAGCCTTAAGCAAATCTGGCTGACCAAGTGCCCAAGCGGGTGTTGTTGATCAAATAGAGGTTGGAATTATATTTAAGCAGTAGTTAGATAACAGAATGCCCTAGTTATAAAAAGAGGACTTAATTTTCCTAAGACCTAATCCCTCTCTTCCCTTCTCTCGCGCGCGCCGTTCTCTGCTCGGGCGGAAACACAAAGGAGGCTAGGGCTTCACTCCGGTGGTCGGTCGAGGGGGTTTCCGAGAGATTTCTTCATCCTCACAATCCTCTCAGCAAGGAGAACACGTAGGCGCAAGAAGAGGCCGAAAAACTCGAGTTATCCGAACCCTAGAAGCCCTCCTAGTTCGGCTGTGAGTCCAAGAAGCAAGGTAAGTTGCTACTCACCTACGGTAAGGGTAGTTTCGAGTTTGATTTGGTGTTTTTTTTTTTGTTTTTCGGAATAAGCCGTGAAGAATTATGGATTTCTAGAGATCTAGTTTTTGAATTTTGCTGTGGAGATTGTGTTTAGGGTTGTTGCCGTGAGACTCTAAGAAAGAACATGAAAGGGTAGGCATGTTGAGCATTTTTATTCCTTTTGATATAGAGCAGTTGGCATTGAACAGGGGAAGAGCTGTGGTTTCAGGTTGTTTGTGATGGTTGCTGCCATGAACTCAATTCCGAATTTGTTAGATTGGATATGAATAAGAAAGAGTTAGTTTTTCTTCTAAAACATGTAGGTTTGTTTTTGTTAGGCTTTTAGTAGCTGTTCAGCATATTAACTTTCTTACAAGTTGTGATCACCTATAAAACAAGTTAATATGTGATGCAATCCAGTCACAGATTATTGGTATTAAAGGTACTAATATGAGATGACAAGTACGTGATCACCAAAATACAAGTCTGTGACCTCTGACAAGGTGTTTAAAAGTATAGCATATTAACTTTATTAATTGTTAGTTTTCTTTCTGACTATTAGGACCCAAAGTTAATATGTATGGATTGTTTTGTGCTTACAGTGGTGTAGGAAAAATTTTATACATGTAGTTTCATGAAGAACAGCTACGTTGTAGGTTTTCGGTAGCAAAACCTTTAATAGTTGCAAGGTGTGTATTTTGTTAGTGAGCAAGCCGTGGGTTCACCTTGGCTTTGGGTGCACATACCATGAACAACTAGTTTTAGTTTTAGTACTTTTAGCAGTGCAGTTTTCTTATTGCTATTAGATGAGTAATCTTCCTTGCTATTGAATATGCATGAGCAGATTTATCTTTAGTTTTCATTTGCTATTTTAACAAGCATGAGTAGCCATGTATTTTAGTGGAATAATTATGTGTTCTATTAAACCTTTTTAGGGGATTATGAGTAGCTATAAGTAAGAAAAGACCAAGGTCTTGATAGGATCCCTAAATTTTAAGTATTGGGATCAGCAGCACACCAAGTGTCCAAAGGAATGCCAAGGCATTTTATTGTAAGAATATTAAAAGATAACAAGTATTTTATTTGAAAGAGGCTAGTACCTGACTTCCAAGGTTGTCGTTAAACAAATCCAGGTGATCAATTCCAAGGTCTTGGCCCTGGTAAGACCAAGGTCTTTACCCTCGTAGGACTGGTGACTAGCTACCACAGTCCCTATTAGGGAGCGCACATTGGTACTAAGCCTGGGCCCCAGAGATGCTTTATTATTATTTTGAAGTATAAGAGTATAAGTTTTGGAACAAACAAAATAAACTTTATATCAGTTTCAAGTTCAGCAAGTTAGTTATTTTAGTTTATTTCAGCAAGCTAGTTTCTTTTAATTCGAAGCATGCAGCATTAGTTTTATTTGTTTCCTGAGTAGTTTATTGAGCATGATTAGCCTTGTCTTCCAAATGCAGTTTTATTCTTGTATATCATGAGTATGCAAACTTTAGTGCTTTGCTATTAGATTAACATGAGCAGCTATATATATGTTTTCTTTTAGAGCATTCAGTTTCTAGTATCTTCTTGTATACATGCACATTCGAGTTTTTGTGAGTTAGACAGCGCTTACTAAGCATTCGCTTATAGTTTGCATTTCCTCTTACTGCAGATAAAGAAAAGGAAAAGCTATAGCAAAGGAAGGTGACAAGGAGGTGTTCGATGTTATGTGTGATGGTAGGACTATGGGAGAGACTTGGGACGATATTAAGTTTTCCGTGTTTTAGTGGATAAGAAACATTTGAGATTATACTTTATATTCCATGTCATTTGAGATTGTTCTTGTTTTAGATTGCATGCTAAGATGAGCTCAGTGTAGTAAGTAGGTACTTTTGTGTTTGCATTGTGATATAGTTTCATATGTTTTCTGTCATTATGAGTTATATGTGCATGTCAGTATTGTATTGTATTTTAGTCCTGCTGTACTGCATATACTCTGCCGAAATTTTAAGTTTTCTGGAAAAATTTAATGGTACAGTTTGCTATACTAGTTAAGTAAGAATTCTATAGTAGTTATGTAACGGTCATCTTTAGTGAGTAGTGAGAAGGGTGGTCGTTACAGAAAAAACTGTAAGGTGATTGACTTAGGACATCCCTCAAATTCTAACACTTCCTTCTCGTCCGCCAGGGTACTCCGCTCGCTTGGGTGATTTTGGTCATCCGGAATAGGGCTCACCCAAACCCATTTTCCAGTCTTCTCGAGCAACCTTCCACTCCGGCTTCTCGTCCCTCAGAAACATTATGCGCCTCCTTCTCGTCCACCAGTATATTCTTCCGCAGCACCTCATCCCTCGGATGCACCCAACCTGTCGACTCTCTCTCATGTCATCCTTCTCGCTAGCTGCGTCTTTCGCTCAACTTTTTGTGCTCCTAAGTTCCTACACATTTAGACATAGAGCATCAAAACATAATAGAATCTAACTTGACTTCATTTAATCACATCAAAACTACCACGGGGTACTTGCAATCTCTCCCTTTTTGATGTGAGCGACCCCAAGTTAAGTTAGGGTAAACTAAAAATAGATAGTAATAAAAATGGCAAGTATATATTTTGCATATAAAAAAGATTGTGCAAAAATTAAAAAATCTACCCTCTCCTTAGACTTAACCTTTAGTTCTCCCCCTTTGATTACATTAAAAATAGAGGTACACATATGGAAGTAATTTGAAATGAATTTAAATAAAATCTAAGGGATAAAATATGATGACTATTATCAAAAAAGATAAGAAGTTTAAGTTTCAAAAATCTTGATTTATAATTTTTAAAACATTATTGAAAGAAAAATGTTTGAGAATTTTTAAATGTTAAAAAATCCTAAGAATTTTTGTAACAAAGAAATATCCAAAAGTTGTGATAAATTTTCAAGAAATTATGAAACCGATTTAAGGCAAAAATAAATTCTTTTCTAAATAAAGAATTTATTTTAAAAATTGCATATTTTCTATGAAAATATCATGAGCAATTTTCTAATAGTGTAATAGAGCAAAAAAATGAATTCACAATACCTATCTTTTGATAATTTTGAAAAAGTTAGCATTTGGATATATAATTTATACAAAATTCAATAACGGTAACAAAATTTTGAAAATTTTTCCATCAATAGAGAATATGATAAGTTTTAAAAAATAAATTTTTCAATAAGTCTACGAAATATTTCTAAAAAACTATGATTTTTTAATAAGAAATCATAGAAAATAATGCAACAAAAAAATTTGACAATTTTTCTCTAGATAAAATTCTCTTTCTTGGAAAAATTTAATTCTAATAAAAATCATACACAAATATTTATTTGAAAACATTAGAAAAATTTTTTAATTCAATTAAAAATTAGGGCATGCAAAAAAAAATAATTTAGTCACTATTTTGGTACCCAATATAAATTTCATCCAACATGATTAATTAAAAATTTCTTAGGGATATATTTTGACGAACACTCTGTAATTTAGCCCTTGTGATATCTAAGATGTCACTTAAGTCTTGAATTATTTCTAAAATTTGAAGAAATAAAAGTAGAACATGCAGAATTTTTTAAATTTTGTATTTGCCCCTTTAAATTTTTATTTTTTATTTTTAGTTTGTCGAAATCCGACAAGTTGTTGCTAGAGTTCCTTTTAACTCATTATTTTCTTTTAATAATTTTTTATTTTATATTTCTACTTTACAAGAATTTTTTGATAATATTTTTATAAATTTAAACAATTTATCTAGAGGTAAAGATCGTACCTGACTTACCTTGCCAATCTTAGAATCTGATGCTCTCCCTGTAGAGCTGTCTTTTTCTGATGTTCCTCCCCCTTCAACGCTGCTTTCTTTCAAAGACTCTCCCCCTTCATCGATGCTCATCTAGGATAAGCTTTTTGTATCTTCAGGTAGGTATTCGGCTATAAGAGTTGTCACGGCAATTTCCTCAGTCTTGGATTCTTCTGATGATGACTCAGTGTCCATCGAGGAGTTGGATTTGATTTCTTTTTGTTCTTTTTAGAGCTTCAAGAACTTTTTCCAAAGTTCTTTTTGTTAGACGTTGCATCAGTTGCAACGTCAGGAAGATGAAGGGGTGCCCATTCACCTTCATCTTCCTCCATTGAAAGCAGCCATCAAGGCATTGGTTGTTAACCGATGTCTTGCTTGCTATATATGATGGCGTCCAAGGAAATCAAAGAAGAGGAGTGCAGCGGAGGTGATCAGAGATCTTTGCGAGGTGATCAGCGAGCAGAGGAGAACATCCAGTGGTTGGGATTTGGCTCATGAACTTTGGAGCAGTTTTCGATTGCCCTGTGATTGTGCTTCCGACAGCGGCTACCCACTTCGACCGTTGGCGTCTTCAGTTGCGACTTCGGGAGATCACTGTGAGTGATTATAATTACCGTATTGTTTTATTTTTGTTTAGTTTTGATTTTCATGATGTCAAAAACTACCAACAATGGTATCAGAGAATGCATGGTTTTGAAAGCATGGAAATTGATGCGAAAAAGCTCATATTTTTTCTTCTTCTGTTGCGAAGAAGAAGGTGAACAGTAATACTGCTCATCAATTGAATCGATTCAAAAATCGCGAACAGTGCCACTTTGACGAAGCACAGTGTTGAATTGATTCAACACTGTGCATGAATCGATTCAAAATCATAATGCATAGTAACTTTTTTTTTACTACTGAATCGATTCTTGAATCGATTGAGAGAAAATGCACAGTAATTTTGACGAAGCACAATGAAGGGGAAAAAACGTGTATAAAGAAAAAAAAAGGTCCATGCATGTTTTATTTATTTATTTTTCTTCACGCATCTGAACAGTGCATGTGTTCAAATTTAATTAAATATATTTATTAATTAATTAAATACATACTGAGATGTATTATTAATTAATAAATAAATATTTAAATAATTTATGGTTCAATTTACTGAAAATGGAACCCTACTAACTTGTCCTATCAAACCCAGGTCTGGTTTAAATTATTAGTTAATTTAAGCAGACCAGTTTGATTCAATAATACCTGAAGCTGGTTCAAATTATTTGTTGGTTTTGTTGGTTGCTAATACCTAATGGTTCCACTGTACAAAAATTTTGTACAAGGGTCTGAACCTTTTCCTAGCTACCATGTGTTCTTTTAAATTAAACTTGGATCGCCTGCGGAACTTAACATGTTTGATCCAAAGTTTAATCTATTTGTTCTTTTAGGTTTTAACTTGGATCTCCTGCGGAACTTAACACGTTCGATCCAAATCACCTAAGTTATTAATGTTGGTGCAACCTTAGGTCAAGGTTGACCTGGGTGACCCGACTCGAGTTGACCTGACTCGAGGTATATTTTGATGTTTGACAAGAATAGAGAAGTTGTATTTTGATGTTTGACAAGAATAGGAACTTGGGGGATTGTGGGTGCAACCTTTGGTCAAGGTTGACCTGGTTGACCCGACTTGAGTTGACCTGATACGGGAAAAGTCCAAGTATGGAGACTTGGCACGGAAAAGTCCAAGCAGGGAACTTTGCACGGGAAAAGTCCAAGTATGGAGACTTGGCACGGAAAAGTCCAAGCAGGGAGCTTGGCACGGGAAAAGTCCAAGCAGGGAACTTGGCACGGGAAAAGTCCAAGTATGGAGACTTGGCACGGAAAAGTCCAAGCAGGGAACTTGGCACGGGAAAAGTCCAAGTATGGAAGCTTAGCATGGGAGGTCGGAGAGGGCTCGGTAGCTCGTTCTCTGGACTGGATGGAGTCGGAGTGGGCTCAGCTGCCTCCGAACTAGGTCGAGAGGGCCTGTAGCTCGCTCTCCTGACCAGGCCGAGAGGGCTCAGAGCTCGCTCTCTCGAATCGGATGGAGTCGGAGAGGGCTCGTAGCTCGCTCTCCTGACCAGGACAGAGGGCCTGTAGCTCGCTCTCGGATCGGACGAAGTCCGTGAGGGCTCGGTAGCTCGCTCGGACTAGGCCGAGAGGGCTTGGTAGCTCGCTCGGACCGGACGGGAAGTCGGAGAAGGCTCGTGAGCTCGCTCTCCGGACTCAGGCCGAGAGGGCTGAGCTCGTTCTCTAGATCGAAGGCTTTAGGTTTAAGGTCGGGAAATTGATCGGTCACGACCGATCCGGATACTATGGTATCGATCGGGCCGACCGATCCAAAGGATACACTATGGTTATCTGACGGCCACCGCATCGATCAAGAACAAAACAGAGCGCTCGGTCTTCGGAGAAAGGAGGGGATCGGCCCGGACCGATCAGGGGCCCGATCGGTCAGACCGACCAGGGATCGCAACCAACTCTCTGTGAGAGTTGGGATCGGTCTGGGGACCGATCAGCGTAGGGCCTGATTGGTCCCCTGACCGATCAGATCCTTCCTGGATCGATCAAGGTGGAGCCTGATCGGTCCAGGTCTAGCCGTTGAGTCACAACGGCTAGATTTCTTTCTGTGTCTTCTTCTTCGCAGGTTCATATAAGAGGGCCACTACAGGGAAGAGCATATTAGTTGTTCTTGTTCCTTGCGATCTGAGCTTTGCTGAGCTCTCCATTACTGAAGCTTCGTGTGAGCTTCCCTCGGCTGGGTTTCCAACTGATCAGTTGCTGCTGTGGTTGGCATCCATGAAGTTGCTGCTTCATCAACAGTCGACGAGAAGGCAAGCAAACCAGTGTTTTTACATTCATATTGTTCTTGGCTTCTTGCTGTATTTCTTATACTCTGATCTTGCTATTGCAAGAGAAATTGTGGCGAGGTTTCTCCACCCAGAAGGAGTTTTTTATTAGCCGGTTTTCCGGGGTCTCATCCACCGACGGATTGATAGGATTCGTCCACCTTACGGACACGCTGAGGAGTAGGAGTATCATCTCCGAACCTCATTATATCGTCGCGTTTGAGGTTTGATATTCTCCATTTTCGTTTCTACTTTTTATTTCCGCTGCGCTAACTCAAATTGTAGGAAGAAACGAGAATTTGGGGTCGGCTATTCACACCCCCCCTCTCTAGCCGCGTCCGAAGGTCCTAACAAGTGGTATCAGAGCGAGGTCGCTCTTCGTCGGATTAACACCCGGGGGAGCACGAGCTAGAGAATGGATCAACTTGGAGAAGACATCACGATTCCACCCTTCTACGATCGCGACAACTTCGTGTATTGGAAGGTAAGAATGAAATATTTTCTTATGACTAACCTAGTAAATTGGAATTATGTACAAGTAGGTTTTATTCCTCCGGTGGATAAAGAAGGAGAACCTCTCGAGAAGAAGAAGTGGACGAAGAAACAAATCCACCAATCCATAATCAACGACGAGGTAACGAAAATCTTTGAATTTTCATTACCTAATGATATCTTGTGTAAGATAGGTGGATACAACAGTGCCAAGGAGTTGTGGAACAACTTGGCTAAGTTCCATGAGGAGAGCTCCAATTCAAGTCATGAAGAGGAGTCAAGTGAGCCAAGTAGCTCACATCATGGAGGTATGGAATTAGAAGTTGAGGGCTACTCAACATCTAAGGAAGAAGAGGAGGAGAGTTCTTCTTCAAGACTGGAGCAAGAAGAAGAAGCCTCTACCTCCGGAAGGGATGAAGGAGAGAGCTTATATCCATCCTCAACCCTAGGTAACTCAAGCAACTTAATTTCAAGTAAATTACATATAATGTGCTTTGAGTGTAGGGAATATGGGCATTACAAAAGTAAATGTCCAAAGAGGATTAGGAAGACTCCACCGGCACCAAAAGTCAAGGAAGCCGGAGTCCCGATACGCAAGGGCAAGGAGCACGTGGTGTGCTTCCAATGCAAGCAAAGGGGACATTATAGGAGTCAATGTCCAAGGGGGAGGCAACCTCACAAGGACAAGAGACCAAGCACATCTATAGGGGGAGCTAAGGCAAACCCTAAGGTATCCTTTAAGGCACATTCTTGCAATTCTAATAAGACACATGCTAGTAGTTTTATTGCAATTGTCAATAATGATAAGCATGATAACCATAGAAACTGATACATCTGCTTAGGTGCCAAACATGTTAGTCTAGATAAGGACAATGCTAGAAATGTCAACCCTAGAGTTAACTCATCTAAGGTTAAGGAAAACCTAGATAGGAATCCCAAAACAACTAGACATATGCCTAGGAATACCTCAAAGAAAAATGGAAAATTAAAACTTGAGGTATTAAAGAAGGAAAATCAAGTCTTGAGGTCAAGACTTGACACTTTAGAAAAGACTCTTAAGAATTTGGAGAAGTCAACTCTAGGGTCTAAGGGTCAAAAATCAAAGCCCAAGGACATGAGAGGTTTGGGTCACAAACCTAAGTCTCAAGTGGTCAAGCCCGCTTATCATAATGTTCCATTCGATTATGAAACAAGACCTAGGGCTAAGAAGACCATCACCAAGGTCACAAGGGGAGTCACCCCTAGAGTTGATCTTGATGAGTCCCAAATGACCAAGGCTTTAAAGCCTAGGAGGGTCATTAGGAGGGTTGCTAGGGAAGTCATCCCTAGTGAATATTTAGTGAACCCAATGAGCTCAAATAGGTATTGGGTTCCTAGGAGCGTGATTCCTTCACGCTAGATGGTTTAGGGTGTGCCAACCTTAATTGGATAGGTAGTTAACCTACTCATGGCAAAAGGTGGCATTTTAGGAATTTTCAAGGTGTAATCAAGCTTTGAAAATGAAATTAAAAATTATTCCTAAGGTGATTAGGATGTACCAACCATATTTGAGGAGTTTTCTAGGGTCAATCTAATTAGCACATAGTGATCTAAAAATCTTTAGTATATGATTTTAGGTTTATTACACTTAGGAATATAGAATTTATGGTAAAATGATCAAAATTATCAAAAATGACAACTAAGGCTAGAATTAGGTATTTTCTATACCTTTATATGTTATTTGCCATACATTGTTTGTCATATGCCATGTCATGACATCATATTTATTTTATTATCATTTGAAATGTCATGATAATGCTTAGGTTAGTTATATGTCATGCCTTATTTAAGTTTCATACTTGATGACATGACATCATGACATTGGCACATGTTTCCGCTTATGATATTATTTTATGCCATGTCATCATCTCTTGCATTTATGATCAATTAATTTGATTTAAGGATAGAAACACAATTTGATATAGAGATCAAATTGTTGTTTAGAAAATGCATGAGAACTTAGCTTAAGATGACCTAAACTCATATCTCACATCAAAATTGACTTGGATGTGTTTGATACACCTTAGATGTGTGTGAGATATTAGGATTATGAGTTAGGATCAAGGTGCATAGTTCTTGTACCTAGATGAGCCTAATTCGAATTTGAGGATCATAGGAAAAACTTGTGTACAAGTCATGTACATTTAGCCCTAAGATTGTGGTCCTAAATTGAATGGTTTAAGATCATTTCAAAATTGATTTGAAAAACCTTGATGAAGCTTTTCTAGTGATAGCATTCATCATTGAGCAAGTTGATACAAAGATGGATTAACCTTGAGCTATTTCAAAGTCTTTCGAACTTTGTATCAAGATTAAAAAATGGGAGTTATTTTCATAGAAAACTATTTTTCCATGATAATATATGTTATGAGAAATGTATCCTCAAAATTTTATAATTTTTGGAATTTTCTGTAATTTTTTAGGGGTTTCTGAATTTCGGGAGAAAAATCAAATTCTTATCAGAGAAGATCAGAAGATTCTGATTTCAGAGTCTGGATCGGTCACCGGACCGATCCAGTGATGATCAGTGTGGATCGATCTGGGAATCGATCCGGGGTTCCTGATCGGTCGGTGCCAAAATGCTGATTTTTGACTGTTGTCTGAAATTTCAGCTGTGAAAGTTGGTGTTTTAGATTTCTAAAGGGTTGAAACTCTCCAAGACATTGTTGGTGCAATGGTCAAGGAGGAGTTGACCTTTAGGGGGAGTTTTACCCAATTGTCAAGGAGGAGTTGACTTTTAGGGGGAGTTTTTACTCGTCAAGATTTCTGAGGATGAGTGATATGTGATTATCACTAAGTTGATTGTTAACTTTAGTATCAAGGGGAAATTAAGGGTTTCAATGAAAGGTATGGGACTTTCATTAGGAAGAAACTCTTGACCTTGATTCACTCTTTTTGATGTGTGTCAAAAAGGGGGAGAATGTCTAGAGAATGTTCAAGGAAGAACATTGGAGTTTGGGGAGAATGTTCAGAGAATGTTCAAGGAAGAACATTGGAGAGATATTGGAAAACCTAAGTTAGGTTATCGGGTTAACCTAACTTGATTATGGTTTTTGTCAAACATCAAAAAGGGGGAGATTGTTGGTGCAACCTTAGGTCAAGGTTGACCTGGGTGACCCGACTTGAGTTGACCTGACTCGAGGTATATTTTGATGTTTGACAAGAATAGAGAAGTTGTATTTTAATGTTTGACAAGAATAGGAACTTGGGGGATTATGGGTGCAACCTTTGGTCAAGGTTGACCTGGTTGACCCGACTTGAGTTGACCTGATACGGGAAAAGTCCAAGTATGGAGACTTGGCACGGAAAAGTCCAAGCAGGGAACTTTGCACGGGAAAAGTCCAAGTATGGAGACTTGGCACGGAAAAGTCCAAGCAGGGAGCTTGGCACGGGAAAAGTCCAAGCAGGGAACTTGGCACGGGAAAAGTCCAAGTATGGAGACTTGGCACGGAAAAGTCCAAGCAGGGAGCTTGGCACGGGAAAAGTCCAAGTATGGAAGCTTGGCATGGGAGGTCGGAGAGGGCTCGGTAGCTCATTCTCTGGACTGGATGGAGTCAGAGAGGGCTCGGTAGCTCGTTCTCCGGACTAGGTCAGAGAGGGCTCAGTAGCTCGTTCTCCAGACCGGAGGGCTCTAGGAGAGGGCTGGGAGCTCTCCTGACCTACAGAGGCCTTGGCTCGCTCTGCTGACCGATCCAGTGAGGCTATGGATCTCTGATCGCTCGACAGACCGATCCAGGGCTCTGTGGTTATCTGACCGGACTGGAGACCTGGTAGCTCGTTCTCCGGACTAGGTCAGAGAGGGCTCGGTAGCTCGTTCTCTAGATCAGGAAGGCTTTAGGTTTAAGGCTGGGAAATTGAATCGGTCTGCTGACCGATCCAGTGATACTATGGGTATCTGGATCGGTCTGCTGACCGATCCAGTGATACACTGTGGTTATCTGATCGGTCACCAGACCGATCAGTAACCAAACAGTAGCGTTCAGTCTTCGGAGAAAGGAGAGGGGATCGGTCTGTGGACCAATCAGCCTAGGGCCTGATCGGTCCACAGACCGATCAGGGATCACAACCAACTCTCTGTGAGAGTTGGGATCGGTCTGGGGACCGATCAGCGTAGGGCATGATCGGTCCCCTGACCGATCAGATCCTTCCTGGATCGATCAGAGTGGAGCCTGATCGGTCCAAGTCTAGCCGTTGAGTCACAACGGCTAGATTTCTTTCTGTGTCTTCTTCTTCGCAGGTTCATATAAGAGGGCCACTACAGGGAAGAGCGTATTAGTTGTTCTTGTTCCTTGCGATCTGAGCTTTGCTGAGCTCTCCATTACTGAAGCTTCGTGTGAGCTTCCCTCGGCTGGGTTTCCAACTGATCAGTTGCTGTTGTGGTTGGCATCCGTGAAGTTGCTGCTTCATCAACAGTCGACGAGAAGGCAAGCAAACCAGTGTTTTTACATTCATATTGTTCTTGGCTTCTTGCTGTATTTCTTGTACTCTGATCTTGCTGTTGCAACAGAAATTGTGGCGAAGTTTCTCCACCTAGAAGGAGTTTTTTATTAGCCGGTTTTCCGGGGTCTCATCCACTGACGGATTGATAGGATTCCTCCACCTTACGGACACGCCGAGGAGTAGGAGTATCATCTCCGAACCTCATTATATCGTCGCGTTTGAGGTTTGATATTCTCCATTTTCGTTTCTACTTTTTATTTCCGCTGCGCTAACTCAAATTGTAGGAAGAAACGAGAATTTGGGGTCGGCTATTCACACCCCCCCCCCTCTCTAGCCGCGTCCGAAGGTCCTAACAATTAACTCCATTAAATATTAATTTCCATAATTGGTTCCCAGTACTAACGTGGCGAGGCACATGGCTTTCTTGGATATGGGAGCAACCACCACTGACTAGACAAAACCTTTTAAGGAAAGCTAATATTTAATTTCCTAAAATAACTTTAGGTTAACCGACAGGAACAATCAAATCACAAGGAAAAGAAAAAACAAAGAACACAACATCGAAAACAAATTCGAAATACTAGAATCGTATGCCTCTTGTATTTGATATTATTTCCAAAAATAACTAGTATGATGCGGAAAGGAAAAATACTAGTTATACATTTTAGAAAGACCTCTTGATCTTCTACCGTATTCCTCTTCTAATCCTGGACGTTGTGTGGGCAACGATCTTCCGAGACGAGTACCACCAAACCACCTTCTTCTTCTTTCCTTCAAGTTTCGGCCAAGCAAGACTTTCAAAGGAAGAAGATCCTTTTCCACCAACCAAGCTCCAAGGGATGCAAGCTTTCTCTCCTTCTTCACCAAGCTAAGATCCGGCCACCATTTGATCTCCAAGAGAAAAGAAGGTTTCGTCCACAAAGATGGAGAGAAGAGAAAGGGAAGGGTCGGCCACACCAAAGAAGAAAAGAGGGAGAAAAATAATAGAGTTGCTCACCATGAAGCCTCCTCTACCCCCTCATTTATAATCCTTGGTCTTGGCAAATAAGGAAAATTTAATAAAAACTTTCTTAATTCTTTTGCCATTGAAAAGGAAATTTTATTTAATTAAAAACAATTTTTCTTTTCAATTTACAATGGTCGGCCACACCATAAAATCTCCAAGCAAATAAAATTTTAAACACAAATTAAAACTTCCTTATTTGCTTCCGGAAATTTATAAAAATTTCTCCAATAATTTTTATCCCTTCATGATTGGTTTATAAAAAGAAAATTTAATAAATTAAAATCTTTCTTTTAAACATGTGGATAAAAAGAAAGTTATCTCTAAAAATTAAAATCTCTTTCAATCTACAAATAAGGAAAGATATCAAATCTTTTCTTAATCTTTTGTAGAAACTTATAAAAGAAAATATTTAATTTTTAATCTCTCTTTTAAATCATGAACATATTTAAAAAGGAAAGTTTTCTTAAAATTTAAAATCCACCTTTTAATCAACAAATAAGGAAAGATTTCAAATTTTTAAACTCTCTTTTAAACATGTGGATGATTTACAAATAAGGAAAGTTTTTACTAAAAATTAAAAACATCCTTTTAATCTACAAATAAGGAAAGAGATTAATCTCTTCTCTTAATCTTTTGTAGAAAGCTATAAAAGGAAATTTTAATTTTTTAAACTCTCTTTTAAATCATGATATCCACATAAGAAATAATTTTAATAAAAAAACCCTTTTAATATTCTAGTGGCCGACCACCTAAGCTTGGGACCCAAGCTTTGGTCGGCCACCAACTTGTCTCAACCATTTGGTCTTGGCCGGCCCTAGCTTGGGTTCCAAGCTAGCTTGGCCGACCCCATTGGATGGGTAAGAAGGTGGGTATGTGGTGGGTATAAATCTCTATATACAAGAGACTACGATAGGGACCGAGAGGAGGAATTGGTTTTGGTCTCCCGATAAAATTAAGCATCCCGTGTTTGCCCCGAACACACAACTTAATTTTATCAATAATAATTCATTCCACTAGAGAACTATTATTGAACTACCACACCAATCCCAAATTATATTTTGGGCTCCTTCTTATTATGAGTGTGTTAGTCTCCCTGTGTTTAAGATAACAAATGTCCACTAGTTAAGTAAGTTACTGACAACTCACTTAATTAATATCTAGCTCCAAGAGTAGTACCACTCAACTTCATCGTCATGTCGGACTAAGTCCACCTGCAGGGTTTAACATGACAATCCTTATGAGCTCCTCTTGGGGGCATTCTCAACCTAGATCACTAGGACACAGTTTCCTTCTATAATCAACAACACACACTATAAGTGATATCATTTCCCAACTTATCGGGCTTATTGATTTATCGAACTAAATCTCACACATTGATAAATTAAAAAAATAAATATCAAATATATGTGCTTGTTATTATATTAGGATTAAGAGCACACACTTCCATAATAACTGAGGTCTTTGTTCCTTTATAAAGTCAGTATAAAAGAAACGACCTCAAATGGTCCTACTCAATACACTCTAAGTGTACTAGTGTAATTATATAGTTAAGATAAACTAATACCTAATTACACTACGACCTTCCAATGGTTTGTTCCTTTCCATCTTGGTCGTGAGCTACTGTTTATAATTTATAAGGTACTGATAACATGATCCTCTGTGTGTGACACCACACACCATGTTATCTACAATATAAATTAATTGAACTACTACATTTATTATAAATGTAGACATTTGACCAGTGTGATTCTTATTTCTAGATAAATGTTTATACCAAAAGCTAGGCTTTTAGTATACATCCTAACAATCTCCCACTTATACTAAAAGACTAAGCTGCCATATCTGCTACCATACATCTGATTCCCAACCCTTCAACATACCCATCAAAAGCTCTTGCCTTTAGGACCTTAGTGAAAAGATCTATAGGTCATCATCTGATGCAATCTAGGCAGCAACAACTTCTCCTCGTTTATACGTGCGCTCTATTGTGTTTACTTGCCTTATAGACTTATGGTTTCTTCGAGTTTACTATTGCACCAATATTATTACAATAAATTGTAATAATTTTTGGACAAACTAGAAATCATATCTAAGTCTATCTTGAGGTTATTGAGTCATTCAGCTTTTATGGCTACCTCAGAGGCTTGCCATATACTAAGCTTCTATGGTGGAGTCCAGAAAAACACCTATGCTTATCACTCTTCTATAGTTATGACTTTACCTCATAAAGTAAACACAAAACCCCGAGGTTGACTTATTATTGTCCTTATCCGATTGGAAGTCAAAATCCATGCAACCCATAGGGATCAAAATAGCTGCCTTGTAAGCTAGCATATAATCTCTAGTGCCTCTAAGGTACTTCAATATATGCTTTACTGCAGACTAATGTCCTTGTCTAGGGTTACTTTGATATCTGCTAACCATGCCCACGGCAAAACAGATATCCTGTCTCGTACATAGCATTGCATACATTAGACTTCCCAGAGCCAAAGCATAAGGAACTGCCTTCATGTCCTTTATCTCCTTTAATGTCTTCAGAGACATCTCTTTAGATAAAGCTACTCTATGCCTAAAAGGTAAGAAACCTTTCTTAGAGTTCTGCATGCTTAAAACGAGCAAGGATTTTTCCGATATATGAAGCTTGGGATAAGTAAAATATTCTTTTCTTGCGATCCCTTATTACTTTGATCTCAAGAATATATACATTCTCCCAAGTCCTTTATATCGAATTGTTTGGACAACCATACCCTTACTTCTGACAACATTTTGATATTGTTTCCAACTACCAAAAATGTTATCTACGTATAGTACAAGAAATACCACCACGTTTCCATCACACCTTTTGTATACACAAGACTTATCCGGTTACTAAATAAATTCATAGGTCTGGATTACTTTGATAAACTGGATGTTCCAAGACCTTGAAGCTTTGCCTCAGTCCATAGACAAGATGCTCTTAGCCCTTTGCAATGAACCCTTCTGGTTGCTTTATATGGATGCTTTCTTCAAGACTTCCATTAAAGAATGCTGTCTTGACATCCACTTGCCAAATAGATAAAAGAATCCGGATAGACTTAAGCATGGCTACCAGTGAAAAAGTTTCCTTTTTCATCAAGCCTTGCTTTGAAAGTTTCTACCTTCCTGTCTATCCCTCTTTTCCTATTATAGACCTTTTTACACCCAAAGGCTTTTACACCATTTGGTGGTTCTACAAGCTTCCAGATTTTATTAGAATATATATATTCTAATTTTATTATTCATTACTCTTTGCCAAGATGCTGCATCTTTATCTTGGAGTGCTTTGTCATATGTCTGGAGATCAGGTTCATGTCCTCCAGAGATCGAGTCCAAAAACTCTCCCAAAACATGAATCTTTTTAGGTTGCCTAACAACCCTCCCACTACGACGATGCACTTTCTGCAATTGTGTATCATTTGTGATACGTGTTGCAGTTTCCTTGTAGTATCTCATCTTGTACAGTTGGTACTAGATTAGACATGTCTTTTATTATTTCTGTAAGAACAAATTCACTTATGAGCTTGTGGTTCATTATATAGTCTTTTTCTAAAAATCAGTCATTGATGCTAACAATGACCTTCTGATTTTTAAGACTATAAACCTACTTTTGTTTATCTAGGATAACAAGTGAACTCCTATCCAACTTATCATTGTCTCTCTTTAACATATGTGCTGGACTACCCGAATCCGAATATGCTTCAAAATAGGTTTACACCTATTCAGCAATTCTATATGAGTAGAGAATTCTAACTTGGAAGGTACTATGTTCACTTTCGTTTTCAGAGTATATCCTTAAAACAAATTTGGTAATTTTCTGAATAACTCATCATCTATCTAATTATTCCATAAGAGTCATATACCTTCTTTCTACTACACCATTCTGTTGGGATGTACCAGGTGCAGTTAGTTGGGATTGAATCCCAACTTCTGATAAGTGACTCCTAAAATCTCCCAAGAGGTACTTGCCACTACGATCTTCCATAGTGACTTTTTACTTTAACATTTCTCCGCATCAGCCTTGTACTATTTGAACTAATCAAAGTACTTAGTCTTGCGGCACATTAAGTAAATGTATTTGTATCTTGAATAGTTGTCTATAAAATAGACGAAATATTCGATAATACCTCTTGTCTGGATAGTCATAGAATCACACAAATCAAAATGAACCAATTCCAAAGCTTCTTGGTTATTTTTCCTTCCAAGTAAGACTCGCAGGTTGGAAAGATTTCCACTACTAATGAACCCAAAAGTTCATCAGCTACCAATGAATCCTACTCAAGTTAATATAACCTAGCCTTAGATGTCAAAGAAATAATTGGTTCATTTTCGAAGGTTCCTTTCTCTTAAAGTTAGAAGATGTGTTACTAATTTCTATTTGTTGCATCGTGGGAGTTATTGGATTTATAAATTGCCAACCAACATACCAGAACAGATAACTTTCCTCTTTTTCTTAATAACAACTTTGTTATTAAAAGAGGCAGAATATCAAGTTCTTTGAATAGTTTAGAAACTGAAAACTAGTTCTTTCTAAACTTGGTACGTAAAGACAATTACTTAAAATCCATATTTTATTCTTATCAAAGGATAAACATCTCCCACTGCAACAGCTACCACTTTTACAATAGTGCCCATGTGGACGGTGATTTACCTTTCATATAGTTATCGGGTTTCCTGGAACCCCTGCAATGAATTGCAGACATGATCAGTGGCTCCTGTATCTACACACCATGTACCGGTAGATAATACCACTAAACATGTATCAACTAATGAATAAAATACACCTATCTTGTTCTTAATTCTAAGAGGACAGTCTACCTTAATGTCCAAGTCCTATTTCCAATCAATTCAATTGGGACTACTAAGTCTTTTCTATAGTATAACAACTAGGGAATTGACAAACATTTTAAATCCTAAGAATCACAAAAATATTTAGTCAAGATCAACTCCTTAAAATCCCCAGGAATTTTGTATGCCACGATAGTGTGGACGTATACAAAATCAAAGAGGAGATTTTATTCATTAATTTTATTATCTCGTCAACTTTACTTTATGACGAATAAAATTAATAGTTGATCTGTCGTTGATCAAATATCTGGTCAAAACTTTTGAATTTTAAATAACATTGAT
The DNA here is from genome assembly GCF_018446385.1 of Zingiber officinale. NCBI lineage: Eukaryota > Viridiplantae > Streptophyta > Magnoliopsida > Zingiberales > Zingiberaceae > Zingiber > Zingiber officinale. The sequence continues at coordinate 86,817,120 of NC_055997.1, read as the reverse complement.
TCCTCAAACAATATTATTTAATTTCACCAACACCTCAAACACCGTGAATTTTGCATGCCACGATAGTGTGGACGTATACAAAATTAAACATTTGTAAAAGGAGGGGTTTACCCATTAATTATCTTGTCAATAAATCTTTATGACAAATAAAATTACCTCAAACACCGTGAATTTTGTATGCCACGATAGTGTGGACGTATACAAAATCAAACATTTGTAAGAGGGGGTTTTAATTTTATTATCTTGTCAACTTATTTATTTGACAAATCAATAGTTGGTTTTCTTCGGTCACACAAATAATAGCAGTGACTCCGATAGGGAGGATACTATTAGACGTGCCTAAGTGTATACCATTACTTGACACTAAGTTCGTTAATAAGATTGTGTCCCTTCCGATGGGGAAGATCACACGCTCTTAATTAACTTCCTATAGTCATCCAAAATGGAAGTTTAAGCTAGTGATCCGCAAACAAGCTCATCCGATATGGAGGAAGGCACTCAGAGCCAACGCGCAAGCTTGTTGCATCAGTTATAAACCAGTAATGGAGACCATGGAATTTATTTAAAAATAAATCCCTCTCCCACTTAGTTATTTAAAGTGAGGAATTTTGACTATGCTAGCCTACTTAGCATGCATACTAACAAGCACACACAACACAGCATAAAAAGCAATAAATAGAAAAACTAATTTTCAACTATTATGGCTTTTATCTATTGTTGTCCTCCATGTGTCGCCAACCCTAGCTGCTGCCATCTTTGGCCACCGCCACCGGGTCTAGTTATCAAATCCATCTTGCTCCTTGTTCCGCTGCGCTTCTGATCCTCAAAAGGTTCCACGCCTTGCAAGATTTGATCCGCGACATAAATAGAATTTTACATTTTTTTTGATCCTATATTCCTCGAAGGAATGTACATGTAAACTAGATCGAACATAAAATAAAATTTACATCCATCGATCCTATATTCCATAAAAGGAATGTACATGTAACTAGATCAAAAAATAAAATCCTAATAAAACTAAATACAGCTCCTGCTGTATTTCATAATACAATCATGCACACATAATAAAATGCCCTTGACATGTCCAAGGGTTCAATCACACACATAATAACTATAAGCCATAATAGTTGGATCATGCATCCACAAAGTTAGCACATCCTACAATTTACCTGCCTAAATTATGTATGACATGTGCATAATTAAACTAATACCAAATACAAAGAGGTAAAACCCTTGCTCTGATACCAATTGTTGGTTGCTACTCGGAAAACCTAATGGTTCCACTGTACAAAAATTTTGTACAAAGGTCTGAACCTTTTCCTAGCTACCATGTGTTCTTTTAAATTAAACTTGGATCGCCTGCGGAACTTAACACGTTTAATCCAAAGTTTAATCTATTTGTTCTTTTAGGTTTTGACTTGGATCTCCTGCGGAACTTAACACGTTCGATCCAAATCACCTAAGTTATTAATTCCATTAAATATTAATTTCCATAATTAGTTCCCAGTACTGATGTGGCGAGGCACATGACCTTCTTGGATATGGGAGCAACCACCACCGACTAGACAAAACCTTTTAAGGAAAGCTAATATTTAATTTCCTAAAATAACTTTAGGTTAACCGAAAGGAACAATCAAATCACAAGGAAAAGAAAAAACATAGAATACAACATCGAAAACAAATTCGAAATACTAGAATCGTATGTCTCTTGTATTTGGTATTATTTCCAAAAATAACTAGTATGATGCGGAAAGGAAAAATACTAGTTAGGACCTCTTGATCTTCTACTGTATTCCTCTTCTAATCCTGGACGTTGTGTGGGCAACGATCTTCCGAGACGAGAACCACCAAACCACCTTCTTCTTCTTTCCTTCAAGTTTCGGCCAAGCAAGACTTTCAAAGGAAGAAGATCTTTTTCCACCAACCAATCTCCAAGGGATGCAAGCTTTCTCTCCTTCTTCTCCAAGCTAAGATCCGGCCACCACTTGATCTCCAAGAGAAAAGAAGGTTTTGACCACAAAGATGGAGAGAAGAGAAATGGAAGGGCCGGCCACACCAAAGAAGAAAAGAGGGAGAAAAATAATAGAGTTGCTCACCATGAAGCCTCCTCTAAAATTTAATAAAAACTTCCTTAATTCTTTTTCCATTGAAAAGGAAAATTTATTTAATTAAAAACAATTTTTCTTTTCAATTTACAATGGCCGACCACACCATAAAATCTCCAAGCAAATAAAATTTTAAACACAAATTAAAACTTCCTTATTTGCTTCCGGAAATTTATAAAAATTTCTCCAATAATTTTTATCCCTTCATGATTGGTTTATAAAAAGGAAATTTAATAAATTAAAATCTTTCTTTTAAACATGTGGATAAAAAGAAAGTTATCTCTAAAAATTAAAATCTCTTTCAATCTACAAATAAGGAAAGATATCAAATCTTTTCTTAATCTTTTATAGAAACTTATAAAAGAGAATATTTAATTTTTAATCTCTCTTTTAAATCATGAACATATTTAAAAAGGAAAGTTTTCTTAAAATTTAAAATCCACCTTTTAATCAACAAATAAGGAAAGATTTCAAATTTTTAAACTCTCTTTTAAACATGTGGATGATTTACAAATAAGGAAAGTTTTTACTAAAAATTAAAAACATCCTTTTAATCTACAAATAAGGAAAGAGATTAATCTCTTCTCTTAATCTTTTGTAGAAAGCTATAAAAGGAAATTTTAATTTTTTAAACTCTCTTTTAAATCATGATATCCACATAAGAAATAATTTTAATAAAAAAACCCTTTTAATATTCTAGTGGCCGACCACCTAAGCTTGGGACCCAAGCTTTGGTCGGCCACCAACTTGTCTCAACCATTTGGTCTTGGCCGGCCCTAGCTTGGGTTCCAAGCTAGCTTGGCCGGCCCTATTGGATGGGTAAGAAGGTGGGTATGTGGTGGGTATAAATCTCTATATACAAGAGGCTACGATAGGGACCGAGAGGAGGAATTGGTTTTGGTCTCCCGATAAAATTAAACATCCCGTGTTTGCCCCGAACACACAACTTAATTTTATCAATAATAATTCATTCCACTAGAGAACTATTATTGAACTACCGCACCAATCCAAAATTATATTTTGGGCTCCTTCTTATTATGAGTGTGTTAGTCTCCCTGTGTTTAAGATAACAAATGTCCACTAGTTAAGTAAGTTACTGACAACTCACTTAATTAATATCTAGCTCCAAGAGTAGTACCACTCAACTTCATCGTCATGTCGGACTAAGTCCACCTGCAGGGTTTAACATGACAATCCTTATGAGCTCCTCTTGGGGGCATTCTCAACCTAGATCACTAGGACACAGTTTCCTTCTATAATCAACAACACACACTATAAGTGATATCATTTCCCAACTTATCAGGCTTATTGATTTATCGAACTAAATCTCACCCATTGATAAATTAAAGAAATAAATATCAAATATATGTGCTTATTATTATATTAGTATTAAGAGCACACACTTCCATAATAACTGAGGTCTTTGTTCCTTTATAAAGTCAGTATAAAAGAAACGACCTCAAATGGTCCTACTCAATACACTCTAAGTGTACTAGTGTAATTATATAGTTAAGATAAACTAATACCTAATTACACTACGAGCTTCCAATGGTTTGTTCCTTTCCATCTTGGTCGTGAGCTACTGTTTATAATTTATAAGGTACTAATAACATGATCCTCTGTGTGTGACACCACACACCATGTTATCTACAATATAAATTAATTGAACTACTACATTTATTATAAATGTAGACATTTGACCAATGTGATTCTTATTTCTAGATAAATGTTTATACCAAAAGCTAGGCTTTTAGTATACATCCTAACAGGTTTAACCAGTTCAGTTTATTACTAAATTAATTGGGATAAGTTTGATTATAGAAATTGGGTTGATCAAATATGACCAGATTAGTTCTGTTGTGTCAAATTTAATCATAAAGATTAGATTTGTTCTAATGGGTCAGACTTAATCCAATGAGCAATGGGATGAATCAAATAGACCTAAGTTTGATCAATAAGTCTGAGATTGACTCAAATGGACTTAAACAATAACAGAACATAGGTCAGAAATCTCTGTCCAATTAGATTAGTTCTAATATGGATAATAGACTATGTTTAACATTTGGACTCCTGATTGACCAGTCTAATGGATCAGTCGACTTAAATTCCTGAAAATCGAGAAGATTTGTTTTTCTTGGTTTATAATGATGGTATGTCTGTATAAATTGAATTAAACTAGTTTGTACTGGTTAGTCGGTTTTGTACTGACTTATTTAAATTCAATTTTTCAGATGGCACGGACGACTACCACATTGACTCGTCGCGAAGTGTGGCGAAACCAGCTCCGAGAGGAGATTCAGGAGATAGAGTATAAGTCTGCTTATGAAGTCGACGGACATGTTAGACGGCTGGATAGACTATTTTGGAAACTTGAGCAAGAAGAGTTTCCAGTCCTGGACAGTTATAAGATCTGGGCATTGATGCATTCATTGCCAGAGTATCCTAGGATAATAGCAGACTATATATGGGGGCGTCATGAAGGGCGCGTCACATATTCAGTACTGTGCGAAGAACTACTTCACCATATGGGTGAAGAAGAGCCTGAAGAGTTTGAAGAGGACTAGGAGATGCTCGAGGAAGATCCAGAAATGGATCTGATGGAGAATCCTGAAGCTGCCCCATCTGAGATTATCCCAAATGAGTCCAGGTTAATAGGGATAGTGTTGGCTGCTATACTAGTGTCTGTCCTAGTAGAAGCAGTGTTAGCCTATCTAGTTTATTAGTGTTCTGTTTACTGTTGTTATGTATGAACAGTGTTAGCTCATCTAGTTTTGAGTCATATAATAATTTCTGTCATTATGTATGAACAGGATTATATAATGAAAAGTTATGTTATATGTTAACAAACTTGTAAATGATTAGTTCATTTCATGACATGATTAGTTCATGTGAATATGATTCGTTCATATATCCATATGATTAGTTCATATGAAAAATGATTAATTCATTTTAATAATGATTCGTTCATTAGATGGGATATGTGTGATATGATTGATCAATGTTGGTTAGATTAGAATATACAAATGATGAGTGGAAACAATGTTATCACTTGATTTTGTAAACTAACTCTAATTTACACTGAGTCAATAAATAATTACGCATATATGAATTACACTGAAATAATAAATAATTTATTTATTTATGTAGATCATGACAACTAAAAACATCATAGCTATGTTAGAGTGTATACTAAAAGCCTAGCTTTTGTATAAACATTTATTTAAAAATAAAAGAATCACATTGGTCAATATTTACATTTATTTGTTAAATGTAATTGTTTAATTAATTTATATAATAGATAACATGGTGTGTGGTGTCACACACAGAAGATCATATTGTCGGTTCTTTATGGATTATAAACAGTTGCTCACGACTAAGATGGATAGGAACAAACCATTGGAATAGTCGTAGTAGTGTAATTTGGTATTAGTTTATCTTAACTATAAAATTACACTTGTACACTCTGAGTGTATTGAGCATGACTATTTAAGGTAAGTTCTTTTTATACCGACTTAATAAAAGAACAAGACCTTAGTTATTATGGAAGTGTATGCTCTTAATCCTAATATAATAATAAGCACATATATTTAGTATTTATTTCTTTGACTTATCAATGGGTGAGATTTAGCTCGATAAATCAATAAGCCCGATAAGTTGGGAAATGATATTACTTATAGTGTGTGTTGTTGATTATAGAAGGAAATTGTGTCCTAGTAATCTAGGTTGAGAATGACCCCAAGAGGAGCTCATAAGGATTGTCATGTTAAACCCTACAGGTGGACTTAGTCCAACATGACGATGAGGTTGAGTGGTACTACTCTTGGACTAAGATATTAATTAAGTGAGTTGTTAGTAACTCATTTAATTAGTGGTCATTTGACATCTTAAATACAGGGAGACTAACACACTCATAATAAAAAGGAGCTCAAAATGTAATTTGGGATTGGTGTGGTAGTTCAATAATAATTCTTTAGTGGTATGAATTATTATTGATGAAGTTAAGTTGTGTGTTCGGGGCGAACACGGGAGGCTTAATTTCATCGGGAGATCAAAACTAATTCCTCCTCTCGGTCCCTATCGTAGTCTCTTGTATATAGAGATTTATACCCACCACATACCCACTTCTTACCCACCTTTATACCCATCCTATTGGGGCCGGCCAAGCAAGCTTGGAACCTAAGCTTGGGCCGGTCAAGTAAATAGGATGAGTTGAGTTGGTGTGGCCGGCCCTAGCTTGAACCCAATCTTGGTGTGGCCGGCCACATCATATTAAAAAGGGTTTTTCATTAAAATTATTTCTTATGTGGATATCATGGTTTTAAAAGAGAGTTTGAAATTTAAATCTTTCCTTTTATAGCTTTCTACAAAAGATTAAGAAAAGATTTGAAATCTTTCCTTATTTGTAAATTGAAAGGTAGATTTTAATTTTGAGAAAATTTTCCTTTTTTAACCATGTTCATGATTTAAAAGACAGTTTAAAAAAATTAAATATTTCTTTTATAAGTTTCTACAAAAGATTAAGAAAAGATTTGATATCTTTTCTTATTTGTAGATTGAAAGAGATTTTAATTTTTAGAGATAACTTTCTTTTTATCCATATGTTTAAAAGAAAGATTTTAATTTATAAAAATTCCTTTTTATAAACCACCATGAAGGGAAAAATTATTAGAGAAATTTTTTATAAATTTCCGGAAACAAATTAGGAAGTTTTAATTCTTGTGTAATTAAAACTCTCCTTGTTTATAGCTTAATAGGTGGCCGGCCATTGTAATTGAGAAAAGGAATTTGATTTTAATTAATTAAAATTTTCCTTTTCATGGAAAAAGAATTAAGGAAGTTTTTTATTTAAATTTCCTTATTTTCCAAGACCAAGGAATATAAAAGAGGGGGTAGAGGTGCCTTCATGACTAACGACTCTATTCTATTCTTCCTCTCTTTTTCTCCTTGGTGGCTGGCTCTAGCTTCTCCCTCTTCTCTTCTTCTTGTGGCCAGCGGCAACTTCTCTAGGAGCTTGGTTGGTGGCCGGATTTTACTTGAGGAAGAAGAAGAAGAAGGAGGCTTTGTTTCCTAGCATCCCTTGGAGCTTGGTGGTGGTCGAACCTCATCCTTTCATGGAGTCTTTGTGGTGGCCGAATCTTACTTGGAGAAGAAGGTGGCTTAGGTGGATTCTCATCTCAGTAGATCGTTGCTCACACAACGTCCGGGATAAGAAAAGGAATACAATAGAAGATCAAGAGGTTATTTGCTTACAAAGAAAATGTATAACTAGTAATTGTTTTCTACATCATACTAGTTTTCTTTGTATAGTTATTTTTGGAAATACCAAACACAAGAGGCATATGATTCTAGAGTTTTCGGATTTGTTTCAAATTTGTGTTTTCTTTATTTTCGAATTTGTGATTCGATTGTTCTTTTTGGTTAACCTAGAATTATTTAAGGAAATTAAATATTAACTTTCCTTAAAAGGCTTTGTCTAGGCGGTGGTGGTTGTTCCCATATTCAAGAAGATCATGTGCCTCGCCATGCAGTCCTGGAAGCCAAATTTAGAAATTAATATTTAATAGAATTAATAATATAGGTGGATTTGAATCAATAGTGTTAAATTCCGCTTGCGATTCAAATCTAAACCATTAAGAACAGATAAGTTAAATTTGGAATCAATGATATTAAGTTCTGTCTGCGATTCCTAATTTAACTTCTAAAGAACACAATAGGTTATTTAAGGAAAGATTCGACACTTGTACAAAATTTTTTGTATAGTGGAGCCGGTATGGTTTTCCTAGGACTAACCAACAAGCTAAACTCAATAAGGGTGAGAAATTATATGGGGATGACTACAAAATCTGGCACCTCAAGATATAATACGTTCTTGAGAAACAAGAAATTCTAGAGGCTGTAAATCAAATCATGGAGTAACCGGTTGATGGTTCTATAGCACAGCACAGACGTGACCTTGATGCCTATAAGGCATGAAAATGGAAGGACTCTATTGCTAAGGGAATATTGATTAGTTCAATGGTGGATGACCTGGTATTTGAGTATAAGCCATTACCATCGGCTCATGCTGTCTGGGTAGCCCTTAGAGAGAAGTATAGTGGAGTCAGTCTGAGTAAGCTCCGTCAGCTAACTATCAAGTTTGATAGCTGTAAAAAGCGCTCGAATGTTATCATGGCCCAACAGCTCAGGGAGATGGGTAACAAGATTCGAGAGCTTAAGACTGTTGGTTATACGTTGACCGATAAACAACAGGTTCAGGTAGTTATCCGTTCCCTTCCTGATTCTTGGGAAATGATGAAACAGAATCTGACCCACAGTGAGAGTATCAAGACTTTCACCGATGTCTCACACCATGTTGAACTTGAGGCAGAGAGGATTGAATCCGCAAGGATTTATGGTCAAGCTTTTGTAGTTGAAGGTTCTGGTTCCAAGAATAAGAAAAGATGGTTTAAGAAAGGAAAGGGAAAAGGAAAGGAGGCTAATGCTGTTGCTGCGAAAAACCAAATCAAAAAGAAAGGAAAGAAATATGGGCAAAAACCTAGGAGCAAATTGACTTGCTTCAACTGTGGCAAGAAGGGTCATTTTGCTCGGGATTGTACTGAGCCTAAAAAGGTAAATCCATTTTTATCTTTTTTCCATGAGCAATATGTTGCAACTATAGTGTTGTTAGCTGATTCGTATCATTTGTGGATTGTAGATTCAGGAGCAACGAACCACGTAGCTCGTGATCGAGCTACATATGTGGAGTATCGTCAGGTACCAGCTGACAACAAATGGATATATGAAGGAAACAATGCAAGAATTGAAGTCAAAGGAATTGGCATGTGCAAGCTCAACCTACGTGGTGGAGGCACCTTATTTCTACATGATGTCCTGTACGCTCCTGAGATTCGACGGAATCTGGTTTCCGTTATTTATCTTCTTGATTTAGGTTACAATGTAAATTTTTATAGTCGTTGTGTCGAACTTCGAATTAACTCTGTGTTAATTGGGTATGGTTTTGTGACAAATGGTTTTATGGTTCTTGATGTAAAACCAAATAATAATGATGGTTGTTTTTCAAATGTTGCTCTTACTAGTAATGCTGATGTTAATGATGAAATTTGGCATGCTAGATTAGGACATATAGGACAAGAATGAATGAATAGATTAGCTAAGGAGGGCCTCTTAGGCACTTATGCTAAGATTAACTTGTCTATATGTGAGCATTGTCTTGCTGGAAAGACGACTAGGAAACCATTTGGTAAGGCTATTAGGGTTGAATCACCATTGCAATTAATTCATTCGGATATTTGTGGTCCGATGAATATGAAGGCTAGAAATGGGAGTTCTTATTTCATTACATTTATTGATGACTTCACATGTTTTGGTCATGTGTATTTTATTTCTCACAAATCTGAAGCATTGGATTGCTTTATTCGTTACTTAAACGAAGTTGAGAATCAATTGGAACGTAAGGTTAAAACCTTACGCACTGACTGTGGAGGTAAATATTTGTTTGATCAGTTCAAGATAATGTGTAATGAGAAAGGGATTATTAGACAGCTAACTATCCCTGGAACTCCACAGCAAAATGAGGTTGCTGAAAGAAGAAATAGGACTCTTCTTAAAATGGTTAGGTTTATGATGGCGCAGGCTAATTTGCCAATCTCCTATTGGGGAGATGCATTATTAGCTTCGACCTATATACTTAATAAAATGCCTTCAAAGTCAGTTCCATCTACCCTACATGAACGTTGGACAGGCAGAAAATCAGATTTGAGTAATATGAGACCTTGGGGGTCAGCTATCTACGTTTATGATAAGACTCACGAATATGAAAAATTAGGACCTAGAGGTAAGAAGTGTATCTTTATAAGGTACTCTGAGACTTCTAAAGGTTATATTTTTATTAGTGAGCGACAAGATGGAACCATCTCTGAAATAGAGTCAAGAGATGCTACTTTTCTAGAAACTGAATTCCCAACACGAGGTGAAGTTGATAAGACAATTCCTCTATATGAGATAGAGGAAGAGGATAATATTCCTTTATCAACAAATGAGGAGATGTCTGAATCTAGTCAACTGAATGGGAATAATTTGCCACTGAATGAGTCAGTTTCTCAACAGTCTAACCTTCAAAAAAGTAGTCATCAGATTATTCCTCGAAGAAGGTTTCATATTGAGAATGAGGCATTAATGGTTCTCCCAGTTGATGATGAGGAACCTCGAACAGTTGAGGAAGCTTTGAGAAGCTTAGTTAGAAAAGAATGGAAAATTGCAATGGATGAAGAAATGGAGTCAATGAGAAAGAATCAAGTTTGGGATTTAGTCAATCTTCCTCCGGGCCGAAGGGCTATTGGAAATAAGTGGATTCTCAAAGTAAAGAGAAAAGCATATGGATCGATTAATCGATACAAAGCTCGATTAGTTGCAAAAGGATATACCCAAATGGAGTGTATTGACTTTGAAGAGACACTCTCCCCAGTTGTGAAGTTTGTGTCAATACGTGGCATCCTAGCTATAGTATCGCAATATGACATGGAATTACATCAGATAGATGTAAAAATAGCTTTCTTTAATGGTAATCTTGACGAAGAAATCTATATGGTACAACCAGAAGGTTATGTTGCTGAAGGCCAAGAGAAAAAAGTATGTAGACTTAGGAAGTCTATATATGGGCTAAAGCAAGCGTCAAGACAATGGAACATAAGATTCAATGAAGTAATATTGTCGTATGGTTTCGAAATGGTCAATGAGGATCATTGTGTTTACCAAAGAAAGGAGAAAGGAAAGTTTGTCATTTTATCATTATATGTTGATGATATGCTAATAGCTAGAAGCGACAAAAAGTGTGTGATAGAAGTCAAAAGTTGGCTTTCATCACAATTTGACATAATATATATAGGAGAAGCAGAGTACATCTTAAGAGTGAAGATTGTTAAAGACCAATCAAAGAGGCTTTTGGGTTTGTCTCAAGAAACTTATATCACTAAGATGTTGCAACACTTCAACATGTCAGATTGCAACATTGAACAGACACCTATAGCGAAAGGTACTGTCTTGAGCAAAAGTATGTATCCCAAAACTCCTGAGGAAATAGCCAAGATGTAGAAAAAACCATATGTCAGTGCTATTGGTAGTTTGATGTACACTATGTTGTGTACTCGTCCTGATATAAGCTATGTTGTTGGCTTAGTTAGTCGTTTCCAGTCAAACCCAGGATCGAGACACTAGAAAGCGGTGAAAAGGATATTCAGATATCTTAAAGGAACAACGGATTATTGTCTCTGCTTTCAAGGATCGAATATGAGCCTAAGTGGCTACTCAGATGTAGATTGGGCAAGGGACCTTGATGATAGAAAATCCACATCTGGCTATGTCTTCTTGCTGAATGGCGGCTCCATTTCATGAAATAGCAAGAAGCAGGCGTGTGTAGCCTTGTCGACAATGGAAGCTGAGTATGTGGCTTGTGCAGCGACTGTGCAAGAGGCTATCTGGCTAAGAAGGTTCCTGAAGCATCTAAAGATTGCTGAGGATAGTGGGAGTCCTGTTATAGTGTACTGTGACAGTCAAGGTGCAATAGCTTTTTCCAAGGATCCCAAATATCACAGCAAAGGCAAGCATATAGAAATTAAGTATAATTTTGTAAGGGATATTGTTGATAAGAAAAAGGTTATTCTTGAGTACATCCCTACACGAAATATGTTTACTGATCCTTTTACTAAGTCATTGACTAAAGAGTCATTTCATGGGCATGTGAAGTCTTTGGGACTTCGAAGAATGTAACTAATTGTAAAGACATTGTGATAAATGAAAAATACCATGATTTATTTAGTGTATATGTCTTTGTTACATTCGAATAAAAATCTCAATAAGCATGTTGGCAGATTGAGATTGGTTCACTCACATGGACAATCATCTCTATTTGTTAAGTACAAATAGAGGTAAAACCGTTGCTTATGGGATAGCTTATGTAGCTGTGAATAGAGACATACCCATAAGTTAAGGTCGCCTTGATAATTGTGTCAAGATGAGATCATTTATGTAATGATTGAAGTAAATGTACCCACCATTTACTGAATCTGCTTTAGGCCAGATTAGAATTCATATGTTGAATTCAGGATTAGATATTGGGAATGTCTAGATCGAAATCTGTACGATGTTAAATTTTGGAAAAAGCATGCGCTCTTTTTGGAAAAGAGAATAACATCATAGCATGTGATTCATACCACATGTGCTATGGCGACAAGAAGGGTAGTAGGAGAATGGATCAGTGCTTCTCTACTATATGAGACCCTTGAGATTATAAGTTAATCTCGATTTTACCCTAAGTGACTATTTAGCTGTCTACTTAAAGTTCTGATCAGTGTCTGCTACTTTAGCATGTTTCCTATTGGCTATGGATGATTCGGTCTATGGAGTATAACTAGGAAAGCGACTGATTAAAATGAATAGATTCTAGCTAAAAAGGAAGATTAAGATTGATTTACATCTGTGACATTTATTCACTAGTACCGGTTACATTTTTAGTTCAGTACATAAAATGTAATTGTGAATAATTTGTTTGATTGGAGATGTTGAACATGCTCTTGACATATGGTCAATATGAGGGATTAGAGATGTTCATAATAATATAAATAATTTAATCTGGGGTAAAAGCAAGCCATTTATATCTTTGATTCATTCTATGGGCATTTATGTCTCTGATTCGTTCTATAAAACAACTAAATAAGGTGTGACAATCTTCTTAGCAATTGTGTCACGCCCCAGGTAGTCCCTGTCCGAAGAAATTTCGGCAGCATCTCCCCTGTACGGGTGACAATATGAATCCAGAATACATATATCTATACCTCGGTCACATACGGCCAGAACAATACAATATAAATAAGAAACAAACCACGCAGTTTATATCAACATTCCACACAGTTCAACATATGATCAATCCACGCAGTTTAATAAGGAAGGACGATATAGAATCTCGGAGATATATGTAAACATCCTACTCCACTACAACGAAGAAAGACCAAATCCACGAAGTAATGAAAATATATCCGCAGCGGAAAACCAAAAGTAGTAAACCCAAGTGTTCGATATAAAGTCCACAATACAAAACCCACATCACAAGTATATAAGATGCAAAAACAAAACAGATCCCGACAACAGGAAATCCTCGCGATAAAAGGGCTAGCGACTGGAATCTCTCCTGACGGCCTCAACCTGAAAAATAGTAATAACGGGGTGAGTTCAAAGAACTCAGTAGGTAATCCAATAGATATGTACAGCAACATATAACTACTAGCAATATCCTAAGGTACAGTCTCCTAAACCCTAGGATCTATAGTACAGTTTCCTAACAGTACAATCTATGGTACAATCTCCTAACAGTATAACAGATATGCATAGCTGAAATAAACTATAATAACCAGCAATAGGCATAAAGTACAGTCTATAGCAAGAATAATAAGGAAATGCATAACTGAAATAAACTGTACTCACCTGCGAGGCTTGTGCAACTGACTGTGAACATACATAGATAAAAATAGTCAGAGCAAAAGCATGTATCCTGTATGCATGTCAATCATATGCAATCACCAAAATGCATCATCACAAAGAATGCAATCTGTGTGTATGATGCAAATGACATGCCCTGGTCACCCCTGACGCCAGTCTGCCATCTCACACGCAATAGTGAGACCGAGTGGGTAGGGCTGTGACACTGTGCACTCTGCCATCACTACTCCTGATGAGTGACCGAGTGGACGGGATGCTGTCGGAGTACACCTATCCTCCTACCTCAAACATAGTGAGGGAGCGCAATGCTCTCATCTCCCGGTACGCGATGACGGAGAGGGATCCCTGTCCTGCTACCACGCTGTGTAACACTAACCCATGAGTGTACCAGCGGAGCCCTCGACAGAGCAACCTACCATACACACCCTAAGTGCTGTGCCACTACCCATGCAGTGGACATGTTGTGTGCAGACCCATGTAGCCGGCCGACGAGCTCAACAATAATGGAGTCGTCAATCGCCCAGCATGCAATCATGCAATATGGTGCATGCGGGTACAGTATGTCATACCTGAACATATCCTCCTCCATATGCGTAGGTGCCAATAAAACAAACGCATATGTATAACAATGATATAAGCAACACAAATCCAACAACATATAACAAATACCTCCAGCAACTAATCAAGTGTAGATAAGCATCATAAATATCCATCTCTATGAACATATATACACATGGCAAAAGATAAAAGCATCCAGTTCTAAAGTAAAGCAACTAACAGAAGAAGCATGTGATAGGTATCAACTAAGCTAAGACCAGGGAAGAGATAATCTACCATCTACCACTAGTAATTATATATAAACTACACATATCATAAGACATTATCAAAAAGATAAGTCAAAGGGTACCCGCCTCAAAAAGAAGGTACAATCCAGTCCTAATCCAATGTCAAGATGCTCGTCTCGCATCAGAGTCCTGTGTAAATAAATACATTTACTTTTATTTAGCTAGAATACAAACAAATAGCTAAATAAATCCTAAACAGAAATTTAGGGACAACCCTAACCCATAACCCTCAACCTTTCTAACGGTTAATCAGGGATAATCCCTAATCCTTAATTAACCATTAGATTAGCAAATCAACCCTAAATCCATTTACACATGATTAATTATCTACATAATCATTCACTTAATCCCAAGCATATAAAACCATAAGATCTAATCCAAATAACCTAATTAATCTACATAACCTAATGATGAATAAACTATCAATATGTATCAAGATCCTACCAAATCATCTAACACCTGATCATTAGACTAATATCCAATTTCAATACATCATGTACTCAAAATCCCTACTCATACCTCAATTTCCAACTACTATTGATGCTGGAACCAGAGGAGCTACCGGTTGTGTGTGTTGCCGGACCAACAACAAGCAACCTCACAGAACACTGCTGGAAACCAAGATGCCACAGAACCCAATTCCAGATCCACCGCAAGAGCACATAACCTCACTGATGGATCAGTCGGATCAAGGAATGAATCAAGCAAGAAGATCACAGATCCAAACACCAACCGAATTAATAACCTAACCTTACCTCAATCGGTTGTCTCCAAAAGAAATCGCCCAATCCGTGACCTAAATCAACCTCAAAGAAGAGGAGGATCAAGAATAGAGGAGGATCAGTCTATAGAGAAGAAGGTCTAAGCCCTAAAACAGCTATCTGATGCTTCCTCTAATCCAACAAGAAGAATCAATGAAGAACATAACCCAATCGATCGAAATCTGGTAACACCTTACCTTAAGGATCGTTGCTAGGGCACGGCTCTGTTGCTGCGACGACTGATCGGAGCCAACCGAAGAGATCTAGGGCACAGTTGCACAAGGAGAAAGGGCTCGGGTGAAGCCAGCCCCTCTCTCGAACCTCCGGAAGAAAACCCTCACCGGCGATCGGGTGGATCTCGCTCGATCCAGTGGCGTCGGCAGGTAGGCGTGAGAAGATGCGATGTTGTGAAGCGGCCCAGAGAGGAAGACATCGGTCGGACCTGAGCTCAATGGGTGTCGATGCCGGTGGAGAAAGATCGCCGGAGCTGGAGCCTGGCTTCCGTCGGCGTCGCTCGTCCGCGAGAGAACAGAGAGAGGAAGAGGGGAGATCGGGGAAGTGAGGAGGAAGCTCGGGTTCAGGATCGGCGTTTTAAGGGAAAAGAAATAAGAAAAGGGAAGTATTTATATTAAAACTTTTCCTCACTTAAACGGGTATCCCAAACAGGCTTTATCCGCGCCCGAACTTGATCCCCTCAAAACCCGTCGTACGAGCTTCGAAAAATTCCCAGAAAATTCCTAAAAATTCCGAAAAAAATTTATAAGGCTATTTACAAAATAACCCTATTTATTTTATTTTTCCGAGATCTCACAAATTGAATGCTCACTGCGCTTGCTGTCGCACGAATCATTTTCCCTAATGTATGAAATAGATGTTCTTATTTGGTCTTTGTAACTAAATTTTGTTCTGGTCTTCGTGACTTGATCCTCATAAAGTCTTCATGACTTATTTGGTCTTTGTGACTAAATTTTTCTCTGGTCTTCGTGACTTGATCTTTATAAAGTCTACGTGACTTATTTAGTCTTTGTGACTAATTTCGCTCTGGTCTTCGTGACATGATCACCTTGTAGTCTATGTGACTGACATGGTCTATGTGACCATATGGATTGACTTGGACGAGCAGGAGATGTTAGACGTTGCATCAGTTGCAACGTTAGGAAGATGAAGGGGTGCCCATTCACCTTCATCTTCCTCCATTGAAAGCAGCCATCAAGGAATCGGTTGGTAACTGATGTCTTTCTTGCTATATATGATGGCGTCCAAGGCAATCAGAGTAGAGGAGCGCAACGGAGGTGATCAGAGAGCTTTGCGAGGTGATCAACGAGTAGAGGAGAACACCTAGTGGTTGGGATTTGGCTCATGAACTTTGGAGCACTTTTCGATTGCCCCATGATTGTGCTTCTGATAGCGGCTGCCCACTTCGACCGCCGGCGTCTTCAGTTACGACTTCGGGAGATCACTGTGAGTGATTATAATTACCACATTATTTTATTTTTGTTTAGTTTTGATTTTCATGCTGTCAAAAACTACCAACACTTTTGCACTCTTGTATTTGTCAATTCTGTCGAGATTCTGAGTATGAAGAACTCTTAGAAGGTGGACCTCAACCTTGTCATTTGCCATAAAATGGTTGCACTGCTTTTTCGTCCATCGATGCTCCTCAAGTTCTTTTCCTTCTTCTCTTTTGGGCATATCATAACCATACTTAATCGTTAGTAAAATATTGAAATCAGTTTTAAAATATACCTCCATTCAACGTTTCCAAAAAGCGAACTCCCCCTCGAATACTGGTGGGTAAATGCTAGCTCTGACATTTCTTGTGCTTCGGTTGGCGGTTAGTCCTTCTGAAGTAATCTTGCTCTGATATTAATTGTTGGTCCTTTGGAGGCCGGAAAGAGGGGGTGAATTGCCTAAAATCTAAAAACATAAATACCTTTTTCGTACTTTTACAACTTTATTAAAACAAACACTTGCATAGAAAGAATTAAGAAACTAATTAAAGAAAAAGAGGTACATAAATTTTACTTGGTTTGCAATCAGAAGATTACTAATCCAAGACGTTGAAAGCCACTAAAATCTCATTCAGGCGGAGAAGCCTCTTACAGTAGTCAAAGCTCACAATTACAAAGCTAAACTCAAGGTAGAACATTTATAAGTGTTCTTCTCTGTATTTTTCAATGTTGTTTAGCTTCTATGATCAGGGTTGTATTTATAGCCCTGATCAAGGCGCCTAGAAGGGTTCCAGGTGCCTGAACGTGAATAGAATTTTATCCACTTCATAATGGATTATGTCACATCACATTTTGATAATATTTCTGGTCCGGGCGCCCGAAAGGGTTCCGAGCGCTCGGATGGGTTTGATCCAACCCCCGCTCGGTGAGGCACCCCGGGGGCGCCCAAGTGATCAGAGTGCCCAGACAACGAGTTAACCTCCTATTGACTTTCTGATTTGGGCTCTTTCTCCAGTTGTGCTCGCTTGGGTGATTTCAGTCATCCAGAATAAGGCTCACCCGACTCCATTTTTCGGCCTTCTCGAGTAACCTTCCGCTCCCTCTTCTCATTCCTTCCGAAATTCAGAAACCCCTACAAAATTCCAGAAAATTCCAGAAATTATAAACTTTGAGGATACATTCCTCATAACATATACTATCAAGGAAAAATAGTTTTCTATGAAAATATCTTCCATTTTTCAATCTTGATACAAAGTTCAAAAGTCTTTGAAATAGCTCAAAGTTAACTCATCTTTGTATCACTTTGCTCAATGATGAGAGCTATCACTAGAAAAGCTTCATCAAGGTTTTTTAAATCAATTTTAAAATGATTTTAAACCCTTTAATTTGGGACCACAATCTTAGGGCTAAATGTACATGACTTGTACACAAGCTTTCCCTATGATCCCCAATTAGAATTAGGCTCATCTAGGTACAAGAACTATGCACCTTGATCCTAACTCACAATCCTAATATCTCACACACATCTAAGGTGTATCAAACACATCCAAGTCAATTTTGATGTGAGATATGGGTTTAGGTTAGCTTAATCTAAGTTCTCATGCATTTTTCTAAATAACAATTTGATCTCCATATCAAATTGTGTTTTTGTCCTTAAATCAAATTAATTGATTATAAATGCAAAAGATGATGACATGGTATATAATTGTATCATAAATGGAAACATGTGCCAATGTCATGATGTCATGGCATAAAGTATGAAACTTAAATAAAGCATGACATTTAACTAACCTAAGCATTATCATGACATTTTAAATGATCATAAAATAAATATGATGTCATGACATGGCATATGGCAAACAATACATGGCAAATAATATATAAAGGTATAGAAAATACCTAATTCTAGCCTTAGTTGTCATTTTTGATAATTTTGATCATTTTGCCATAGGTTTTATATTCCTAAGTGTAATAGACCTAGCATCTTATACCAAAGATTTTTAGATCACTATGTGCCAATTAGATTGACTCTAGAAAACTCCTCAAATTTGATTGGCACATTCTAATCACCTTAGGAATAATTCTTAATTTCATTTTCAAGGCTTGATTATACCTTGAAAAATCCTAAAGTGCCACCTTTTGCCATGATTAGGTTAACTACCTATTCAAGTAAGGTTGGCACACCCTAACTAATCTAGCGTGATGAAATCACGCTCCTAGGAACCCAATACCTATTGGAGCTCATTGGGTTCACTAAGTATTCACTAGGGATGACTTCCCTAGCAACCCTTCTAATGACCCTCCTAGGCTTTGAAGCCTTGGTCATTTGGGACTCATCAAGATCCACTCTAGGGGTGACTCCCCTTGTGACCTTGGTGATGGTCTTCCTAGCCCTAGATTTTGTTCCATAATCGAATGGAATATTATGATAAGTGGGCTTGACCACTTGGGACTTAGGGTTGTGACCCAAACCTTTCTTGTCCTTGGACATTGGTTTTTGACCCTTAAACCCTAGAGATGACTTCTCCAAGTTCTTAAGAGCCTTTTCCAAAGTATCAAGTCTTGACCTCAAGACTTGATTCTCCTTCTCTAATACCTCAATTTTTAATTTTTCATTTTTCTTTGAGGTATTCCTAGGCATGTGTCTAGTTGTTTTGGGGTTTCTAACTAGATTTTCCTTAACCTTAGATGAATTAATCCTAGGGTTGGTATTTCTAGTGTTGTCCTTACCTAGACTAACATGCTTGGCACCTAAGCACATGTATTGGTTTCTAGGGTTATCATGCTTGTTATTATCGACAAGTAAAATAAAGCTACTAGCATGTTTCTTACTATAATTGCAAGAATGAGCTTTAAATGTTACCTTAGGGTTTGCCTTAGCTCCCCCTATACACGTGCTTTGTCTCTTTTCCTTGCGAGGCTGCCTCCCCCTTGGACATTGACTCCTATAGTGTCCCCTTTGATTGCATTGAAAACACACCACGTGCTCCTTGCCTTTACGTATCGGGACTCCGACTTTCTTGACCTTTGGCGCCGGTGGGGACTTTCTAATCCTCTTTGGACACTTACTCTTGTAGTGCCCAAATTCCCTACACTCAAAGCACATTATGTGTAATTTGCTAGAAATTAAAATGCTTGAGTTACCTAGGTTTGAGGATGGATGAAAACTCTCTTCTTCATCCCCTCCGGAGGTAGAAGCTTCTTCTTCTTCTTGCTCCGAACTTGAAAAGGAGCTCTCCTCCACTTCATCCTTAGATGTTGAGTGGCCCTCAACTTCTAATTCGACACTTCCATGATGTGAGCTACTTGGCTCACTTGACTCCTCCTCATGGCTTGAATTGGAGCTCTCCTCATGGAACTTCGCCAAGTTGTTTCACAACTCCTTGGCATCGTTGTAACCACCTATCTCACACAAGACATCATTAGGTAATGAAAATTCCAGAATTTTCGTTACCTCGTCATTGATTCCGGATCGGTGGATTTGATCCTTCGTCCACTTTTTCTTCTCGATAGGTTTTCCTTCTTCATCCATTAGAGGAGCGAAACCTACTTGGACACAACTCCAATTCTCAAGATTAGTCATAAGAAAATATTTCATTCTTACCTTCCAAAACGCGAAGTCATCGCGATCGTAGAAGGGTGGAATCGTGATGTCTTCTCCAAATAGATCCATTCTCTAGCTTGTGCTCCCTTGGGTGTTAATCCGTCGAAGAGCAACCTTGCTCTGATACCACTTGTTAGGATCGTCGTACTCGGCTAGAGAGGGGGGGTGTGAATAGCCGACCCCAAATTGCTCGTTTCTTCCTACGATTAGGGTTAGCGCAGCGGAAATAAAAATAATAGAAACGAAAGCGGAGAAATCAAACCTCAACACGCGTCGATGTAACGAGGTTCGGAGATATACTCCTACTCCTCGGCGTGTCCGTAAGGTGGACGAAGCCTATCAATCCGTCGGTGGATGAGACCCCGGAAACCCGGCTAATAATCACTCCTTCTGGGTGGAGAAACCTCGCCACAATGTTTTGCAAAAGCAATACAGGAGTAGAAAGCAGCAAGAAGCAAAATACAATACAAATGTATGAAACACCTTCGCTTACTTGCCTTCTCTTCGACTGGATGAAGCAGCAGCTTCTCGGATCCAACCACAACAGCAACAGCAACTGATCAGTTGGTCCCAGCCGAGTGGAAGCTCACAAAAAGCTTCAGGAACGAAGAGCTCAGCAAAGCTCGCAGCAGCAAGAAGAAGAGGCAGGAACAAGAAGAAGCAGGAGCTTCGGAGAGGAAGAAGAAGATAACTGTAGCTGCCCTCGATCTCCTTTTATAAACTCTGATATCCTGAGCCAACCCGCGAACCTGCAAGCAAAAAGGCCAGAACACAGAAGCCCGAAATAACCTAGCCGTTGAGTCACAACAGCTAGTCCTGGACCGATCAGGCTCCACCCTGATCGGTCCAGGGTTCTTCTGATCGGTCATGGAGACCGATCAGGCTCTATGCTGATCGGTCCCCAGACCGATCAGAATGCTTTCACAGAGAGTTACCCAACTCTCTGTGCGTACCTTGATCGGTCCCGGGGACCGATCAGGCTTCCTGCTGATCGGTCCCAGACCGATCAGTAAGCTCACAGAGGCACACTGATCGCTTTCTGATCGGTCTCCAGACCGATCAGGAAACCACAGTATCAGTGGATCGGTCACCAGACCGATCCAGGTCTTGGTTTTTTCCCAAAACAAGTCCAAACCAATATCCGATCAACCTTGACCTCTTGGTACATCATGCTTAGCATCCGGTCACTCCCTTGACCTGCTAAGACTCCCCACCAAGTGTCCGGTCAATCCCGTTGACCCACTTGGACTTTTCTCTTTGTGTCAAGTATCCGGTCACTCCCTTGACCTACTTGACCTTCTCAACATCATATGTCCGATCACCCTTGATCCATCTGGATTTTCCCTTGCCCGGCTTCACTCACCAGGACTTTCACCTAGCTTCACTCACTAGGATTTTCACCTGGCTTCACTCACCAGGATTTCCAATCTGCCCCGCTTCACTCACCAGGACTTTCCAACTGCCTGGCTTCACTCACCAGGACTTTCCCACTGCCTGGCTTCACTCACCAGGACTTTCACCTAGCTTTACTCACCAGGATTTTCACCTGACTTCACTCACTAGGATTTTCACAACTGCCTGGCTTCACTTTCCAGCCCCGCTTCACTCACCAGGACTTTCCCACCGCCTGGCTTCACTCACCGGACTTATCCGTCGACTTCACTCACCAGGACTTTCCACATCCGGTCCAGAGAACGAGCCCCTCTGACCACAGTTCGGGGAACGAGCTACCGAGCCCTCTCCGACTTCCATCCGGTCCAGAGAACGAGCTCCCGAGCCCTCTCTGACCACAGTCCGGAGAACGAGCTACCGAGCCCTCTCCGACTTCCCATGTGCCAAGCTTCCATACTTGGACTTCTCCGTGCCAAGTCTCCATACTTGGACTTTTCCCGTGCCAAGCTCCCTGCTTGGACTTTTCACCATGCCAAACTCCCTGCTTGGACTTTTCACCATGCCAAACTCCCTGCTTGGACTTTTCCCATGCCAAGCTCCCTGCTTGGACTTTTCCCGTGCTAAGCTCCCTGCTTGGACTTTTTCGAGTCAGGTCAACTCACCTCGGGTCAACCAGGTCAACCTTGACCACGGGTTGCACCCACAATCTCCCAAGCTTGTATCCTTGTAAAACATCAAGATACAACTTTTCTGTTCACGTCAAACATTGTCAAACATAACTCGTCAAACATCAAAATACAACTCGAGTCAAGTCAACTCGTGTCTGGTCAACCAGGTCAACCTTGACCTAAGGTTGCACCAACATCTCCTTCTCGTCCACCAACATACTCTTTCGCAGCACCTCGTCCCTCGGATGCACCGAGCATGTCGACTCTCTCTCATGTCGTCATTCTCGCTAGCTGCGTCTTTTGCTCAACTTCTTATGCTCCTAAGTTCCTGTACACTCAAACACAGGGTATCAAAATATAACAGGATATAACTTGACTTGGTTTGATCACATTAAAACTATCATGGAGTACTTACAATAACTACAACCAATACCATCCAATGTACCTAGTGAGATCAAGTTCTTCCTTATCTCTAGTATATGTTTGACATCATATAGGATTCTGATCATACCATCAAACATCTTGATTCTGATGTTCCCTATGATGATATTTTTGCATGATACATTGTTTCCCATCAACACTGAATCATAATTCACTGCCATGTAGGTGTCAAACCACTCCCTATTTGGAGTCATGTTATAAGAACACAGAGTCTAAGATCTATGCATCTGTTAGCTACTCCGAATCAGACATAACTGATAGTATATATCTGTCCTCGTTCTCTGAATTTTTCTCTTCAACAATGTTTATAGATTACGTTATCTATCTTTCTTTTCTACAACATATTTCTTTATCTCTAGACAAACTCTCTTCATATGACCTTTTCCTCCACACTTGTAGTAAGTGATTACCTTTTTTCTTCTTAACTTAAGATTAGCCTTGTTGTCATTGCCTGATCCATGTTGAGATTTTCTCCTACCACGGTCTTGGTTCCTATTTACCACAAGTCCTTCTCCTTGAGAAACTTCATTGTTTGTTTTCTTCTTTTGATGAAAACCTAGCAACACACATGTGATCTCCTCTAATTTAAGAGTTTCCTTACCCCACATCAAAGTAGTAATCAAATTCTTGTACGTAGGAGATTAAGGTAGAGAATGCAACAACATCAGTATCTTATCTTCATCCTTGATCTTCACATCAACTCACTTCAAACTGTTCACGATCTGATTGAATAAGTTGATGTGTTGGCTCAGATCGAATCCCTTTATCATCTTCAATCCGTATAACGTTTGCTTGAGATATCATTTGTTTGTTAATGACTTTGACATGTATCGACTTTCCAGCTTTTGCCAAATTGCTATCAGTGACTCCTCATTTATAACATAGTACATCACATCATCCGTAAGTCAAAGTTTGATTGTTGTCACTACCTTCGCATGAAGTTCTTCCCAATTCGATCTCTCTATGCTTTTTGGTTTCCTTTCTCCTAGCCCCTTCACTATATCTTATTGCATCAACAAGTCCTTAACCCTCTTTTGTCATAATATCAAGTTTACGGTTCTGTCAAACTTTACCATATCAAACTTCATAGAAGACGTACCCAACATGTTGAAGAAATCCATCAAAATATCGCTCTAATACCAATTATTGTGCAAAGAGGGGGGCAACATCTTTCAACCTCTAATGGGGAATAAGAGAAAGAGAGAAAGAGATTGCGCAGAGAAATGAGACAAAGACACACAAGAAAGAGCAAACAAGAGGATGAAGTAGAAGTAGAAAAAGAAAAAGAAGAAGAGAAGAGTTACGGTGGTTCAATGGCGTGCATACTCCAAAAAAGGCGGAAACTTTATTAGAATTTTCTCTATACAAGAAAATCCACATTATTCTCATGATTTTACAATAGGTTTACAATGGTCTCTATAAATAGTGCTCAAACTCCAATATATGAAAATGGACCCAAAAAATCATAATAAAATTCTATTATAAAAAACATTAACAAAATTTTATTATAAAAAATCATAATAGAATTCTGTTATAAAAAAGTGTAACAGAATTCTATTACAAAAAACCTAATCAGCCAGGTATGTCTTTAAATTTGTTAAACAGATAACTTGCAGTTGAGAAGAACGAGCAACTCTTTGTGATTTGTGAAGCTATACCGAGAGTTCAAGCTTGATAAGGGAGAAGTCACCAATTGCTTCTTAATCAGATTATTCCTTTGTGGCACCAAATTGCAACACCCTCATCCTTCCAAATTTGGATTTTTTTATACTAAGAGGGGTATTTTCTATCTTAGATTTCTAATTATTTTTTTACTAATATTGTTCTTATGTAGATTTTAAACTAGTTGATTTCTTAATTGTTTTCTACTTTAAAATTTTACTGATTTAAATTGTTCTTATGTTGAATATTGAATAACACAATCATAAATATCTATAGTATTTTTTTAATTCAACAAATAATGTTGGATTTTTAGCTACTATTATTATTGCTGAATCTATGTAGGCGAATGTGAGATTTATACTAGAAATTGTATTAGAAATTGTTCTTAAGATTTATGAGATTCTAAGTTGATCATGTTAAAATTTGTTTGTGTTAGGATATTTTAATGTCAAATTAGCTTTATACTAGAAATTGTATTAGATATCGTTCTTTAAGATTTATGAGATTTTAAGTTGATCATGTCAAAATTTGTTTGTGTTAGGATATTTTAATGTCAAATCAAGAGAGAAAAAGGGGAAACAATATTTTATATTCTTTAAGCCAAGAATTGGTAATCCTTCATCATTTGAGAGGATCGAGACTAATACATCCATTTTTAATGAAGAGTTCGAACCTCCTTCTAAATCTCAAAGAGTTGAGTTTGATGAAACTTCACTCGAACGAGATCCTGGGCGTATTCCAATGTGGCGACATCTTGTTAATTATCGTGATAAAATTAGGTAAGCTTATATTAAAATGGGTCCATATTAACCTAAATTGCAAGAGTACTCATGGTCTGAATCAGGAAACCAACATCGTTAGTTTCAATATACATGTTTTAAAAAATTTCCATGATTCTTCTTCAAAGGATGCAACATTTTGTTTTCTATGTTATCTTTTTGAATTAAGTGAAGTACAACAATCTATATTTATAGTTGTAGGGTTTAAAAGTTGGAGACGCGTTACTAATGGAGTCAAGTGCGCCTTTTTGTCTCACATGGGAAGTTCTAATTCGGTGCATAATAAATCTATAAAATATGTTGTTGATGTGATGAATGTAACTCAACATATAGATAAAGTTATGAATCGAGAATTTTCTGAATAGATACAAAAGAATCGATTAAGGCTTGCAGCAACAATTGAAAGTATCTAATGGCTTAGTTTGCAAGCATGTGGATTGAGAGGTCATGATGAATCTTCAAATTCCTAGAATCGTGGTAATTTTATTGAGATGCTAAAACTTTTGGGGAAATGGAATGCTAGTATAGGCGATGTTATCTTAGAGAAAGCTCCGAGAAATGCAAACTATACCTCATCAGAAGTGTAAAAAGAAATTTTGCATATTATTGGTAACAGACTTAGAAATAAAATTCGAGATGAAATTGGAAATTCTAAGTCTTGTATTTTGGTGGATGAAGCAAAAAATGTATCTAACAAAGAACAAATGGCTATAATTTTGAGATTTGTTGATGTTCACGTTTTTTTGTCGGAGCATTTTTTCCAAATTGTACATGTTCATGACACCACAGCTACAACACTTAAGAAAGAAATATGTGATGTCCTCACTAGATATAATCTAAAAATACATAATATGTGAGGTCAAGGGTATGACGATGCTAGTAAAATAAGTGGTGCTTTTAATGGATTGCATACTTTATTTCTTAAAGATTGGCCTATGCATATTATGTACATTGTTTTGTCCACCGACTCCAGTTAGCATTAGTTGCAGCCGCTGAAAATGAGATCTATTTATGGCTTTTCTTTTTGAATATGATGACTATTGTTAATCTTGTTACATCTTCTTCCAAACGCAATGTCGAGTTACAATTCGCTCAAGTTAATGAAATTGCACGTTCTGTTATTGCTGGTGAACGTGAAACTGGCGAGGAGATAATCATATTGGTACTTTGCATCAAACTGGAACTAATCGTTGGAGCTCACATTTTGAGTCTATTTGTGACTTAATAAATAAGTATAATGAGACTATTAATGTGCTTGAAAGCAGTATCACTGATGGTTCCTCTACTTCGATGCGTGGAGAAGCTCGTGGTTCCTTAATGGTGATGAAGTCTTTTCATTTCATTTGTATTTTGCATTTGATGCATAAAATTATAGGGATCACAGATTTACATGCCTTGCGACAAAAATTTATTGATATCATAAATGCAATGGATTTGGTTTTTACAACTAAATCACTTCTTCTGACATTGAGAAATGATGGTTTTGATATTCTTTTTTTATATGTCAAATCATTTTGCACTAGATTGGATGTTGATATACCGAAGATGAGTGCTCGTTATAAGCATTCTACTCGTTCATGCCAGCAAAATGATACCATCACAGTTGGGCATCACTTTCATTATGATATATTTAATGCTGTAATAGATTTTCAATTGGAAGAGTTAAACTCTAAATTTAGCGATGAGATAGTAGAACTTCTTATGCTTAGCTTTGCTTTAGATCCAAAAGATAATTTTAAGTGGTTCAACATTGATAAGATTTGTATGCTTGCTGAGAAGTATTATCCTAAGAACTTCACTGAACAAGAAATGTATAATTTGAGGTGTCAACTACAACATTATGAGCTTGATGTAGTTTGTCATGAAATTTTTAGAAAAATGTCGACTATCTCATAATTGTGCCAAGGGTTATTTGAAACAAAAAAAATTCAATATTATAATTTGATTGATAATTTGATCCATTTAGTTTTAACTTTGCATGTTTCTACGGCAACTACAGAGCGTGCATTTTTGGCTATGAAACATGTTAAAATAATTCTTTGTAATAGAATGGGAGAAGATTTTTTGACAGATTCTATGATTATCTACATTGAAAGAGAGTTTGCTTTAAATATTGATTCAGATTCTATAATTGATGAATATTATACTTTGAAGAATTGTATATCACAACTTCAATAGCATGTGTATCGATCATCTTTGTACCTTTGGAGTTTGGTATTAAAGGTATGCATATTCCACATTAGAACACAAAACTTAGTTTGGTATTGAAGGTATGCATTTACTAGGTGAAATTGAAAGTTTGAGATAAAATTGTTTGCTTTTACATTATTCACTATTCAACTTTAACCAAGTTTTCTGCATATTGAAATTTTGCAGGCTTTGGGTCGACCACTGTGCCATTTTATATGTCATAACCTATTCAACTTGTAGTCTTGTTTACTTTGCAAGAATCTTTTGTTTTCTCAAATTAAGTTATTGTAACCTAATTATTGACTTACTTTTTGTTGTCATTTTTAGGAGTATCAAAGTATTTCAAAAATGAAGTTAGATTATATCATTGGATCACCTCTAAAGCCTAGTCTTTTACCGTCCTTGTCCATGGTATATTGGTATTCCAAAGTCAATAGGCGAACTATGGGTGATAGTATTAGAAACTTCTTCTTACACTATCATGGATCAAACTACTTAGGACATCAAATAATTTGTCCAAGGGGAAAATTATAGAATTTTTCTGTAAATATATTTACTCTTTATTCACTACTTTTTCCAGATGTTTTAAATGTTAAGACTTGAGATGTTATACTTGGTTACATTTACATTGGCATGTGGCATATCATGTTTGAGAGTTATTTGAATGTATATTAGTCTTTTGTTAGATTTTGATTTTATATCTGTTCGTTTCAAATATAATTTTCTACAAATAAGAAGAAATATCAAAGGAATTTACATAACTTGATTTTGGCCACTCAACCTAGACTCATTATATTTATATTTTGGATTAATGAGGTGAGGTTAGTTTATCATTTCATGCTATTGAGCTTAATACATCAAGGTATTCTTGATATTTTGGATTTGCTACTGAATTGACTTGCACTCTCGCATTTTGCAAGATTCAACCTAAAAATATTATGATGTCATCCTTATTGATGTAGCTTATACTATTGGAACAGGACAACCTTTTGTCTAGAATTTGATGTGATATCAACTCTAGAGTTTTAGTTACTTATTTGATGCACTTATCTAATCTCGTAAGTTATGTGATTCTACTCAACTTTAGACCTTCATAAATCTTTTGATAATTTATATTTTGATATATTTTTAGTATTCATTATTTTCTTATTTGTTTGGTTGATACTTATCCTTTTATTATCTGTTTAGTTGATAAATGAGTTTTTGTATGGATTTGAGTTGAAATAAAAGATACATGTTATAATTATTCTACTTGTCTTGTAAAAGATATTTTTTGGAATATTTTTGTGTGATAATATTATAGGTTGCTTTGAATATCTATTTTTTAAAAATATTAAGGAAATTAGTGATAGAAATTTAATTCCATCGTTATGTTTAGCGATAGCTATTAAATTTCATCACTAAATTAGTGATGAAATTAAATTTCTATCATAAAATACATTACCGATCAAAATTTTTACAACCAACAATTTTGATGTTAATTTTTAATTGTTGTTTGTTCATGTCTAATGAATATATTATTTTATTTTCAGTTAAAAAGTTTTTAGCCCGAGTAGATAATAAATCATGGCTCCATCATTATGACATGTGCCTCTTTCCATATAGCTGTGTGCTTTATACTTTCTACGAATAAAATTTAGATGCATCATATCATGATATATATTAGCATATACTTTCAAATATGTGGAATTATCGGTACAAGTTAGTCCTTTATTTTTGCCACTGTAGATGGAATTGTATCATTTGTATGACATCTTAGTCATTAATAGACTTTAACCATATCATAGTTTATTGATTGGACTCAAACCATATCATAGTTAACAAATGGTACAAATTTATTTGTGAATTGTATGAAACTAGGATAACCTGGTGTTCCTTGTAACAATATTTTTGTGTTTTGAATCTTCACAAAATAAAACAATAATAATGTAAAACATGATTATTATATGAAATATCTTATCTCCTTTTAACAGACTAGTTATGTCATATCATTTCAACATGTGTTTAAAATATTTAATACTAATCATTTTTTTATTATATGAAATATCTTATTATTATATACTTACCAAAAAAATTTGCAGGATAAGTTCAAAAATGATGATATTGAGCTATTTCTTGAGGCAACCCTTAAACATATGCAACAATTATGGAAGAATTGGAGATGCGAGATGAATTCCAAATTTATAAAACCATGCAAAAACTGGCAAGAAGTTTTACAAAATGTTTCCAAGGGAATGGATAAACAATATTGGGAATGGTCGGCTATAGAATATTTTTGAAGTGAAAGTTTTCATGTTATTCTTATCCTATCTTTTTTATGTTATAAATAACTTTTTTAGTTTAAATGTCTATTTTTTAAAATTATATTAATATTAATATATTTGCAGAAAATGAGTAAAACAAATACACTTAACATATCCTTAAAATCTATGCAACATCGATTCTTCCTTTTAGGCCAGTCTTTTAGATTTGTGAGGTCATTCAAAAAGATTCTTCCTTGTTAAATATTCAACTTGTCGAGAAATATTTTGGACCTCAACGACATGATCATGTTTTTGGCCATAGAAGAGGAGTGAGGCCTAAAGATGTGAGAGGGCCTATTGCGTCAAAGTAAGAACTTTATCATAAGAATGTCACACTACGTGAGAAAATGAATAATATGGAATCTGAATTTAAAATTTTTAAGGAGTTGATGCTGAAGAATTTACCACCTAATGTGCAAGTGACGGTATCAGCTTCAGATACTATTGAATGTTGAATTAGTTATTTTATTATTATTTTTTGTTTATTACTTGATAATGAGAATGAGTAGTTTTGTTCATTTTAAGTTATAAATAATTCAAAGGCACACAACCAATTGGTGAGGAATACTAGAATGAAGATTCATAGGCACGCAATTAATTGATGAGGAATAATAGAATAAAGATTCACCTTAGTGATTGGCAGGTATTCTTTAAAACACTTTTTGTACTTTGTTGTAATGTTATGAAATATGTAACCTCTTCTACATGTCAGGAAATAACCCCTTTCCAAATAGAATGAAGCTCTCTGATTTTTTTTTTTTTTTTTAAGAAACTTTGTCCAACTCACATGCATGTCATACCTATGTTGGATTGTTGATTTGCATGTGCCGCACACTTTTCTTGCTTTACATTTACCCTATCACCAATTGTTTTCATAGAGCAAGCAATATTAGCGGTTCTTGGAGGTAGATTCGGGAAGTTACTCACTAATGGATAACAAAGTTAAAAGATTTTTTGTACCTTACTATTGGATTTCACAAGAACATTGTTGCTTTCCAATTTTGGAATTGTCATGTCTATTGCTACATATGGATAATTAGATTTTTGTTGAATAATCATAGTTTCTCTCACTAGTGGTTCCTTAACATCATTTCCAAATGAATTTTGTACCTTGTTTCTATCATTTACAGTAAGTTTAATATTTTCATTAGTTTGTATATGAAGATTTCTAAGTTCTTTTAAAGTTTTTATTGTGATACTTATTTTTTTTAGTATATTTATTATAGGTATTGGAGTGTGGAAGGGAAATAGATTTTTTTTTTTTTTTTGAACTTTTGAGAATGTCAATATTTTATATGAAGACTTTAGATAAATGAATACTAAGTGGATGTTAATTTTATTGGATGATAATTAGACATTGTGATATCAAGTTTAATGATGTAGAAATAATTAGAATGAATTACTGAATGATATTTTAATATATTATGTTTTAATTTTTATTAGCATTGATTAATGAATTTATAAAAATATATATACATTTGACAAGTCCGATAAGTAATATCGTCGTTGCCATTAACGACGGTATACTAAACCGTCATTGCCATTAACGACGGTATGCTAAAACATTATTAATTAAATAATTAAACAATATTAAATTATAGTATATATAATTATTGTTGTTATTATTAATGACGATTATATGTACCATCGTTACTTTCATTAACGACGGTATCTAAATCTGTCTTACTATCACTAACTAAGTTAGTTAATACCGTGGTTAAAGCTCTTATCGATGATATTTTATTTTTCATCGTTAATAAATTCTTGACAGGTACTTTTAGATATAACTTTCTACGATATTAAATATCGTCATTGATGATCTTTAACTATGGGAAACGACCCTTTAATGACAAGAAATCCCATCATCAAAGGGCCCTTGTTTTAGTAGTCGATTGGACTTTCATTTCCAAAGAGAATCCAACGATTTAGAATGACAAGGCACCACCACACTTCATGTTGTTTTTTGATAGCTAGATAGAAGATAGAATAATATAAGGTTGAGCAGGAGATAAATCGGTTGTGCCACATCTGTTGTTCTCCTGGAAAAATTAGAAGCTCCATGGTTTGACGCCTGGGATGTGATAGGAGTAGTGCCAAGCGGAAGGCGTGGGGCCTGATTGCGTGTCCTTGTTAACATTCATTTTTATCCCTCGTCATTACTATCCAAAGCTACTATGCACTGATTGGTTGGTGCGAGGAAGATAATCATCAAATAATATTTTTATCCCTCGTCATCTAGCCATCTGGTCCAAGATTCATTTTCGCCGAAGAAAAATAAGAAATACAACAAAATAAAATTAAATAAAATAAAAATAAAAAATAAAAGCATTAGAACTTTGACAAGCTTTACATATCTAGCTAGGTTCATATACCTTGCTAAAGCAACAACAGAAATTGGTAGGAAGATAATGAAAATACAAACCTCTCACGTAATTAGCTATAATACAGATCCAATTATCCCGGGATTCTGATGCTATGGTAGAATATTTAGGATTTTGGAGTCATGATATCATGGTAAAATATTTAGATTATTACTTAAGTATTTACGGTTCAAATTCCAGCTATGAAGTATTTATAGAAATTTTTTAATCAAAAGATACTGGATTTCTGGGCTGATCGTCACGTGCGTTTCCCGATTTATCCTTGTGGTTGGTGGAAAATTTTTGTGGAACCAGATCAGTCACCCTGAGGATAATCAATGAGACTAATTGAGATTATCATTTTTTTATAATAGGATATTTAGGTTGCATTTAAACACTCATCCCTAGCTATGTCGTATTTGAAGGAATTTTTTTCCAAATAGAGAGCGCAACCAAAAGATATTGAACTTCTAGACTGGTCGTCGCGTGTACTTCCTGATTTATTATTATGATCGGTGAAAAACTTATGTGAAACCAAGTCGATCACTCATAGGAATAATTAATAAGATTAATTGAAATTATCATAAAATATAGATTCAATTGTCTCCCTAGAATATCCAGTTGACTATAAGATGATTGGAAACTCCGACTATAAGATGATTGGAAAGAAGTTGTGATTCGGTCTTCTTTCCAAGTGGCACGCTTATCATAAAATTTTGACGATTAATTTTAAGAACACAGTCTACATGCATATATTAGAGCAAAATAATATCATTTATCCTAAATGATCTAATATTATCGGACCTAGGATAAGATAAGGGTAAGCCTAGTGCACTCTGCCTTTTATAGGGGAGAAATTAGATATCCAATAAAATATTTTATATAAATTGAAATTTTAAGACTAATACTCAATTAATTAACACATGCAATACCAATATATATACAAATAATAGTTAATGGTGGAAGTGAACGTGACCTCGAAGCTTGTAGTAAATCAACGACGTCAACAAGAATTCCGACAACTCCTCCAGCCATCGAACTCCTAGTTTTGTTTTTTAATCTCAAGGGGTGATCGCACCCCCTATCCCCATGGGGCTACGTACGCCGCTGCCTACAAGCATTTTTAATGTATTTATACTCATGGATTTAAATTTGATTATTTTTTTAATGAAATAATCATGAGATTTCTTTGTATTTTTATTCTACATATTTAAAAATTTATTATTCTCAATTTATACTATTAAATTAAGATAAAAAAATAAATACATTAAAGAGCCTTCATGGAATATATTAGTTTTAGTTTGACGTGATACAAAATTCTTTAAATCTATTAGTCAGTTTTGTATAAAATTGATTTATTGACCTTAAACCATTCAAAAATTTAATATTTTTTATAAATCAAAGAAATCCCTAAGAGATTTAAAGTAATTTAAATCTATCAACTAATTTCAAATACATGAACTAATATAAATCAGTTTTTTATTGAAGTAATTTAATTTTTTTTAAATCTATCAACTAATTTCAAATACATGAAGGAAAACAGGAGGTGATTTGAATATAATGAAAATTAAATATGCCACATGAGAAATCCCTAAGAGTACATTTGGTTGGGGTTATCTACCCAACAGGAGGTGATTTAAATATAATGAAAATTAAATATGCTACATAAGAAATCTCTAAAAGTAAGTTTGGTTGGGGTTATCTATCTAAGGTTATTAATGAAAATCTTATTTGATTTAGATAATTAATAATTTTTGAGTAATAATTTATATCCGACATATCAATAAAAGAGACATACAATTTGAAATCAGAAAATCTCAGAAAAATAAAAATTTTCTTAATTTCCAGTTAACGAATTATTTTTACGAAAAATATCCTTATATTTATACTTTGGGAAAAGTACCTCAATTTTTTTCAAAACGAAAATTTAATTTTTAATTATAAAAACTAAATAAAAAAACGTAAATGGAAAAAAATAAAAAAAATGAGACGTAAAGTAATAAAAAATCGAAACGTAAAGTAAAAAGTAAAAATAAACTAACATAAAGTCACATAAAATTAAAAAAATAAACAGAAAATAAAAAAACGACAAGTAAAAAAAAATGTAAAGTGAAAAGTAAAAATAAATAAAAAAATAACGAAAATAAAAAAAAACTATGTAAAGTAAAAAAAAAAGGGGTAAAATTATAAAAAATAATAATAATATATTTTATTTTCTATAATTTTAATTATATATTATTTGATAATTACATAATTAAAATTATACATAATAATTTAAACCAAACGTATAATAATTTATACCAAACGTATTAGTGATATAGTAAAATATCGTATATTTAACCTTGTAGAATTTTATTTGTTAGCCCTTGCCTTTAAACTATAGGCGCTAAATAAGAGTGGTCCCGATAAATTTGCAGCCCCGAACCGTTCTCGCACTCGATGCAGTGGCTGCGCGCCCCGTTTCGCCTTCCCCTCGGACTCTCTCCGTTTCCGCATCTTCTTCCCTCGCTTCTCCCTTACTCAGAACCCGCACAAATCCCGCTCCTTCACTGCCGAACTGCCATGTCCGGCCGCCGCACCGTCACCGACGTCCTCATGGGCAACGCCCGCGCCGCCGCCAAGGCCAAGAACCCTACCCCTGCCTCCAGTGACCAAACCCTGACTCCTTCTAAGAAACCTAGAATCTTAGGCGACGATGCGAAAAACCTCAATGAGGATCCTCCTGTCGATGGCAGCAATTTCACCGTGGAGTTGAAGAGGAAGTGCGCCGACTTCAACCCCAAGAAGGCCACGTCCTGGAAGAACGGCGAGCCCGTGCCCTTCTTGTTCCTCGCGCGTGCCCTCGAGCTGATCTCGAACGAGTCCGGAAGGATTGCCATGACGGAGATCCTATGCAACGTGTTTCGGACCGTCATTGCCACCACGCCTGGGGATCTTCTTGCCACCGTTTACCTTTCAGCTAATAAGATTGCAGCGCCTCATGAGGGTATTGAGCTCGGGATCGGCGACGCTTCTCTCATAAAGGCACTCGCGGAGGCTTATGGGAGGAAGGAGGAGCAAGTGAAGAAACAGCTCAAGGTTTTAACTAGAATGTCAATTCATATTCGTGACTTCTTTCCTTTCTTTTCCCTTTTTTTTTTGTTTATTTAAGGAGTTCTGCTGTTTGGAACTGAGTTGCAAGTTGCGGTGATAGGAACTGGGTGACTTGGGTCTTGTGGCCAAAGCTAGCCGATCGTCTCAGAAAGTGATGTTCAAGCCTCAACCTTTGACGATATCTAAGGTGTTCAACACATTCCGTGCTATTGCGAAGGTGTGATATTTTCTTTTCCCTTCAATAATCTGGTATACGAAGGCCAATATCTGTTGGTAATTCTGAAAAAGATAGTTTTTAAATATCTTCTGGTAGGCACAAATTTGATTTCAATCTTAATCTTTGGTCGTTAGAGCAAGTATGCTATGCCGATACTGATTCATTGAGACAAAAACAACAATTTTCCCAGATATTTCTTGGTGTATCCGTGTATGTACTGGGGTTAACTTTAATATTATCTGAGGATAAATTGGAAGATGATATGCAGGGTTATGTGTTTTCCATCAGACTAAATGAAGATAGATGGGGAAGCTTCATTTTAAATAACAAGGTCCGAAGAAGGGTTGTATGTGCTGCACTGCACATGCATATATGGAACTGGATATCTATGCATATGCTACATGCATTGGGAGCTGATGAACACTTACACAGCTTGCTCGTTTTTTGGCTGATTCATAACTAATGTTTTTTTATAGTCCCTTCTAAGATATGATGAGAATTTATCACTTCAAATTTTTGAGGCTTTTGTACAGGCACTTAAGTTTGGCATATGATTCTCGAACCACTTCTTTTTCCTTTTTTTTTTTCCTGAAAATACAATATTTTTTGGTCCTCTGCTCTTGCTCAAATGCTAACAAACATCTGATAGTGCATTCATACCTGAATATATTGTTGGAAAGCAGAAACATGTGTAATATCTCATTATGCGCTATCATAGCATGGCTCCCTTCAAAAGGTAAAAGAAAAAAAAATCTGGTGTTTGTGCTGTCATTGTATAGCTTTTTTTTTATTTGTTGCTGAATAAACGGTCCATTTAGTTTTACCACTAGGAATTGTGCTAAAGGCCACTATTTTTATTATCTTTACAGGAGTCTGGAAAAGATAGCCAAGACAAGAAAAGGAATCACATCAAAGGACTTCTTGTTGCAGCAACTGATTGTGAACCTCAGTATTTAGTTCGTCTTCTCCAGGTAAATATTCAGCTTCATCCATTTGTAGTTTTCAATTCTAGCCTCTAAAGTTACTTGAAATCAAATGCAGTCTAAGATGCGAATTGGGTTGGCAGAGAAAACTGTCCTAGTAGCTCTTGCACAAGCTTCTGTGTTCTCTGAAACAAATCAAAATCAACATTCACAAGCTCAACCTGATTTTGAAGAGGTTAGCTATTAATATGTTTGGAGTTATCTTTGCCTTCTAAGTTCTTCCAACTTGTAAATTATTTGGAATATACTTCCTTTTATCAATATTAATGAGTTGGACTCTGCTATTTTCCCTAGTATCACAACACTATGGATCAGTTGCTGATGCTGTCACCAAGTCCTAAAATGTATTATAACTATATTACATGGCTGTATAAATCATCAGAAAAGGATACAAACTGGAGAAAGTCCATAGAAATTCAAAGCTCATTAATTTGGAACTTTAATAGCTAGATTAATAATCTAACACAAATACCAAATGCAACTTCAAAGCTAATCGATCATTTGCTTAAATCATAAAGCATCATCGTGATCATCATGAAACTGTTTTCTTCATATTTAAACATTATATATGATCATTATTATTATAAATCATACATTTAAGGATAACATTGTTGCTAACTCATTCATGTCAACTATGACAACTGAATGTTATGATAAAAATGATTCTCATAATCTGGTAACATATCTGCAACACATTAGAACTCAATGTCATGCTCTTTTACAATGCTAATTGATATAGATTGTATGACTTTGCCACTTGAATGCCAAACAACGTATACAAGCAGGAAATTTGGTCCATAGCTCTCTGTTGTTTTGGCCGTGTGCTCTTTTTGGTCCTGAATTGTAAGAGAGATGATGATCCGTGGTTGATGTTATAAAGGAGCAATCATCCCTATTTGGCTATTGATTTTGGGTTGGTGGTCGTCTTCATCCATCACAAGTTTCAAAGCTGACCCTTGCTTTTCAGCAATGAGCTTGGGGACAAGTTGGGTCATTGGTCTTGGGATGCGGGTAGTTGGAAGGGCTCTAGGTGGTGGATCACAACTATGGTGTTATAGGTTTTGGGTGGAGGTGAATGCCATGTGGTTACTCTCATTAACTGCCTGGATTTATCTTACTGATTCTTTCTTTTCTAGTTTCTACATTGTTCAGAGCAAGGTTTAAAATCTCGACCCGTGGGAGGTTTCGGTCTCAGACCGGAATGATACGGTTTTGGTATCATATTGTGCCGTGCCGATACGGTTTCGCTGGGATGTTCTGGCGCCGACGACCCTACGCCTTCGACACTGTCACGGGAGCGCGACGCCTTTGGCACTGTCGCGGGAGCGCGACGCTTTCTGCACCATTGTGGGAGCGTGATGCCTTTTGCGCCGAAGTCATCGCGGGACGCTTCCGGTGACGCCAGAGGTGTCCCACGACTCCTCTGGCGCTGCCTGTGACGCATCAAGACGGGGAAGCTTAAGGTGCCGGTTTCGGCCGGGTGACGGAACGGTAAAAATTGTCCGTGCCGCGCGGCACGGAACGACATTTCAGTCCATGGTTCAGAGTTGATGGTCCTTGGGTTAATGAGATGGAGGGGCAACTCACTACTCTTATGTTTCTGTACCTCAGTATCATGCACTGCAAATGTGTTATATTTGCTCCTTGAGATCCTAGAACCTGTTAGTCTATGTTTTGGGAAGCACCTCTCAAGGATTTAATAGTACAAATTGATCTAATATTCTCTTCTAAGCTAGCATACAGATTTTCAGTATGCTAAATGAAGAATTTGATTTGTTACAAGAAAATATATCTTTTTTTGCTTGATCTTAATTTATTTCTTCTTTCACTATATGATGCCACAATCACATTGGCTATATCCATGTTTTCTTTGTTGCCTTTTATGAGATACTATGATAATCTTTGTTGATCATGCTTGATAATTTTTCTAACTGCTGGTAAAGACTTATGTAGTTTTTCTTTCGAGCTACGCTGATTTATGTTTTATTGGTTATTATGCCCTGATTCTTTTGGACCTGTAAAGTTTAGGCTGGGAGAATTGTCAAACAAGTCTATTCAGTACTCCCAATCTATGATAAAATTGTTCCCGAGCTTCTTTCTGTGGGAGTGTGGAAACTTCAAGAGGCATGCAAATTTTCTCTAGGTGTTCCTGTGGGGCCTATGTTAGCTAAGCCAACAAAGGCAGTGTCTGAGATACTTGATAAATTTCAAGGAACAGAATTTACCTGTGAATACAAATATGATGGTGAACGTGCCCAGGTACTATATGACCTTTGTTGTGATATACAACATGTTTGTTGTGTTTTTTCCTTTTCCCTGAAATGATTAGTTTTTGCAGATACATTATATGGAGGATGGATCAGTTGAGATATATAGTCGGAATGCAGAAAGAAATACTGGGAAGTACCCAGATGTTGTTAGCTCAGTGTCAAGGTATTTCATGCCTTTTTAGCCAGCCATATTTGTAAATGCATATTCATTGTGGTAACTGGTAACTATGTTTATATAACCTAATTTTTTTTTGTCTCTTTAAAGTTTGCTCTAAGATTAACTCTGAACTACTCACTTGGATTTCTGTAAGAGTAAGGGATGTAAGTGGTTGAAAAGGACAAGTTTAGTCATTTGATACTCTAGGGCTTCTTTGTCTAGTCAAGTTGGAATGTCTGAGTTGTTGATACAGATAAATAGGCTTATCTAAAATAAGCTGGCTCAACGCTCAACAAAATACATTGATTCAGGGGTTTTAAATTATTTGGGGGAATATAAAGTACAGTTATATTTTATTTTCTTCTTCACTTAGTACAGTGTGACTTTGTGAAATCCTATAAAAGACGCATCCATGCTGTTGTTATATAGATTCAAGGAATAATATAATTTTCTTTTGTCGTATGCTCTACTCTTTTGCAAGATTGTCGACTATGTATGCAACCCTTTGTAAGATCGTTGACATCTCGTGCCACGTCTGGTGGTAATAAAGCATAACCTCATTTCAATCCTGAAGCCACTCAATTTCGTAACTCCTTGTTTTTGTGGCCTTCTAGTATGCTAAAAATTCAAGTTTTTTTATGTCCACTTTACTATTTTTAGTACACACTGTTTTATCCAAAACTTAATTAGTTTGGATTACTATGAAAGCCTATAAAAAAGCTGCCATCCGATATCTGGATTTACTGTAGGAATAATATGTGATTTATTCTCATAGTTTCTCATTTCTCTCTCAAGATTTCCAAGCTTATAAAAGGACTTCCATCCCATTGCTAGATTCACTGAAGGACCAATATGATATTTTATTCTCATATGCTTTCTTTTCTCTCACAAGATCTCCAATTGTGGTACACGACCTTCTATGAGATTACCAACTAAGGCTCATGGATTTATCTTGTGGCGCATCAGTTATAATTTGAAAACTCACCTTGTTTGGTTGAAATTCATTGTAACGCTGATTATCAGAGGACTCTGAAAGTGGAAATTTTTTATTTTGCTAGGTTCAAAGACAATGGAAAAGCCAAACCAATTACCCCTTGCATTTCACCAATATTCAAATGTAATAAAACTATAGTTTCCAACAGGTTTTAAGATGGCACTCCGAGTGGTAACTAATTTCTATCCAAGCGAGGAAGTACCTCCAGAGAGATTAGAGACAAATCAAGATGAATATTGCGAAAAGCATAATTTAAGAAGCCCAAAACAATGTTTGAGGCTGTAGGATTAATTTTAAGTGTGCTTGTTTTTTTATTAAAGGAAGCTAATGGTAGCTAAAACAGCTAAACTGAGATATACAGAAAAGAGCTGTATATATTCACGGTCTTTTTGGAGAGAAGAATAAAATATGCTTAAATTTCCTAATGTTCACTGTAGAGTTTACATGGCTTGTCACTTGTTTTAATTTGATTATTTTTTGGTTGACAAGAAAAAGGTTTATGCAACTGCAGATTCAAGAAGGCTAATGTGAAATCCTTTGTGCTAGACTGTGAAATTGTTGCATATGACCGTGAGAAACAAAAGATATTACCTTTCCAGGCAAGTATTTTTTTTTAATCTTATTTATTTGATTGAGTTCCTCGTTCTTCATCTAATCCACGCTATGTTCTAATCATTAATCTTTTTTTTTCCCCTTTTTCCCCTTTTTCATTTTCCTTCTTGCTTTTTCATTTTCACTCTGCTCACCATTCTAAGATGGTTTACTATTTGATATCTAAATGTTAGGCCACATTACCTGTTGTTTTAGAAACCAAACTGTGTTTTTTTGTTTTCAAGTGCTAGGGCGTATGTTTACAGCACAAATTCGGTATTAATGTCATGTGGTAAGCTAGTTGGGTTCGTAGTTACTTAACCAGTGGTGACGAAATGTCCACCACAATATATTCAGTGACACTGTTTCATAATGTCCTTCCGCAATCGTTGTTTAATTGTGCTGTGTTGAGAGTACAATGTGTGTAAACAAACAAAAAAAGTGTAACTTACCAGTGAGAACCAATGTATTTATTGAATTTTATTTTATGCTTTTAATATGGATATGTTCAAAGGCTCTTTAGAGATTCTGTAGTTAGATGAATTGATGAGAGTTGAGAGCAGTATAGGGGCAGAGGAAGACTAAAATTTTGAGATTGAGCTGAAAGTTGGTAGATGAGCTGGTACTAGTTCCATCTGGCTATTTGTTGATTATTTGATGGACCATGGGATCCCTAGGCTGAGTGCAAAAGTGTTCCATGGTCCCTAGGTTGAGTGCAAAAGTGTTCAAATCAACATTCAAGACATAGGGTTGTTTAAGTACTTGATTCTAAATCAAAGTGATGATGCTTATCTTGCATCACTCTCAATAGGTATCTTTCGTTTGTACTAATTTTCTCTGTGAATAATGTGTTTTCTGTTGTGTCCTTTTCTCTTCCATTGCATTTAGACTTGTCTGCTGGAATTTATTGATATTGGTTGATGGCTTTCCTCATTCTTTCACTATGAAATCATTTACAAAGGCAATATTTGTACGTTGGCATTATGCAACTTGCAATATTTGCATATTGATAATAATATGTATTTCGCAATGATTAGTTTTTTTTAATAAGCTGCTAATTTCTTCTCTTAGATATTGAGTACTCGAGCTCGGAAAGGAGTGATCCTAAGTGACATAAAAGTAGCAGTTTGCACATATGCCTTTGACATTCTGTATATTGATGGCCAACCTCTTCTTCAAGATCAGCTGAAAATTCGTAGAGAGGTATACTATTTGCATGTGGTGGTCCTGCTATATGTTAATATTTTATCTGTATTTTCTTTGGAATCAACATTAGCTTAGCTTCCACTAGCAGAAAATTTATGATTTTATTTCACATTATATGCTAATAAGGATGGCTAGTCTTGTTTTTTTTTTTTGAAAGTAACTATATGATCCAATCAAGGTTTGAAATTTCCATTTCAATCTTGGTTTGCTTCTGACCAGAACATTAAATATTAATGCAACCCAAAAAAGGTTTGGACCATGTTGACCTAATTTTAGATCAGCCTCACTAGTCACTCCTCTTGACAGCGTATTGTGAATATATTGGTTCCATTGTGAAATGAGTTGATATTACACTATCACCGAAAGAGAACTTGAAAAGATATTGCCAATCCATGCCAATCTACTTTTGGATCCTCACCCCTGTTGACATGATACGGATACCTGCAAGAATACAAATATATCAGTTCCATTATGACTTGACTTAATATATTGTAGAAGCAAGTTGTAAATTATATTATTTCTGAATTCAATACTGAATTATATATATATTGAGAGGAATGCTATGCCGGACACTCAGTGAGCACTTGATGTAATTTTTTTGTTTTTATTTTTTTTAAGATTTAATACTATACTCTAAACCCTAAAGCCAAAACCCTAAATGGCTAAACCCTAAGCTTTAAAAAAAATGCTCGCAGTGTAATATCTTTATATATATATCTATATATAATTCAATTGTACTAGTTATAATCTTGTGTAGTCTATTTAATTATATTAGTGAAAGTCGTGCATAATCTCAATGAGGTGATAAAATCTATGTAGCCTACCTTAAATAGTTATTACAAGCATGGTTTGAAATTTTGTATCAGTGTGTATATCGATAAGTATCATGTTATGCTGATGACACCCGTAGCATGCTACAACACGTCTTGAATTGAGATAATATTGGTATATTTTTTGTAGCTTATGTCTATATAAGATATTAAAAAGTACTATTTCAGAAGGAACACAAAGGGTTAAGTATATAGTTGTGTTATCTTCTTCATCTCTTTCCTCTAACATCCAATTTGTCACTGTGGTATCATACATCGGAACTTCAGTATGATATTGAATTTCAATTAAAGACCAAAACTCAAGCACAGTTTGATTTTAAACCTTGATTACACGCACAACTTGCTAGTGATTTTAAGTTTCTTATCTTATATACTATTTTACCTAATAATATATTCTTATTATAATGTATTGTATTAATTTTCTAATATATTAAGTAGGAGGCTTTGACAACATGGATCTGGATTCCCACTTGCAAACTTTTGGGCTTTCTAGTTGTGGCTGATCTGCACAGTTTGTCAAGTCCCACTTCTCTCTTCATGTATAGCCTTGTATGAAGCCTCTGCTTGTGACCCACATTTTGCTAGTTTTGTTAGACATCACATTCATACTCTTTTGTCCACTTTTGGTAGCCTTTGCTTTCAATATTCCAGCTTTTGGATGAGGAAAAAGAAGACGAAGAGGAAGGTAAGAGGAGCCTATTCTGCATGTTGGCTTCACAGGTCCTATGAGCTTAAACAAATGCATGTATTGCTGATACAAGCTCTATAGATGAATGCTATGGAGCAACACGGGACCGACATTTGTGAAACTAGTAATCTTCACCTGTGCAGGCTTCGTATTGGTTTTAGTGTGTGGGTGGAAAGGTAAGTCTCACCCATGCCTATCCAAACAAAATGATATTCATATCTTAATCCCTGGATCCAATAGATCCTAACCCACTGTATAAGCTAATAAGTTGCACAGTATTTACTAAATCTGTCAAAGCGCAATGTATTATTTAATCAATGAATCTGCACAGTATGTTCTTTGAATAATGCCTTCAACTTAGGGTTTTATTTGCATGACAGTGGGAATTACCCCCAAGGATCCACTGAAGAATGAATAAAGCAAAAGCTGCAGATAAATTGTGGAAAATTTTGAGTTGTTTTAACATGCTTTTGAAAGTGTTACCTCTTGTAGTATTTTGATAACCAATGTTCTAAATAATCTGGAACATAATACTGAAATGTCTTCATCTGATGATAGTTGAACCCCTGCTTGATCAAGGAAGAGATCTGATGCCTTTTCAAGTTTATAGGGTGGTTTCATCTCTGATCCTGACAAATGCTTTGGAGACAAGCCAGAATCAGTCCTGTACTTAATTTTAGGCCTGTAAGAGTATGAAGTATGAACAAGTCCAAAGTTGGCTCTTCACTGTTGGCTGTGGGGTGAATTGCTTGAGAGGTCTGACTAACAAGTACTCCAGGAGCTTCATAAGATACTTATGCTCTTGGCCAAATACATTAAACACCAATTTGATATATGCTTCCTAGTTCCTATATTTTTGTGACAATCCATAGTCCACATTCTCCAGTAGTCCTGTTTAATGTGCTATTGCTGAGTGATTGGTTTATCGAGAAAATGGAACTCTAATTATTACTACTACATCTTAAACCCACACTATCTATGACACACTGTCTTTTGCTATCACACTAGGATCCTAATTTGGTTGGTTGGTATACATATTTGATTACGGGCTCCGTTTTGCAGTATCTTTATAGTTGCTTTGAGGAAGTTCCTGGGATATTTCAGTTTGCAACTGCAATAACATCGAATGACCTGGAGGAAATTCAAAAATTTCTTGACACTGCTGTCAATTCCAGGTAAATATGACCAACCAGTACCAATTCTGTTCATATTAAG
Organism: Zingiber officinale; assembly: GCF_018446385.1. NCBI lineage: Eukaryota > Viridiplantae > Streptophyta > Magnoliopsida > Zingiberales > Zingiberaceae > Zingiber > Zingiber officinale. The sequence continues at coordinate 86,772,825 of NC_055997.1, read as the reverse complement.
TGATTTCTTGAGCCTGGATATATACACAGAAAATTCTGTTGGCATGGCTGCTATATATATATTTCGTCATTTGGAATTTCTTCCTTATTTTTCATGATAATCTTATAATTTTCATGAGCCAACACACTTGAGTATGTTTTGAAGCTTTAAAAAACTTGTTCTTTAAAATAAATGAGTCATGGAATTATAGGAGAGGATGAAGTTGTAGAGCTTGAACACATGGAAATTCAATACAAATGCAAAGTGATATCTTTTATTTTTCATAGTATATAAATATAGATGGTACAAACACAATTGATGGTGATGATAACGATGTAACATACAGAAATATTTAAGTATTTTGATAATATTGTGCTTATGTTTTTTTCATTAGAATTAAGGTCTTCCTGTATAATTTGGCCACTTGACATAATTAATTGTTCTTTGGGCTTATATGGGGTACTAAAATGTTTGGTGCTTTTAAGATGTTACTTTTCTTGTTTCAGCAGAGACGTGGTATCCATTATTTTAATAATTATTTTTACTTGTGTAGTTGTGAAGGTCTGATTATAAAGACGCTGGATAAGGATGCTACCTATGAGCCTTCGAAGCGATCAAATAATTGGTTAAAGTTGAAGAAAGACTACATGGAAAGGTGACGAAAGTTTCTTTTCATCTAACCTACATTTGTAATTCATAGTTGATTCTTCTGTTTGCCTAATTGGAAGTATGGGGATAAAAACTATTTTAAAGGGTTAATGAAGACAAAGCAATAGAAAATTGCAAACCTGTTCTTTTCATGTACTACTAAAAAATAATCTCATTGCCATTATCAAATCATATTAGCCCAAAAAATATTTGAGATCGACTAGATCAACATATCCTACTTTGAACTCTGCGTAAGAATTATTAAATTTAGATCTCTTAATTTTGCAGCATTGGCGATTCCCTTGACTTGGTACCTATTGCTGCATTCCATGGTAGGGGAAAGCGTACAGGTAAATGCACACTAAGTTTGATCAAACAAAGTGGATTTTTGAAGTATAAGCCTGTAAGCTGAGTAATCTATGTGTAGCATTGTTTCTCCCTCCTGTGGCATTTATTTATGTTTCTTTCATCTCTTTCTATAACATGATGACTTATTCCCTCAGTTTTTGTTTTGATGGCATAATGGTTTTGCAGGTGTTTATGGTTCGTTCCTTCTTGCTTGCTATGATGAACATAATGAGGAATATCAAAGCATTTGCAATATAGGTAAACCAGCAACTCTAGATGTAAAGCTTTAGAAAAATTAAATATTTGGTGTACTTTATCAAACTTCTGTTGGTATTTCCAAGGTACTGGTTTCTCTGAATCACAGCTTGAAGAAAGATCAACAAGTCTTCGCAGTAAAATCATTCCAAAGCCCAAGGTGATTCATATAAGTAACCTATTTTACATGAAAACTTGATGGCTATCAGATATCTAATACCAAGATAATTCCAGCCATATTATCGCTATTCAGATACAATGAATCCAGATGTATGGTTTGAGCCATCAGAGGTAACAATACTATTGAGATTCTGTAGTAGTAGTAGTAAGATGTAATACCTTTTCTTTTCCATCACTTATGCTTTGTTTACTTGGGAGAGCGGAAAGTAAAACTAAGGAAAAATTTCTGAAAGTTTTCATCGTTTACTTCATTAAAATTTTAAGAGGGAAGAGAAACACAATCCATTAGCGGATAGTTTTGAAGCCAAAATCGATCACCTCAAAATCAAGCGGAAAGTAGCGGATGGAAAAAAAATGATGCATGTATCCCTTTTTATTTACAAAATTAACCATATATCAAAAATATTTGATGCATGTACCCTTTTTAACTCACAAAATTACGCCATATACCAAAAAAAAAATGACGCATGTACCTTTTTTCAATTACAAAAATTACACCACATGTACCCACCTTCCTCAATCAAGGTAAACAAGCATGCAGAGGAGGAGATTTCTTTCCCTTTATTCTCTTTCCATGCCCCTAAGTTTGTTTCGTCCATCCATCGTCCATTCCTTTAGGTAAACAAAGCATTAAGGCTAGCATCCTTTATTGCATTCATTAATTATGGGGTGCATCCGTGCATATGCATCACAAATGCTAATGCGTATCCAGTTATGATCATGAATTTTTTTTAACATTAATTCTATTCATAACTATAGAATTTGTTTTTTTTTAAGATCTTAGATAAAATGAATTTCTATAAAAATAGTTTAGATATGTCACATCTAAGAATTAGCTAAATGCAAAGTGTAGACATTCTAAAACTTGCCACTGTAATAAATATATCGTGCTTATGAAAAAAAAATTGGTTTAAAATCTTCAATTTCGCACTTAACTTTTTTTTACTCAAGATTTTTCTTCTTCTTTTTGTTAATTCTTTCTATTTGGAATAGAATAATGTGAACTTAAGTTATTCATCTTCTCATCAAGTCTATTTCTCTAAAGATATTGAGGGGTTAACCGGGTAAAACAATGCGATCTTGATTTGGAAGAATCAAAACTTAATTAGGAAAATAGGCTCCATATTAAATACTGGAGTTTAACAGGTGGACAAATTTTATCATGGATATGTTCCACTAGCTCTAATACAGATATAGTATCAATACTTCTATTTGCTATTGTACCATTTGAAATCACTCTAGTAAATCCATATAAATGACTAATAATATGGTAGAAAAGTCATTCTAACTTCCTCACTAATCCTGGTGCAACTTGGCCATTAAAAATACATACTGTTTTGTCTTCACTTGTTAAATAGTTATGATCAGTTAACCTGGTGCCATTAGCATGATTGATCTCAAAGCTGGTTTTTTGCAATGGGTAGAAAATTAATTGTAAGACATTATCATAGATGAAATAATTAAGAAAAGAATTGTCTTAGTTTCTTGACTGCCAGCTGTATCAATTTTTTTGAACAAATTAATTTGACATTTATTGAAAACCAATTATTGGAAGTTAATTATTAATTGTGGGATTCAATCAAGGTTTGGGAGGTTAAGGCTGCTGACTTGAGCATCAGTCCTGTTCATCGTGCTGCTAATGGTGCCGTTGATGCAAATAAAGTAAGTTTGACAGTGAAATCTATATAGAAGTGTGTTGAATAAATTTGTTATTATATCATCAATTTGTAGCCCCTGATGGCAAATCTACATTCGGAACCACTCTCTTTAACTTCCACGTGACATCTTTCTGAAGGGAATTTCACTACGATTTCCTCGTCTGCTACGTGTGCGTGATGACAAAACCCCTGAAGAAGCAACAACATCTGATCAGGTAAAGACAGTTACTAGTATACCTAGTCATTAATAAAGGAATCTGCTGTTTTTTCTTATCTCTTTGGAACTGTTGGATCATAATTCTATAGGTGGCTGATATGTATCGTGCACAGAAGATCAACCATTCAAACAATCAAGATGATGATGATGATTGATCTAGGTATATTATGTTTTTTACATAATCTTACTAGATTTGTTGGTTTATTTATGCTTCTTTTGCAATGCCCCTATCCTGTGTTGATATACTGTTTAAGGATTTGGGATTTCTTGGTCACCAGTAGACTAGAATTTTTTGTTGCTCTGAAGCACATTCTAAAGGATTTCTTGCAACTGAAGCCAAGCTTGCTCTTCATTTTACCTAAGTGACTCATTGTAGGAAATTTTCATCATCATTGTCATCAAGCTATGTTTGTCCCAACTATTTAGGGCCAACTACACGAATCTTATTCCTCCATTGATCCTATGCAAGCTATCTCGCTATCAATATACAAATCAATTGAAATCCTTTATTTTTAAACATTGGCATATATTTGATCTGTCCTCCCTCTACCACCTTGCACACTCTAATAACTTAAATTTCTAAGTATGGAATTCTCTTGAAGAATAATGTTTTCTATTTTATTTTTTTTAGTAACTTCGCCCATCAATCTAAGCATTTTCGTGTTTCTACTATACAAACTTTTTGTATGTTTTACTTCTTAACAACTCAGACTCTAATCTATAGGTATGGTGAGTCATACCATAATTCTTATAAATTACATATTTAGATCACACAAGACTTCGGAAGATCCTCTTCATCGTGACCATCCATTGATTAACCTATTAAAGTATTAACGATATATTCTCATTTTATCATTTTGACTCCAAAAGCTCTTTTTTATCTAGCCATTTATTTTTTAACTAATCAATGTCAAAATTAAATTACTTTAGTTTATTTGTTATGTGATAAACTTGGTGCACCTGTTTTCTCAGGCATGCTTGTTTTGACTGCTAGCTGCAATCATTGATTTATAATTCCAGATTTTTGTCATTGTTGAATGAAGGAACAAACTGAAATATGAATGCAGTGCTTAATCCTTTTTTGCTTGCACTTATTTTGTATTCTCTCATTAAACAAGACCCAATAAACTGCTATATAATACTCGACTCTTGTTTGTGGTTGAGCACTTCTCATGCTTTGGTTTTGTGCCCATTTTCAGGATCCTTGTTTACTGGTTTTCACATGCAATCCTAACTGGATTCCGGAGTCCTTAAGTTGTCTTCAGATTGACATTTATTATTTATCAGAAACTGAGCTTGTGTGCTTGTTCTCATTCATGTATCAATTTTGTAATTACCTATGTCTGCTCGGCAACGTCGTCAAACATTGTGAGCCAAGATGAATTTTTGTGACTGTGTTACTTCACATGGTTCAAATTCAAGTAGTAACTTTTAGGGATTATGTAAACTGGTTCTTTTATGCTTCAAATCTAGTTTTATTTTTAAATTCTTATGATTGTATAAACAAATTTTCAATTTTGTGATAGTTATCAAAAAGTATCATTGGCATTTATATGAATGTCACAAATAGGTTGTTCTTATTGCCTTACCTAATGGAACACATGACTTCAACTAGAACTATGATGTTGCTATGGATTTACGTTCTACAGTTTTGCTCGTCTGAGTTAAGTGCAAGCATCACAATTTTCTGCACTAGTATTTTTTTTTTTAAAAGAGTTTTCACTGGGATGTAAATTCGAATGTCTTGGTGGTGCTCTCAGTTGCGTTTGTCTACTGATTCTCTTAGAAAATTTTGTTTTTAATTGGCATTTTTTTTTGGCTTGTGCTTTGTGAAATTTTAACCAGCAGAAAATCTTGGTGATTATTTGACAATCAATCGAATGATGTATAGATAATGGATCAATAAATACTAGCAAAGATATTAGGTACACATGAGTGTTCCTCGTAATCCGTTTCAGATTTCGTAAAGAAAGATAAATTGTAAGATTAATTTATATATATATGGGGAAAGAGTTTTTCTAGAGGGCATTTGTAGGAATTGATATCCGTTCCATTGTAATAAATCCCCCATAGAAAATGGATCAGGAAACATGCTTACACATATTAGTGTGTATATACATATAAATTCCGTAGCTTACACATGTTTTATATTCATATAAACACAATGCCAAAAAGGCAGAGATAAAGTCTCGTGTAATTTGCTCTGCATGACAGCAAAATTTCCAGATATAGTAGATGCCTGCAAAAGAGCAGAGAATTCTTTACACGATTAGTTTAGCTTAAAGCTTTATATATTTGTTGGATTTGAAGTGTTCCTTCGTTATTGTGTGTGTATAAATAACAAATTAATAGCAAGCAAATAAATGGAGGTTTAATTAATTAATTACTAGGAAGGCGGCTGCAGGCAGCGGTCCAAGAACCGGCGTTGCTCCGACTCCTAGCGCTGAGCGATCAGGCAGCCGTAATGCATCTTGATCAACATCTCCGCGCGGTCGAACATTCATTCCATTGTCCCGACGTCCCACCGCCACCTTCTCCGGAGGCGCCGAGTCGGTCACTGCTCTCCGTTCCTCTTTATGATCACCTTCCGAGTGTGGTTTCAGAAGGTGGAGGGCAGGAGGGGTCATCATTGTTGTAGAGGTAATTGTTGCATCAGATGCCCGTTGGACTTTGGAGGACGACGACACGCCTGATCCGGTTGCAAAAGACATATGATGAGGAGATGATCCAGAGGTGGAAGTAGGAGAGGCGGCGCAAGGGCGGCGCCGACGAGGAAGAAGGTGAATTTGGCGGAGTAGTAAATTTTCAACGACTACATTGTAAAAGTTTAAAATTTATGGACTAATTACAAAGGTTTGATTAAAAGCTACATACCCTCCTCCTCGAATCCTCCTCTTCATTATTTCAAACCCTAAGCCTCAAATCTCATTGCTTCCCACATCTCTCTAACAGGTGATCTTAATCCTTGCCCTCGCTACCTGATCGTCGACTCGCTGCCCTCCGTTTCTCTTCGTCGCTGTCGTCGCCGGTTGTTTCTTCCGCCGCCGATTGTCTCTGCTGTCGTCGCTTTGCAACCATGAGATTGTGCTTGCGGTTGCTGCTAACGCATAAAGCAAAAGGGTAACCCTTTTTTTTATTCCTTCCAGCAAATCGAATTCAGATTTCTCCTGGCGCTATTCGGTGCCCTACATTTCCTTGAGGGGCAAGTTAGGATTTGTAAAATTGATGCAGGCTTGGAGAAAATTTTATTTCATCTCTCCAGAATCATAGATATCCTTACTAAATCTTCTCACGTGATGGTATGAAGCTCTAGCGACATTGAGTTTTTTTCCCCCCACTTTTGTATTGCCTGTTTAAGGAATTGTTGGTTTCGTATATTGTAGGTTGAGTTGTGATTAAGCTTAAAGATGCACGTGGGATTTAATAAGCATTCATCTGGAAACTCGTATCGAGGTGAGTTATTTTTGTTTGTCTCGCTACAATTACGTTTGTAGATTTAATTTATGAAAGTAGATGTCATAGAAAATAGAATTAATTCTCTTGATTGTTTCATGCTGTTTGCTCTTTTTATTCATAGTTGATTTCTATCTTATTTGTTTCTTATTTAAGATCCATGATAAATTAAATCACCTAAGTAATTATTCTAACTAATAAAGCAAGAAACTAATTATATTATAAAATATTAGCTTCGCGCTTTATAAGGAGTTACACTAGAACTGATATTAATTAACAAAATATTAGATACAACATTTATATTTAAAGTTCGACTCCACACTTTGAAAGGAGTGCGTTAGTATTGATACTAAATTTACGAGATAATAAATATAGTACTTACATTATAAGGCTTCGGCTCAAGCACACCACATTTTCTCAGCAACGAGGTCATAACTCCTTGAGGATGCAGATTTCTTGCTTCTCAAGCTCAAGCAGCACCTCCCGCGCTGCCGAATCTTGAGCTGTTTTCTTGTTTGTTTTTTCCTCGCCTTGGACTGTGATTACTTTAGAGTTAGGAATGTGCAGAGTCACAATTGCTCTAAAGAGGTTAAAGTTGGGTGTTTGCACCCCATTGAGTATGATTGGAGTCCTGCAAGAGTAAGGCAACTGAGCTAATTAGCTAATGGGATTTCTTTCAGATGTGAGCATGATATACAAGGTCGTGACTCATCCAAATGACCTGAATTTTTCTTCTTTTAATTTGAAATGGGGCTTCGGGCACCTATGTATCTTGCAGAGATTGAAAAGAGCAGTGCGAGGACCCCCTTTCTCCGTCCGAATTGGAACAGTAATTGGAAGGTCTTTAGAACAGAGGCCAAAACAGATATCATTTCAGAAAGTGCTTTAGGAAGAATTAGCTGAAAGATCATAAAGAGCAACAGCATTTACGAAAGAAAATTTGAGGGAAATGGATGATGCACCAGGACTATCAAGCTTCGCCTTTGTGGATTTGCAATTTGTCTTCGGATGGCTATTTCCTTTTAAAGGGCAACAATGTCCAGATGATCTCGACTGCTAGAAAAATTTCTCAGTCGTGATCGATGTAATTTGCGGTTAGAAAGAAACTCTTACATTTGCAGTTAGCTGAAGGGAGTCAGTAGTAGTAGAGATAGACGGCTCTTTGTCCCTTTTGGGTGTACATTGATCATGAGAGATATCTTCTGCCTGTGACGAAAAGAACAGTTTAAAATTCCAAACAAAGTATTATGATAAATATGCAGCAAATTCTCTTTTCCCTAGACATGAAATCACAAATGAAAATTAGTGAAAGAAATCTATTCGGCAGAAGAAATTGTCTAGGGTTAGTTTTTATGAACTGAAGAAAAATGTTTACATGAAGCAATATTCAGAAAGCTAACCTCTGACCTTCAGTTGCTTCAACAAGCATAAAGCTACTTGTGACGTAGTTATAATTGGGGAAAGCAGGGGTTCAAAAATCTTCCTAACAGCATGGAGATTGAAATTGGTGTCTATTAATATTGCCCCTGCTATACTCTCAAAAATATCTGCCAGAACCTGACCAGAGAAAAAACAAGCATAAGCACAAGCTTCATAAAATTATAACCAAAAACACTGAAAGCTGTAAACCATAGAACTCTGAAGCTTTCAGTGAAGTTCACATGTCGAGAAGTGAACAAGTTATGCACAAACTGGAAACACATGACAAGAGACCACAAGCATTAGGAACCTTCGGAGCCTTGGGAAGACCATTAGGCATCTGCTTATCTTTACCACATTGATGATTTGCAATTGCGGTAACATATTCTTTAATTTTCTCTGATAGTATCCTGGAACCATGCTGAAGATATTTGTCAAAATTATTTCTCGTAGCAATTTGTGCAAAATTTTCATTACTAAATACTCCAGGACCAACATCCTTGTGGCTCAGAAAGTAATGCCTTGTTATTAGCAAATCCAGCACTGAGTCACCTAGAAATTCAAGTCTCTGAAATGAACAATCAAATATTTAGAAAGCAACATCGATAACAAATAAATCCAAATTTAAAAGATAAATTGAAGAGCTATTTCTAGCCTAGAACCTGGTAACTGTAGCCAAGTCCTAACTCATTTTTTGATGAAAAGTCAAGTCCTAACTCTTGATATGATGGATGTGTGATGGCTTCTAGTAATAGTCCCTTGGAAGAAAAGATATAGTTTAGTTCTGACTCCAGCAATTCTATTTTGTTAACTTTCAAATGATGGATCGAATGAGAGGCACTAATCTTGGCTTCTTTAACTAACACCTTGTCGATTGTGATATCAATTCCCAGCCACTTTATTAATGAAAGTGCTGCACTTAAACCACCACCAGCATAGTATGCTCCAACTAGAGCTTCAACACAATCTGCAATTGTCTTGGAGCGCATCCACCTGTGACCTCTATCACAAGGTACTCCCACCACAACAGATACCTCTTCAGTCGTATATTTCCTTTCAATAGGCACATTGTAAGTGTCCACCCCACAAACGCACGGTAAAGGGTGGATGGAGATCTGTCCAGGAGCTAGCCAAAGTAACGGATCAAATGCATTATCTCGTATGTAACCCTGCAGATTGTCATCATAAAAGAATCTGAAGATAATCGTTTTGAATTACAGATTGAGGTCAGACAAAGCTATACAACAACATATTCATGCCAAAAGTAATAATTTAGATTTTTGAACTAAATTTTATATATAATTGAGGATCTTCCCCACCTCCTGTTTTCTAGTTTTTCGTACCGATTAATTCTGAAGTTGATTGAGTTAGTTGATCAACTCAATCTTACGGATGTTTTCCATTATTAGAGTAAATTTGAGAAGTGCAGAGGGGTCCGGCAGATTATCCAACTTGTATTTATATTTAGTTGTGCAGCAAGATACATTTAAGGTGGTCGACCCTAGTATCAACAGCTTGATCGCTGCACTATTCATAGTGTAGCCATGGTACATCTCTATTAGTGCATCAAAACCACGCAAAGGAATGAGATGATCAAATTACTTTTTTTTTAGTAATTTTAAATATTCAACTTTTTGAACAGATTAATTTTGGAAGTGACCAGTGCATTCTCACGGAAATTTCCACCGGCCATTAGAATAAATCCAAAAGCACTCGTTGTTCTGCAGTGAGCGTTCCATGATTATCTTTCCACCAGAGGAAATTTGATATTGTGAAAAAATTTGTTTGAGCAACTGAAAAAGAAAAGGTGGAAAGACAATATACCTGTAAGCAACGACTTGTTCCCAACCTATGAAGTGTTGAGTTACGAATTGCTTGTGATCTGCAGGCAGTTAGATTGCCTTCATGCTTTGTAGGATATTTTAAAAACAGATAGCAACTCAATGCATATTTGAGCAATGAGTACCCTAGAGGCTCCAAACGCTCCAAAGAGAAACTCTCACAACATCTTTCAGTGGTTATTGCTTCCAAAATCTAAACAAGACAGACAATATAGAATATTGCAGACCAAGCAAAAAGGAAAAAAAAATACACTGAAAACACAAACCAGGGAGATCGGTATTTGAATTTGGTGGAAAGCAATTTCATCTCGAAGCTGACAGGCCAACATTAACGACTCCAATCGATGCATAATTGATGGTAACAAATAAAATGACTTCAAGATATCAGTTGATACATTTATGTGAACCAGAAGTTCTGGAGGCATGCGGGCATGCACTTGTTCTTTCTCCGCTGTCTTTTCCCCACTGGAATCACCTGTAGCAAAATTTTAGGTTGTTACATAACTACAGAATGAAATACTATTTAAGAATTGATGAAAACTCATTCTATCTTGGAATCCAACACCTGATAATTCTTTAGTGTGCTAGAGGCATACATCATATAAACATTCTGAAGATAGATATTACTTGCAAATTTACAAACCTTTAAATCTTGATCTTGAAAGTAGGTTGTCTGGGTTATGACTTTGTTTGAGTAGTAACAATGGTTGTGTGAGCTTCGGTGCATGTATCTGATCAAATGGATCATCTGACGAAACATCATTTATCACATCCAGAACAGAGTAGATTCTTCCATCATGAATAGAAAAGACTACTGAATCTTTGAGGCACCTAACAGGAAGAGCATTGTTGGCCAATTTTATGAACTGGGAATTCACACATGTTTCACATGCAACTGGAGAACATGTGGTTGCATTTCCAGGTTCATCATCTACTGAATATATCTTTTTCAAGTACTCAACGACAGATATGGACTCGTTAATAACCATCCAATCTATTCTCCTACCAGTATCTGTTACACCTGATGAGGGTTCCAGTGGCAAAAGTAGGTACATTTTCGAAGAGCTCCAAGGCATTTTTTGCTCTCCAAATAAGAATTCTCTTTTAAGTCCTGATCCCTTTGATCCAGTAAAAAGCCTACCAAACATCCCATTGAAGAAAAATTCTTGGAATAATTTGGATTTTTCAATCTGAAAGGAACTAATGATATAAGAAAACTGTAGTAATTAAAACTACAAATAATTATTCCTAATTTCACTAAAATTGTTTATTATAGGACCTCTTCTGCAATTAAGTCGATCTTCCCACAAGAAGAAATAACTGAGGTGACAATTTTGTTAGGGGTCAAGTAGAGCTTTATTTCTTCACTTGCTATGTCGTCATCGAGTGATGAATCGAGTAACATGACAAAATCTGAGTAACTGTCTTTTCCTTGGTCACAAACAAAATGTATCCTATACGCATTCAATGTGATACCATCAGGTTCATGAGCCCAAGTTCCATGTAATGCACGGACCCTTTCCATCCCATGAAGCTCCTTCCTTTTAGTTGTCCCTTCAAATACACAATGAAAATAATCAGTAGAGTTTCGTGAATGCTACAAGTAGCATGATTATTGGATGTCTGAACTATGAAGAGCCATGTGTGCTTAGGGAACTTGTATGATTAGCAAGTTTTCTATTAACAATTATTTACTAACCCTCCTAGTTATGATAACTGATATCCGAGAGGAGCTCCTACTGACCCCTACCTGCTCCAGTAGTGGATTCATTAGAACCAGCAAATTTGGTCTCCTGAGAATCTTTATAAAAAGGAAGAAGACGGTCACTCAACGCTCCTAATTCATGCAACTTCTTCTTGCAAGCATCTAAACCCACAAGCTGTTTTGCTAAGTTCGAACTGCAGGTCCTAGGACCTACTATTTTTTGAAATGCAGCATTCGGTGGCAATGTCAGAGAACACCCGTGTAAACCATCTTTCTCGAATAACTGAAAAATTGATTTCGGGATGAAGAACCTAAAGAAAAGAAGAAAAAAGAATGGATCAAAAGATGAAATTAATCTGTTTTAACAACAACGGGCTGGTTTACTTGTGCGCTGAAAGGTAGGAGTTGGAGGGAAACTTTCTCAGACTTGCATACAAATCATGAATCACCCGCACATACACTTTTGTCATTGTTATCTATCCCAGTAAAAGCAAGCTTAGAAGGTAACTTATGTTAACTACTGTTCCTTATCAGGAACAAAAAGTAAAAAAAAAAAAAAAACTATGAAATTTAAAATTTGTTAACATCCTGTATCGATATAAATAATCAATCGTTTAAAATCCTTTTCTTCTCTCTTTTTTTTTTTCTTTCGTCCCATGGTGTTTTGTGTCTCCACCGCCGCTCGCCACGCAGGTTTCCACGCGCCGGCCCTCTTCCACGCGCCGTTCTTCTTCCGAGCGCTGCCTTCGCCACCCGACACCTATCCCTTCTTTCTCTTCCCCTCCGAACACCAGCATCAGCATATCTTCTCCCAGAACCAGCAACTTGCCTTTCTCCTGAAACTCTGCAGCAAGCCTTCTTCCTTTCTTTTTCTTCTCCTCCCAACTCGGCAACACCAACAAATCAGCAAGAGCAACAGCTCTAGCCATCGAACAGCAGCCGCCGGAGCTAGCCAGGGCCGTCACCGGAGCCCGTCGGCCTCAATCAACATCAACTGCTTCTTTTAATTTCAACTAATAATAACAAGCTGCTTTCCTACTATTATTCCATCCAACACAAGCAATAGCAATTCTTCTCATCCGGTTATTGTTGCCACCGCTTCAGGAGAGGACAATGGTGCTGCAATCGATCGCTAGAGCCAAGAGGAAATGCCAATATGAAACACCTAGCTATAGCTCATTGTTTCGTCGCCTGAAGGAAAGTTGCGATGTAGATAGCAGCGAGATCAAAAATTTGATCCCTCTTGTGTGACTATATCCTTGGATATTATTTTGAATCTTAAATTATCTTTGTATAATATTTGTAAATATGACGTTGATTTATGCCTGCGAAGAGGAGAGAATAGTTTACATGATAGTTTAGCTTTAAGCTTTATATATTATTTGAGGATGCAGAATTCTTGCTTCTCGAGCTCATGCAGCACCTCCCGCGCCGCCGAATCTCGAGCTGTTTTCATGTCTGTTCTTTCCTCGAACGCCTTGGACTGGGATTACTTTGGACGATGCACCAGGACTATCGAGCCTTGTCTTTGTGGAATTGCAATTCGTCTTCGGATGACTATTTTCTTCTAAAGGAAAGGAGAACAATATCCAGACGATATCGACTGCCAGAAGAAATTTTCAGTCGCGATCGATGTAATTTGCGGTTAGAAAGAAACTCTTACATTTGCAGTTAGCCGAAGGGGGTTGGCAGTAAATCATAGAAATACATATCGTCAGAGTTTTCATGATAAATATCATAGAAATACAATAGTAAATCATCTACAGTTAACTCCGTTATCTTCGTCATCCCTATAAGATCGTTTAATGTTGAATCTATTGCTCGTGAAAACAAACTCGTAAATTTTTTCTATGCACGAGTACTCTGGCACACTAGTGTTCAGTCTAAATTTTTTCATTAAATTCTGTGTCAGTACATGTCCCAACAAAGAATCCAACAATGTCCTCTAAAAATCCATGTTACATCTGAAACTGTTGGGCCATGTCTACGAGGGCTTGATGAGCCTTTTAAGAAATCAATGAAGAAATTTTAATTTATAGATTCGAAAAATTAATTTGAGAAATGAGAAGTCTTTCTGAACAACACAAAAACTAATTTTTACTTTTTTTTTTCTGCTTAATTTTTTTAATACAAATAAATATTACTTTTATACTAACGATTCATCAAATTATATCTATTTTTAAATATATTTTGAATACTAAAACAATTTAGATATACAATGAAAAAAAGAAGAGACAATTTAGATATATATTGCAATGCAATTATGTATTATTTTTTAATTTATATTCTTAGTAACAATTATTCATTGTCATATGTACGATGAATAAATAATCTCACAATAAATAAATTTTAGTTACCTAAGCAATCAAAAATCATCAAATTTAATGGTAATAATTTAAAATTTTATTATTTAAAAAAATAATATTTCTTATACTTTATATATATATATATATATAATTGCCACCTGGCCTGTTACATTTGCATTTAAGCCTTTTCTTACATATAAGATATATGAATATTTTCTTCTAATAAAATATTATATATATAATTTAAAGAAAATTCTCTTTCTTATTAAATACACTTCTTGCGAGCACAGCGGATGACCTTATGTAGGGATCGGACAACAACCAAAGTTTATTTTTAATGGAAAGAGAGGAGGAAAAAAAAAACTAGATTCCAAGGTTTAAGATGCATAAATCAAATTAAGCTTTTTCTTTATATACCAAGGTTTATCCTTGCCAGGTACCATAAGCATCCATTTAGCTTAAATCCTCCTTTATATATCAAATATTAAATTACCTAATTAGCATTTAATTCTTTAATGACAATTATTGTAGGTATTGTTAATCTCATATTAGCTCACCTCATGAAGACTTAATTCTTCATCTTCCACTTAGGCTATATGTGATACTATATACACTAAGCAATACTTTGGTGAAGGGTTTAAGTTAGGAAATGTTCATTGGCATGAGATGTAGGATGTTGGGCCAATGATTTAGTCTAACTTAAATATATTATTTGTTAGTACCTCAAGATAGTTTTGATATGATCAGCCAAGTTAGATTAGGTCCTGTTAGTATTTAATCTCTGTGTCTAAGTGTGCAGAAACTTAGAAGCACAGGAATTTGAGCGAAAAATACAGCTAGCGAGAATGACGGCATGGGAGAGAGCTGACGGGTTCGGTGCGTTCGAGGGACGAGGTGCTACGGAAGAGTACGCGAGCGGACGAGAAGGAGGCGTGCGACGTTTCTGAGGGATGAGAAGCTGGAGCGGAAGACTGCCCGAAGGCAGGAAGTTGGGTTCGGGTGAGCCCTATTCCGGATGGTTTAGATTACCCAAGAGAGTGGAGCCAGAGTGGAAGACCTGGACCAATACGAATGGAACCGGAGCGGAAGACCCAGATTAAAAAGTCAACTAGAAGTTGACTTTCTGGTCCGGGCGCCCATAACTAAATTTTATTTGAAACGCGACGTGGCGCGTTACGTTGCGTTGCAATGGGGATAAGGTTTTATCTCCTAGAAGCGCTTGAAACTCTTCCAGGCATCCCAACCAGGGCTATAAATATAGCTTTGGTTCCAATGATTCAAAACAACACTTGTAAACACTTCTAGTTTGTTCTACTACTTGTTTGTGAGCCATCAACGTTGTAAGAGGCTTCTCTGTCTGAAGGAGACTGTTTACTGAGCTTTCAATTTTCTTGGATTAACAACCTCTCCGATTGTAACCAAGTAACCCCTTCGTGCCTCTACTCTTAGTTTACTTCTTAAACTTGTTTTATGCAACTATTAGTTTAATAAAACTATAAAGTTCGAGGAAGGTTCATTTTTCTTTGTAGGGCTATTCACTCCCCTCTAGCCGGTCGCCAATGGACCTACATTATCAAATATCAAAAGGAAAAAATTATTGATATAATAAATCTTTAGTTAAGATTGATCAGGTTGACCAAACTTTAATTGACTCGAGTTAGAGTTTTGATGTTTGATCGATATTTTAAGTTAGTTGAGCAAAAAGTTAAGTAGGTTAAGTTTAACTAGATATTTAATAAGATACAAAAAGTCTAAGTAAATTACAGTTGACCAGACACTTGATGATCAAAAGTCCAATAGGTTCGAAGGAAAGCTTTAAGCGCGTACCTTACGATGTCCCTATTTTCTAGTATGACTGATTAGGTAAAGCCCATTTAGGATATCTTTTATCCAAGAGTGCAATTGACTTGCAGTCTCTCCATCACACCTTACAATTGTTGGGAGATTGTTGGTGGAATTGTCCCTAGGTCAAGGTTGACTAATTTGACTAAGCTCAAGTGGAATCGAGCTTGAGTCTCGATGTTTGGACAATATATTGTGAACAACATGTTTGGACAATATATTGTGGGACATATGTGAGAGAAGTCAAGTAGGTCATCGAGGACCAATACTTACTAGTAAAGTCCTAACTAGGGGTTAGACAATGATAAAGTCCTAATTGGAGGTTAGATAAAGAAAGTTCTAATTAAGGTTTGGCAAGGGTAAAGTTCTAACTAGAGGTTAGGCAAGAAAAGTCCTAACTAGGATTAGGTAAGAGTAAAGTTCTAACTGTGGTTAGACAAAGCAAAGTCTAAGTGGATTAAGGAGGATCACATGTTGTTAAAGGAAAGTCCAAGTGGGTCAAGGAGGATTGCACGTTAGTAAGAAAAGTCCAACTGGATCAAGAAGGATCGCACGTTGGCAAAAAAAGTCCTAATAGCGATTAGGCAAAGGAATGTCCAAGTGGGTCAAGGAGGACTGCACGTTGGCAAGGTAAAGTCCTAATTGAGGTTAGGTAAAGGGAAGTCCAACGGGAAGTTAGTAGAGTCCAAGTGGGTCAAAAAGGCTTACTAGACACTTGGTAAAGAAGTCCCAATAGGTCACGGTTGACCGAAATATTGGGCAAGGGAACCCTAGACTCAATTGAGTTAGTTAGAATTGGAACATCGATGGGGTAATCGATTGGGCCAAGTCTCAATCGATCAGTAGATCGATTGGGAGTAATATCACGAAGTGGTGCGGTGAATCGATTGAGTAATCAATTCAGCCGAAACCCAATCGATCAGGTGATCGATTGTCGCAAAGCAAACAAAAGGTGGCCCAATTGATCAGGTGATCGATTGGGCTATGCCAATCGATCAGGTGATCGATTGAGAGAGTGTCGCAAAGCAAACAAAAGGTGGCCAAATTGATCAGGTGATCGATTGGACTGCGGCAATCGATCAGGTGATCGATTGGGCGCGTTTTTGTCACAATAAACTGTTGGTGTAATATCCTCTAGGTCAGGCTGACTTGGTTGACTAAGCTTGAGTTAACTCAAGTTTAAGTCTTGATATTTGGGTTTCAATGTTTGACAATACATGGAGATTGCAGATACAATCGTCTGATTAGGAAAATTGTTGATACAATTCCCCTTTGGTCAAAGATTGACCAGTTTGATGTGAAGAAGAGTCAAGTAGGTCAAGGTTGATTGGATACTTGACTGAGAAAGTCTTAACTAGATGTTAGACATGAAAAAATCCTGGTGAGTGAAACCAGGTGAAAGTCCTGGTGAGTGAAGTCAGATAGATGGAAAGTTCTAGTGAGTGAAGCTAGGCAGAAGGAAAGACTTAGTGAGTGAAACTAGGTGAAAGTCCTGGTGAGTGAAGCCATGTAGATGGAAAGTCCTAGTGAGTGAAGCTAGGTAGAAGGAAAGACCTAGTGATTAAAGCCAGGCACGTAGAAATCCAGATGAGTCAAGGTTGACTGGACACCTAGTGTTGGGAAGCCCAAGTAGGTTAAAGGTTTGACCATATACCTGGTATGAGAAAATATAGATGGGTCCCGGACATCTGGTGGAAGTCCAAGTGGGTCATGGAGGACCAAACACTTGGCACGAGATGGTAAGTCCAAGTGGGTCAAAGTTGACCGGACACTTGGCACAAGGAAAAAACTCCAAGTGGGTCAAAGGATTGACCGTACACTTGGTGAAGAAGTCCCAGCAGGTCAAGGTATACCGGATGCTAGGCACGAGGAGTCCCAACAGGTCACGGTTGATCAAATGTTGGGTTTGGGGACCTCGGGCTTGAGTTAGGCAAGTCAAGGGGGTGTCAATCGATCGGTTGATCGATTGGACCAAAGCCCAATCGATCAACCGATCGATTGGGAGAGTGCTGCAATAAACAATAGCCTAATCGATAGGCCGATTGTTTGAGAGCTTATATCGTGCCCACAGAAGCATTCTCAATCGATCAGCCGATCGATTGGGCATCGACAATGGATCGACCGATTGATTGGCAGCTGGTTTTCTCGCGCGATCGCGAGGAAGCTTAAATTGATCGATCGATCGATTCAAGCCTTCATCCAGAGAACACAGAAGTGCTCTGAATCAATCAACCGATCGATTCAAGGCTCCCCAATCGACCACCAATCGATTGAGATACGACCGTTACGCAAGATGCAGGTCTTGGATGGCCGAGACTGCTGGGATTTAACATGGCAATCAATTGGGAGGAACCCCAATCGATTGGAAGCCCTAGAAGTGTAGATATAAAGGCGATGAAGCGTTCAAACGGTGCAATCCTCCTTCCCGATCTTCACGCGCTCTTCCACGACATTCACCGCCAGTTCTTGGAAGCTCTTGGAGACAAGTGCAGGTGCACTTCCAATGTTCAAGTGGCATCAACAAGCAACAAGAGCAAGAAGAAGGTTTTTCTTTGTATTCTTGTATTTTTCTTCTTGCGTGTGTTGTATTTGTTGTGTGAGTGTTGTACGAGGTTTCTGTTGGTTGCTACTCGGAAAACCTATAGGTTCCACTGTACAAAAATTTTGTACAAAGGTCTGAACCTTTTCCTAGCTACCATGTGTTCTTTTAAATTAAATTTTGGATCGCCTACGAAACTTAACACGTTTGATCCAAAACTTAATCTATTTGTTCTTTTAGGTTTTGACTTGGATCTCCTGCGGAACTTAACACGTTTGACCCAAGTCTCCTTAAGTTATTAATTCCATTAAATATTAATTTCCATAATTGGTTCCCAGTACTGACGTGGCGAGGCACATGGCCTTCTTGGATATGGGAGCAACCACCACCGACTAGACAAAACCTTTTATAGAAATCTAATATTTAATTTCCTAAAATAACTTTAGGTTAACCAAAGAGAACAATCAAATCACAAGGAAAAGAAAAAACAAAAGAACACAACATCGAAAAACATATTCGAAATACTAGAATGTAAGCCTCTTGTATTTGGTATTATTTCCATAAATAACTAGTATGATGCGGAAAGAAAAATTACTAGTTATACCTTGTAGAAAAACCCCTTGATCTTCTATCGTATTCCTCTTCTAACCTCGGACGTTGTGTGGGCAACGATCTACCGAGATGAGAAACCACCAACCACCTTCTTCTCCTCCAAGCAAGGTTCGGCCACAAAGGAAGAACTTCACCAAAGAAGAAAACCAAAATACTAACCAAGCTCCAAGAGATGCTAGCTTTCTCTCCTTCTTCTTCTTCTTCTAAGTAGTATCCGCCACCACAAGAACTCCAAGAGGGAGAATTCGGCCACCACAAGAGGAAGAGAAGGAGAGGATGACCGGCCACACCAAGGAAAAGGGAGAGAAAATAATAGAGGTTGTATCTCTTGAAGGCACCCTCACCCCTTCTTTTATATTCCTTGGCCTAGGCAAATTAGGAAATTTAATTACAATAAAATTTCCTCAATTTCCTTGTCATGATTTAATTGAGAAAAATAAAATAAAATTTCCCAATTTAATCTATATTGCCGGCCACATCATTGGAGAACAAATTGGACAAGTTTTAATCAACAATTAAAACTTCCTAATTTGTTTCCATAAATTTTAAAAATAAAATTTCTCTTTAAAAATCTCTACATGGTTAATAAAAGAAATTTCCATAATTTTAATTTTACAACATGTGAATAATTTTAAAGAGAAAATAAAATATCTCACCAATCTACAAATAAGGAAAGAGATCAAATCTCTTTCTTTAATCTTTTATAGATCTTTTACAAGAGAGATAATTTAATTTAAATTCTCTTTAATAAATTATTTCTTCCACATAATAAAAATAATAATTAAAATTCCTTTTTAATTTAATTTGGCCGGCCCCCACTAGCTTGGGTTCAAGCTAGGGCCGGCCACCCAATCTTATACCTAGGCCGGCCCTAGCTTGTTTCCCAAGCTAGCTTGGCCGACCCCTATTGGTGGGTATAGAAGGTGGGTATAGGTGGGTATAGAACTCTATAAATAAGAGGCTACGATAGGGACCGAGAGGAGGAATTGGTTTTGGTCTCCCGATAAAATTAAGCATCCCGTGTTCGCCCCGAACACACAACTTAATTTTATCAATAATAATTCATTCCACTAGAGAACTATTATTGAACTACCACACCAATCCCAAATTACATTTTTGGGCTCCTTCTTATTATGAGTGCGTTAGTCTCCCTATGTTTAAGATATCGAATGTCCACTAATTAAGTGAGTTACTGACAACTCATTTAATTAATATCTTAGTCCAAGAGTAGTACCACTCAACCTTATCATCATGTTGGACTAAGTCCACCTGCAGGGTTTAATATGACAATCCTTATGAGCTCCTCTTGAGGACATTATCAACCTAGTATCTCTAGGACATAGTTTCCTTCTATAATCAACAACACACACTATAAGTGATACAATTTCTCAACTTATCGGGCTTATTGATTCATCAAACTAAATCTCACCCATTGATAAATTAAAGAAATAAATATCAAATATATGTGCTTGTTATTATATTAGGATTAAGAGCACACACTTCCATAATAACCGAGGTCTTTGTTCCTTTATAAAGTCAGTGTAAAAGAAACGACCTCAAATGGTCCTACTCAATACACTCTGAGTGTACTAGTGTAATTATATAGTCAAGATAAACTAATACCTAATTACACTACGACCTTCTAATTGTTTGTTCCTTTCCATTTTGGTCGTGAGCTACTGTTTATAATTTATAAGGTACTGATAACATCATCTTCTGCATGTGACACCACATACTATGTTATCTACAATATAAATTAAATGAACAACTACAAACAAATGTAGATAATTTGACCAAATGTGATTCTTTATTCATAATGAATGTTTACAAAGCTTAGGCTTTCAGTATACACTCCAACAATCTCCCACTTATACTAATGACTAAGCTGCCATATCTTCTACCATACATCTGATTCCCATTCCCTCCACATGCCGATCGAAAGCTTTCGCCGGAAGGGCCTTAGTGAAAGGATCTGCCAGGTTATCCGCTGATGCAATCTTGGCGATGACAACTTCTCCTCGCTTCACGATATCTCGTATCAGGTGGTACTTGCGCTCTATATGTTTACTTGCCTTATGAGCTCGTGGTTCCTTTGAGTTTGCAACTGCACCACTATTATCACAATAAATTGTGATGATTTTGGGCAAACCAGGAATCACATCTAAGTCCATTAGAAAGTTCCTGAGCCATACTGCTTCTTTAGCTGCCTCAGAGGCTGCTACATACTCAGCTTCCATGGTTGAGTCCGAAACGCATTTCTGCTTAACACTCCTCCATGAAATGGCTCCACCTCCTAAAGTAAACACATAGCCTGATGTAGACTTACTATTGTCCCTATCTGATTGGAAATCTGAATCCGTGTAACCCACAGGGAGCAGATCGTCTGCTTGGTAAACTAGCATATAATCTCTAGTCCTTCTCAGGTACTTTAATATATGCTTTACCGCAGTCCAATGTCCTTGTCCAGGGTTACTCTGATATCTGCTAACCATGCCCACGGCAAAACAGATATCAGGTCTCGTACATAGCATTGCATACATTAGGCTTCCTACAGCCGAAGCATAAGGAACTGCTTTCATGTCCTCTATCTCTTTTGATGTCTTCGGAGACATCTCTTTAGATAGAGCTATTCCATGCCTAAAAGGTAAGAAACCTTTCTTGGAATCCTGCATGCTAAAACGAGCAAGGATTGTATCTATATATGAAGCTTGGGACAGACACAACATTCTTTTCTTACGATCCCTTATAACTTTGATCCCAAGAATGTGTGCACAATCTCCTAAGTCCTTCATATCAAATTGTTTGGAAAACCATACCCTTACGTCTGATAATACCTTGACATTGTTGCCAATTAACAAAATATCATCCACGTATAGTACAAGAAATACCACCACGTTTCCGTTACACTTCTTGTATACACAAGACTCATCCGGACATTGAATAAATCCATATGACTGGATTACTTCATTAAACCGGATGTTCCAAGACCTTGAAGCTTGCTTCAGTCCATAAATGGACCGATTGAGCTTGCACACTAGATGCTCTTTGCCTTTTTCAATGAACCCTTCTGGTTGCTTCATATGGATGTTCCCTTCAAGACTTCCATTAAGGAAAGCTGTCTTGACATCCATTTGCCAAATCTCATAATCCATATGAGCAGCAATGGATAAGAGTATCCGGATAGACTTAAGCATGGCTACCGGTGAAAAGGTTTTCTCATAATCGATTCCCTCTTTCTGAGTGTACCCTTTCGCAACAAGCCTTGCTTTGAAGGTTTCTACCTTCCCGTCTGTCCCTCTTTTCCTTTTGTAGATCCACTTGCATCCAACGACTTTTACACCATCAGGTGGTTCTACAAGCTCCCAGACCTTATTAGAGTACATCGACTCTATTTCTGAATTCATCGCCTTTTGCCAAGATGCTGCATCTATATCTTAGAGTGCTTCGTCATATGTCCGTGGATCAGGTTCATGTTTACCCGGGATCAAGTCCGAAGACTCTCCCAAAAACATGAATCTTTCAGGCTGCCTTACAACCCTCCCACTACGACGGGGCACTGTCTGTGGTTGTGTATCATGTGTGACACGTGTTGCAGTCTCTTGTGGTACTTCATCTTGTACTGTTGGTACTAAAGTAGACATGTCCTCTCTTAGTTCTTCTAAAACAACTTTACTACTGGGCTTGTGATCCATTATATAGTCTTCTTCTAAAAACTGGGCATTGGTGCTAACAATGACCTTCTGGTCTTTAGGACTATAAAATAAACCACCTTTCGTTCCTTTGGGATATCCTACAAACACGCGAACTTCTGTACGGGATTCTAACTTATCAACATCTGGTTTCAGCACATGTGCTGGACTACCCCAAATCCAAATATGTCTTAGACTGGGTTTTCGCCCATTCCACAATTCTACGGGAGTAGAAGAGACTGATTTAGAAGGTACTAAGTTCAGAACGTATACTGCTATTTCTAGAGCATATCCCCAAAACGAATTTGGTAATTCTGAATAACTCATCATCGATCTAACCATCTCCATAAGAGTCCTATTCCTTCGTTCCGCTACACCATTCTGTTGGGGTGTTCCAGGTGCAGACAGTTGGGATTGAATCCCAGCCTCTGATAAGTAATTCCTAAACTCTCCTAAGAGGTATTCGCCACCACGATCAGATCGTAGTGTCTTGATACTTTTACCTAATCGTTTTTCCACATCAGCCTTGTATTCTTTGAATTTATCAAAGCACTCGGACTTGCGGCGTATTAGGTAAATATATCCGTATCTTGAATAATCGTCTATGAAAGAGACAAAATATTCAAAACCTCCTCTTGCCTGGACAGACATAGGACCACACAAATCAGAATGAACCAACTCTAACACTTCTTTGGCTCTATACCCCTTGGCCTTAAACGGCCTCTTGGTCATTTTACCTTCCAAGCAAGATTCACAAGTTGGAAAATTTTCCAACTCTAATGAACTCAAAAGTCCATCGGCTACAAGCCTCTGAATCCTACTTAAGTTAATATGACCAAGCCTTAGATGCCAAAGATATGCTTGGTTCATTTCCGAAGGTTCTTTTCTCTTATTTGAGTTAGAAGATGAATTATAAATTTCCATGTTTTGCTTTGTGGAAGAAATTGGATTTAAAGTATATAAATTGCCAACTAATGCACCAGAACAGATAATCACTTTATTTCTTTTAATAACTACATCGTTACTGAAAGAAACTGAATATCCATCTAAAAATAGTTTAGAAACTGAAATTAAATTCTTTCTAAAACTGGGTACATAAAGACAATTTCTTAAAATCAAATTTCTATTTCTACTAAAAGATAAGTAGACGTCTCCCACTGCAACAGCTGCCACCTTAGTAGCATTGCCCATGTAGACAGTAATCTCTCTTTCAGATAGTCGTCGGGTTTCCTGGAACCCCTGCAAGGAATTGCAGACATGATCAGTGGCTCCCGTATCTACACACCAGGTGCTGGTAGATAACACCGCTAAACATGTTTCAACAACTAGAGTATGAGATATACCTTTGTTTTGGTTCCTACGAGGACAGTCCGCCTTCCAATGTCCTGCCTGCTTGCAGATGAAGCACTTGCCCTTCGGCTTCTTTAAATCCCGTACTCTGAGATTTATTCACTTTCTTTCTTGAACCGACTTGTTTCTTCTTCTTCTTTCCTCTCGGTTTAGAAGTAGAACCATTTTCAGCATAGTGAATTTGAGAATTGTGCCGCTTGAAGTTCTGTCAGTAGTTCCCCTAATGAATAAATCCTCTTATTCATATTATAGTTCAGACGGAACTGCTCAAAACTTCTAGGCAGCGTTTGGAGGATCATATCGATCTGGGTTTCCCCATCAATTTCTCCTCCAAGGATCTGTATCTCGTTCAGATAAGCCATCATCTTTAGGATATGATCCCTTACAGGAGTACCCTCTTGCATGGTGGCTGTCATTATCTTTCTCATGGCTTCTTGCCTAGAAGCCCTATCCTGATGACCAAAGAGTTCCTTGAGATTGTTCATAATATCATAAGCTGTTGGTAAATTCTGATGCTGATGTTGCAATACATTTGACATTGAAGCCCTATCCTGATGACCAAAGAGTTCCTTGAGATTGTTCATAATATCATAAGCTGTTGGTAAATCCTGATGCTGATGTTGCAATACATTTGACATTGAAGCCAAAATGTAACACCGCGCCATCTCATCAGCTTTTACCCATTTCCTATGATATTCAATCTCCTCTTGAGTAGATTCACCAGTAGGTGCTTCAGGGCATTGCTCAGTCAGTACAAATTTATAGCTTTCAGCAGTAAGAACAATGTCTAGGTTTCTTTTCCAATCTATGTAGTTTGGTCCAGTAAGTCTATTCTGTTGAAGTATGATGGACAGTGGGTTGAAAGTCATCCTAAGAATCACAAATAACTTTTGGTCAGAACTCTTTAAATTTAGAATAATATTGATTCCTCAAACAATACTATTTTAAATTAACCAACACCTCAAAACACCGTGAATTTTGTATGCCACGTTAGTGTGGACGTATACAAATTCAACATTTGTAAAAGGAGGGTTTTAACCCATTAATTTTATTATTTTGTCAACCTAACTTTTTGACAAATAAAATTAATAGTTGGTATCTTTTGGTCACACAAATAATAGCAGTGACTCCGTTGGGGAGGATACTATTAGATATGTCTAAGTGTATACCATTACTTGACACTAAGTCCATTAATAAGATTATGCCCCTTCCGTTGGGGAAGATCACACGCTCTTAATTAACTTCCTATAGTCATCCAAAAATGGAAGTCTGATCTAGTGATCCGCAAACAAGCTCATCCGTTATGGAGGAAGGCACTCAGAGCCAACGCGCAAGCTTATTTGCATCACTTACAAACCAGTAATGGAGACTATGGGATTTACTTAAAATCCCTCTCCCACTTAGTTATTTATAAATGAGGAATTTTAACTATGCTAGCCTACTAAACTTGTAAACTAACATGCACACACAGCACAATATAAAAGCAATAAATAGAAAATCTAATTTTCAACTATTATGGATTTTATCTCTAGCCGTCCTCCGTGTGTTGTCATCCCAAGCTGCTGCCATATTTGGCCACCGCCACCGGATCTAGCTATCGCATCCATCTTGCTCCTAGTTCCGCTGCGCCTTTGGTCCTTAGAAGATTCCACACTTTGCAAGATTCGATCCGCGACAGAAATAGAATTTTACATTTTGATCCTATATTCCATAAAAGGAATGTACATGTATCTAGATCAAAAAATAAAATCCTAATAAAATTAAATACAGCTCCTGCTGTATTTTAAATACAATCATGCACATACATATAAATGCCCTTGACATGTCCAAGGGTCCAATCACACACATAATAACTAAAAGCCATAATAGTTGGATCCTGCATCTACAAAGTTAGCACATCCTACTATTATCCTGCCTAAATTATGTATGACATGTGCATAATTAAACTAAATACCAAATACACAGAGGCAAAACCCTAGCTCTGATACCAATTGTGGTTGCTACTCGAAAAACCTATAGGTTCTACTGTACAAAAATTTTGTACAAAGGTCTGAACCTTTTCCTAGCTACCATGTGTTCTTTTAAATTAAATTTTGGATCGCCTGCGGAACTTAACACGTTTGATCCAAAACATAATCTATTTGTTCTTTTAGGTTTTGACTTGGATCTCCTGCGGAACTTAACACGTTCGACCCAAGTCTCCTTAAGTTATTAATTCCATTAAATATTAATTTCCATAATTGGTTCCCAGTACTGACGTGGCGAGGCACATGGACTTCTTGGATATGGGAGCAACCACCACCGACTAGACAAAACCTTTTATAGAAATCTAATATTTAATTTCCTAAAATAACTTTAGGTTAACCAAAGAGAACAATCAAATCACAAGGAAAAGAAAAAATAAAAGAACACAACATCGAAAAACATATTCGAAATACTAGAACGTAAGCCTCTTGTATTTGGTATTATTTCCATAAATAACTAGTATGATGCGGAAAGAAAAATTACTAGTTATACCTTGTAGAAAAACCCCTTGATCTTCTATCGTATTCCTCTTCTAACCTCGGACGTTGTGTGGGCAACGATCTACCGAGATGAGAAACCACCAACCACCTTCTTCTCCTCCAAGCAAGGTTCGGCCACAAAGGAAGAACTTCACCAAAGAAGAAAACCAAAATACTAACCAAGCTCCAAGAGATGCTAGCTTTCTCTCCTTCTTCTTCTTCTTCTCCAAGTAGTATCCGGCCACCACAAGAACTCCAAGAGGGATGAAGTATTCGGCCACCACAAGAGGAAGAGAAGGAGAGGATGATGGCCGGCCACAACACTAAGGAAAAAGGGAGAGAAAATAATAGAGGTTGTATCTCATGAAGGCACCCTCACCCCTTCTTTTATATTCCTTGGCCTAGGCAAATTAGGAAATTTAATTACAATAAAATTTCCTCAATTTTCTTGTCATGATTTAATTGAGAAAAATAAAATAAAATTTCCCAATTTAATCTATATTGGCCGGCCACATCATTGGAGAACAAATTGGACAAGTTTTAATCAACAATTAAAACTTCCTAATTTATTTTCGGAAATTTTAAAAAATAAAATTTCTCTTTAAAAATCTCTACATGGTTAATAAAAAGAAATTTCCATAATTTTAATTTTACAACATGTGAATAATTTTTAAAGAGAAAATAAAATATCTCACCAATCTACAAATAAGGAAAGAGATCAAATCTCTTTCTTTAATCTTTTGTAAATTTTACAAGAGAGATAATTTTAATTTAAATTCTCTTTAATAAATTATTTCTTCCACATAATAAAAATTAAAATTAAAATTCTTTTAATTTATTTTGGTGACCCTACAAGCTTGGGTTCAAGGCCACCCAATCTTATACCTAGGCCGGCCCTAGCTTGTTCCCAAGCTAGCTTGGCCGGCCCCTATTGGGTGGGTATAGAAGGTGGGTATAGGTGGGTATAGAACTCTATAAATAAGAGGCTACGATAGGGACCGAGAGGAGGAATTGGTTTTGGTCTCCCGATAAAATTAAGCATCCCGTGTTCGCCCCGAACACACAACTTAATTTTATCAATAATAATTCATTCCACTAGAGAACTATTATTGAACTACCGCACCAATCCCAAATTACATTTTTGGGCTCCTTCTTATTATGAGTGCGTTAGTCTCCCTATGTTTAAGATATCGAATGTCCACTAATTAAGTGAGTTACTGACAACTCATTTAATTAATATCTTAGTCCAAGAGTAGTACCACTCAACCTTATCATCATGTTGGACTAAGTCCACCTGCAGGGTTTAATATGACAATCCTTATGAGCTCCTCTTGAGGACATTATCAACCTAGTATCTCTAGGACATAGTTTCCTTCTATAATCAACAACACACACTATAAGTGATACAATTTCCCAACTTATCGGGCTTATTGATTCATCAAACTAAATCTCACCCATTGATAAATTAAAGAAATAAATATCAAATATATGTGCTTGTTATTATATTAGGATTAAGAGCACACACTTCCATAATAACCGAGGTCTTTGTTCCTTTATAAAGTCAGTGTAAAAGAAACGACCTCAAATGGTCCTACTCAATACACTCTGAGTGTACTAGTGTAATTATATAGTCAAGATAAACTAATACCTAATTACACTACGACCTTCTAATGGTTTGTTCCTTTCCATTTTGGTCGTGAGCTACTGTTTATAATTTATAAGGTACTGATAACATCATCTTCTGCATGTGACACCACATACTATGTTATCTACAATATAAATTAAATGAACAACTACAAACAAATGTAGATAATTTGACCAAATGTGATTCTTTATTCATAATGAATGTTTACAAAGCTTAGGCTTTCAGTATACACTCCAACAGTTTCTCCACCTCCGGTAGTTACCGAGAAGGAGTGTTTTTTTTAGTGGAGAGTGTGTCATGTGTGGATCCTTGGATTAGTCACCTCTTCTTGAGGTGGATACCAAGTAAATTCTAGTGTTAGCAGTTGTGAGTGTGCTTTGTGTGTATTTCCACTGTATATCATCATCACGAAGCAAGCAACTGGAGCCCTCTAGCTACAAATCGACCCTAACAAGTGGTATCAGAGTGAGGTCGCTCTTTACCGGAACCATCGCTAGAAAGGACTTATTTTTAACGAGCTAGAGGGAGAAGAAGTTGAAGCAAGATCAACAAAGTCAAAGACTTCATCAAAGGCTCAACTTCAAGATGGAATTCTAAGATGAAATTGGATTCGACACAAGGGTGTCTCCACTATTCACATCAATGAGCTTTGATTCTTGGAAATCAAGGATCGAAAATTTTCTTATGATGGACATAGAGCAATGGTTTGCTCTAATGGAAAGTTTTCAAGCTCCAAAGGATTCAAAAGGTAAAATCCTCAAGAAGAGCAAATGGAGTCAAGAGTAAATTCAAAGGAGCGAGACAAATGACAATGTGACCAAGCTATTGGTCTACTTATTGCTACGCAATATTTTGACTCAAATTGGAGAATATAAGGATGCCAAGGAGCTATGGAGTAAATTAGCTAAAGTCCATGAGGTTCCCTCCACTACACCAAACCAAGAGAAATCCAAAGAGGACAACTCATTGGAGCAAGACCAAATGGAGGACTTTGAGGTTGAGAGATGCTCAACATCGGAAGAAGAAGAAGCTTCATCTTCAACGGAGTGCAACGAGAAGGGCAAAGAGGGAGCATACTTTTTGTTCCATGTATAAGATGATGAAGATGAAGAGCCCTCCACCTTTAGGATTGAGGGGGAGCACCATTCGTTGACACCGGAGGAAGAAGAAGCTTCCACATCCGGGACAAATAAAGAGAAAGATGGTGCCACCTCCACAAGTCAGGCAAAATCAAATAGAGGATTGTATGCCAATACTATAAGCAAAGGTATAACAATTTCAATTGTTAATAATAAAAATCACATTATATGCTTTAAGTGTAGGGAAAGAGGGTACTATAAGAGCAAATGCCCAAAGTTGACCAAGAAAAAGAGTTAACCGACACTAAAGGACAAGTAGAATCCCAAGGAGTTGACCCGCACAACAAAGAAGAGCAATGAACACATTGTGTGTTTCTTGTGTAAGAAAAATGGACATTATCGAAGCCAATGTCCAAAGGGAAAGAAGTCGGTCAAGCCCAAAAAAGGAAGCACAAGTCAAGGGGGAGCTCTTAAGAGCAAACCCAAGGTAACATTTATTGATGCAACTCCTCTAAGAAATGGTAAAGAGCATGCTAATTCTAGTTTATATTATTTTAGTGCTATTTACCATAAAAATAGGAAGCATGATAGCATTAAGGAAAAACATGTAGCTCTTCATGCCAAAATCACTCAACCTAAGACTAGAAAGATAGATAACAAATTAGGTAATAACTCTAAGGATTTTAGATATGTGTCTAAGAAAAGGAAAAATCACGGCTTTAGTGAAAAATCTATGGTTGAGGAATTATGGAAAGAAAATCAAGTCTTGAGGTCAAGGCTTGATAAATTAGAAAAGATCCTAAAAAGGATGAAAAATATTCTAAAAGGGAAAAATGAGCATAACCTAGGTTTAGGACATCGAGAGTCATCCAATGGTTATAGAGGTTTGGAATACAAAACCAAGGCCAAGAAGGATATTTCTTCTTATCTTAGGGTTCCATATAGCTATGGAACCAACTCTAGGTCTAGTGGTCGAGTCAAAAACATAAGGGAAGCTATCCCTAGAAGTGTTTTTGCAAAGACAAATGTGACTAAAACTTCTAAGAAGTCTAAGAAAGTCACAAGGGAAGTTATCGCTAGAGTTGACCTAGAAAAAGTGACCAAGGCTTCTAAGAAGCCTAGAAAGGTCATTAGGAAGGTATTTAAGGAACTTATCCCTAGTTAATACCTAGAACACTTAAGGAGTACCAATAGATTTTGGGTTCCTAAGAGTATATTCTCTACACCCTTGATGTGTTAGAGAGTGTCAACTCAAATTGGAAGGGTAGTTAACCCAACCTTGATGAAGTTGACACTTGGAGGCATTTCAAGGTTTTTGTTGACCTTTGAAAATGAAATGAATTAATTGTTTACTCTTTGGAAGAGTAAAATGTACCAAAATTTGAGGAATTAGACTTAATTTAAATAGCACAAATTGAAAAAGGATAAGAAATGTCAAGTTGAGATTTTGCTATTTTCTTAGGGAGGTAAGGGCAATTTAGTCCTTAATTTAAAATGATTATTCTTTGGAAGAGTAAAATATGTCAAACTTTGAGGAATTATAATTAATTTAAATTAGCACAATTAATCAAGAGTAAAAAAAATGTCAAGTTGGATTTTGACATTTTCTTGGGAAAATGTGGGCAATCTAGGATTAAATTTTAAGTTAGCTAAGGGTTAAAGATACTTAGATAGATAATCTAGGTATTTTACTTATGCTAAATTGCCATGCTTTGTTTGCTCATCATATGCCATGACATCATGTTTAACATTCATGCTTATTATGACAAACAAACAAAAATACCATGTCATGTCATACATACATCATGTAGCAATAGTATATTTTCTTTTGAAAATTATTTCTATTTTGATGTGTACAATAAATCATCATGTATTATTTTAATTTCTTTGAAATTAAGGACAATGACATTTACTAGCAAGTGACACTGTAGGTGGATGATCATAATTTTTATAATGGCTAGATAGATATGCATGATCCCTAATTTAGGGCAAAACCAAAAACTACATTTCATAAAGATTATAAGGTGACTTGTATGTATTTTAGTGCACATTAGATATAAGTGTGATGTTAGAATAATAAACAAGACTCAAGATGTTGATTTAGTGCATCTTATTGAGTTTTGATTTCATCAAAACACATAGTTATGTGTATTCCAATCATTGGGAAAGTTAATGTATAAGTCATGTGCATTGAACCTAAAGAAAATGATTGGAAATTAGTTTTGAAAAACATTTTAAATATACTTTGGAAAACCTTGGTGAATGTTATCTTTTGATAGTAATCATCATTAAAAAGTTAAACACAAACTTGAAAGAAACATTGAAGTGTTTACAAGTTTTCAAATTTGTGTCAATCTTTGAAAATAAGATGTATTTTCTCAGAAAACTATTTTTCCATGATAGTATATACCCTGTATAATGTTTACAATAATTTTCATAATTTTTAAAATTTTGTAGAATTTTTAGGGTATTTTTGAAATTAGACTGAAATTAGATTTCAGAATTTCAGAAACCCAATCGATCGATCGATTGGGAAACCTCAATCGATCGGTCGATCACTTGAGAAGGGTATATTGTCGCGAGTAGAAGCTCGCTGAATCGATTAGCTGATCGATTCAACCCTGGCTGGATTGATCAGTTGATCAATACAAGCATTTTCTTCGTGAACAGAAGCTCACGGAATCGATCAGTGGATCGATTGAAATGGTTTCAATTGATTGAGACCCAACCCCAATGATTGAAAAGGCTGATTTTGGCTGGGAAAGCCTGATTTCAGCACTTTAAGTCATTTTTAGTCCCATTAACCATTTCTAACCCCTTAAAACATATTTGTATATATTTAGGGGAGTTTTCATGATGAAAAAAAGGGAAAATGGTTAAAGAATACTAGGTTGAAGTTTAGGATGAGGTTAGTTTCAATGTTGAATCTTTTAAACCTCAAAACTTTAAATTTTTGGGTTTCCTAAAGATTTAGGAACTCCAAGTCATTGTTAGTGCAATGACAGAAGTTTGAAACATGTTTTTATGGGAGTTACTCTTTAAAAATATGGAAATATTTTTCTTAAACCATTGAAGGTGGTAAATCCTTTGTTTGGAAAAATGCTCAAGGTTGAGCATTGAGAAACAATGGAAGATTGGATATCTTCATTGTAGAAAAGGAGTATGCTCAAGGATGAGCATTGAATATAATGAAGGGTATGTGACCTTCATTGTGAGTATGAAGTTGGTTAATGCTCAAGGGTGAGCATTGAAGACAATGAAGGATATGAGACCTTCATTGTGGTGTTGTGAACAACATGTAAGGTTGTGAACAACGTTGAGTAACTATTTAGAGGGAAAGTTTTTGATGTGTGCCAATAGGGGGATAAATGTAGGGTTTAAGTTAGACCTTTGTCCCTCAAGGAAAGTTTGGGGGAGAATATAGGGTCTAAATTATTTTTTCATTACCTAAAGAGGGAGTTTGCCCTCTAGGAAGGGAAAGAATGAAGGAAACCCTCATTCATACATTGACATGAAGAAAAAATTGAGGCTATGGGATTAGCCTAACTTAAAGGTGTTGTCAAATATCAAAAAGGGAGAGATTGTTGGTGCAATATCCCCTTGGTCAGGCTGACCTGATTGACTAAGCTTGAGTTGACTCAAGCTTAAGTCTTGATGTTTGGATTTTGATATTTGACAATACATGGAGATTGCAGATGCAATCGTCTGATTGGGGAGATTGTTGATACAATTCCCCTTTGGTTAAGGACTGAAAAGTTTGATGTGAAGAAAAGTCAAGTAAGTCAAGATTGACCGGATACTTAATTGGGAAAGTCCTAACTGGATGTTAGGCATGAGAAAATCCTGGTGAGTGAAGCCGGGTAAAAGTCCTAATGAGTGAAGCCAGGCAGATAGAAAGCCTTAGTGAGTGAAGCTAGGCAGAAGGAAAGACCTAGTGAGTGAAGTTAGGTGAAAGTCCTGGTGAGTGAAGTCAGACAGATAGAAAGTCCTAGTGAGTAAAGCTAGGCAGAAGGAAAGACTTGGTGAGTGAAGCAAGGCACGTGGAGATCTAGGTGGGTTAAGTTGACCGGGCACCTGGTATTGGGAAGCCCAAGTAGGTCAAAGGATTGATCGGATACTTGGCACAAGGAAATCCACATGGGTCAAGGGTGACCGGACATCTGGTGGAAGGCCAAGTAGGTCATGGAGGACCGAACACTTGACACGAGACGGTAAGTCCAAGTGGGTCAAGGTTGACCAGACACTTGGCATAAGGAGAAAAGTCCAAGTGTCCGCACTTGGTGAACAAGTCTCAGCAGGTCAAGGTAGACTAAATGCTAGGCACGAGGAGTCTCAATAGGTCACGGTTGACCAGATGTTTGGTTTGGGGACCTTGGAATTGAGTTAGGCAAGTCAAGGGGGTATCAATTGATTGGTTAATCGATTGAACCGAAGCCCAATCGATCAACAGATCGATTGGGAGAGTGCTGCGATAAACAGCAGCTCAATCGATCGACCAATCGATTGGGAGCTTATATCGCGCGCACAAAAGCATTCCCAATCAATCAGTCGATCGATTGGGCACCACCAATCGATCGATTAGTAGCTAATTTTCTCGAGGGATCGCGAGGAAGCTTGAATCGATCGGTTGATCAATTCAAGCCTTCGTCCAGAGAGCACAGAGGCGCTCTGAATCGATCGACCGATCAATTCTTGCCTCCCTAATCGATCAGCCGATCTATTGGGATACGACTGTTGTGCAGGATGCAGGTATTGGACGACCAAGATTGCTGGGATCTGACGTGGCAATCGATTGGGGGGAGCCCCAATCGATTGGAAGCCCTAGAAGCGCAGATATAAAGGCGACGAAGCATTCAAACACTACAACCCCCCTTCCCGATTTTCACGCGCTCTTCCACGACATTCACCGCCAGTTCTTGGAAGCTCTTGGAGACAAGTGCAGGTGCACTTCCAAGGTTCAAGAGGCATCAACAAGCAACAAGAGCAAGAAGAAGGTTTTTCTTTGTATTCTTATATTTTTCTTCTTACGTATACTGTATTTTTTTATGTGAGTGTTGTACGAGGTTTCTCTACCTTCGGTAGTTACCGAGAAGGAGTGTTTTTCTTAGTGGAGAGTGCGTCGTATGTGGATCCTTGGATTAGTTACCTCTTCTTGGGGTGGATATCAAGTAAATCCTAGTATTAGTGGTTGTGAGCGTGCTTTGTATGTATTTCCTCTGCATATCATCATCACGAAGCAAACAACCGGAGCGCGACGAGCTATTCATCCCCCTCTAGCTACAAATCGACTCTAATACAAACAACAACCTCTTGAGCAATCAACTTATCGATTAAGAGGAGTTTTTCGTGAAGCACAGCTGCTTCCTCGTGAGAGCGTGATTGATTAGGAGAATTCACAAGCGAATAGTGGGGTTCGTAATCGATTGAGTGATCGATTAAGAAGGCCCGTAATCGATTGTCTAATCGATTAAGTAATAAAGAAAAGAGCTATTGCAAGGTTTGGATTGTTGGATATGCCAGATTTTGTATGTATTTATTTGTATTTTTTAAAAAATACAAATGAATACATACGAAATTCGGTAGATGGACGTAGAGATCTTATAATGATACGAAATCAGTTTCTATGTGTTTGCATCAATCTCCTAATGATATAAATGACATCAAATATTAATTCCGCTCAATATATTGAGATTAATGATTTTTGAAACAAGAATTAGATTTTTGATACTCATGCATGTTAAAAAAAATTACGGATCTCAATATATTGGGTGGAATTGATATTTGAGATCATTTATATCATCAATAGATTG
The DNA here is from genome assembly GCF_018446385.1 of Zingiber officinale. Lineage (NCBI taxonomy): Eukaryota > Viridiplantae > Streptophyta > Magnoliopsida > Zingiberales > Zingiberaceae > Zingiber > Zingiber officinale. Next base: position 86,737,746 of record NC_055997.1, on the reverse strand, counting down.
ATATGAACACATAAGAACTTGTTTCATGTCATTTTGAACTTTCTAGATCTATTCGTCAAATTTATGATGCATTTATTTTTATTTTTAAAAAATTAAAAAATTTACGATGAATCTAGAGATTTATCGTAGATTGATAATTTTTTAAAAATAAAAAAGTATCCTAAATTTAACAGATGGACTTAGAGATCTTATAATGACATGAAACCAATTCTTATATATTCGTATCGATCTCCTAATGACATAAATGGTCTTAAACATGAATTTCATCTAATATATTGAGATCAATGATAATTTAATATCAAAATGACCTTAACCTTTTTTAACTAGGTCATTTATAAAGTCCATCTAATTATTATAACTATAAAAAAATATATTGGGTGGAATTGATATTTGAGATTATTTATATCATCAGGAAATCGATATGAACCTATAAAAACTAGTTTCATATCATTCCAAGCTCTCTAAGTCTATCTACCGAATTTCATAAGTATTTATTTATATTTTTAAAAAATTACAAATTTGCGACGAATCTAGGAATTCATCACAAAATTTTTAATTTTTTAAAAATAAAAACAAATGCTTCCAAAATCCTACAATATACCTAGAGAATTTAAAATGACATGAAACAAGTTTTATGTATTCATATCTATCTCCCGATGAAATAAATGATTTAAATATCAATCCCCTCCAATATATTGACATTCATAATTTTTTTTAATACGAATGAATGTCAAAAAATCTAATTTTTATTTCAAAAATTATTGATCTCAATATATTGAGTAGAATTGATATTTGATGTTATTTATGTTATCAGAAAATTGATATGAATATATAAAAATTGAATTCAGATTTCTAAATATATCTGTCAGACTTCCTATGCATTGATTTTTATTTTTTAAAAATATCATTCTACGATGACAATTCCTTAGATTCTACATGCATGAGCATAAACATAATATGATTTCGATTCTCGAGTCAAAAAAATATCAGTGTTTAAATTTCAAGCGGTGATATTGGAACTGATTTCACCTACTTACACCTTCAACCTATCACTCTACTTCTTTCAACTATTGAATAAAAGCTGATTCATGATCAAAGCTGTATTAAGTGTTAAAATAAAATACACTTATCAGGAACTGATACAAATAGCTACGATAAGATATACATATACCTAACGCCCGGAAAGTTGGTGCCCATGGCCCAGGATGGTCCTAGCTCAGTCCTAGCCAGCCCAGTCTTTTCAACAGCCTTTTAAGAAATCATAGAGAAATTAAAGAAGAAATTTAATTTAATTTACAGATTCGAGAAATTAATTTGAGAAGTTGTGTTGAACAAACACAAAAAGTATTTTTTTTACTTTTTTTTTTCTGCATAATCTATTTTTTTTAAAATACAAATAAATATAACTTTTATACTATATATAGTGATTCATCAAGTTATATCTATTTTCTAAATATATTTTGAATAAAACTTAACAATTTAGATATACAGTGAAAACATATAAAAGACAATTTGATATATATATATTTAAAGCAATTATGTATTATTTTTTAATTTATGATCATAGTGAGTTAGTGAAAATTATGCATTGCCATATATACGATACATAAATAATCCCATGATAAATGATTTTTAGTACTTAATTGTAATATTTTAAAATGTTATTAATTTAAAAGATACTATTTCTTATACTTGATGTATATATAGTAATATAAATATGACACCTTTCCTTGTCTATTACATTTGCATTTAAGTTTTTCCTTATATATATAATATGAAAAATGATATGCACAGAAACACTTTAAATTAATCATATACTATATATTGCAAATGAATAATTTTTTCTAATAAAATTATATATCTATCTATATATATATATATCTATCATCAACACATTAAAAAATAATTAAAAAAGATTCTCTTCCTTATAAAAAAATTTGTTTCTAAAATTAATAAAAAAATAAATGTACAATTATAAAACAATTGAAACATACCTTTAAATCATATATTTTGTTTATGAGAAACTAAAATACTTTCTTTAACATTTGTATTTCCTTATTTAGAATTAAAACATTGCTATAAATAGCCTTCTAATTCCTATGTCTTGCACAAAACAACAAATAGCTAAGGAAAAAAATGGCTACTAAATGCTGGGTGATGATGCTTTTGATTCTCGCTAGTCTTTTAGCTTTAAATCAATGTAAATATACATTTGGTGTTTAGATAATTTACAAGTACATATATATATATTTACTTTGTGGCACTGATCTTATGTTTTATTACTTGTTTTACATATAAAGCTCGCGATATCCCAACTGTGGAGCATAGGCAAATGGATGGGATGAAAGGTCCTTGTATCTCAACACCATGCCTCGAAGATGCCACTTGTTTTTGCTGCCAACTCTCAACACCAAACCACTGTTGGGAGACACTCTACGGGTGTTTTGAAAATTGCCCGCCCGGTATGAAATCCTAAATGTCCTACGTCTTTACATTAGCGTACGTGCATACATGCACAAACCCAAAAAAAATCACATTTGTGATACCATTTTAATTAAATTGTCAAATAAAACTATGTTTTAGATTTAAATTCTAATTTTCAAGTAGAAACAGTGTAAAGTTTGTATGCTCGACAGTCATCTTTTAATTACCCTTTGGTTGAAAATCCTTTGGCGCGGCGGATCTTCTTCTCTGGATGCCTGCCCTCCATGGCTTCACGAAGGAGGGAGGGAGATTGAGATGAGATGAGAATTAATTTACATAATCTAGGTAAGCTGAGTATGAGATAGAATTTTCACACACTCTCCCTCTTAGAGGAGATGTCTAATATTTAACTCATCTCAATCTATTTATACTTTTCAAAAGATTTTTCATATCTAAGAGATTTTATCATTTTCAAGAAACATCTGTGTGCTTATGAGATTTCCAGAGTTTAATATCTAGTCACTATTGACTTTCACTGTAAAAAATTCAATCATTTTGATTTACCTATACTTTCATTGTTAAGTATCTAATCCTTATCAATTTACTTGACCTTGAAAATTATTAATTTTTTAAAATTTGTAATGAGTATTAAAATTAATATTTTTAAAATAATTTGGACATCCGATAATGGATGTTTAGGACCTTGATATTAATGAAATCTGATAAATATTTCTTTAATACCCTTTTAAGCAATTCCTTAATTAGATTAATTATTAATTTTTTTTTTTACAAATCTATGTTTTTAAAAGATTAGAAACCGATAACTACTGACTTCAAAACGGGATGCATGACACAATATATATAGATAGGTTATCTATTTTTTTTAAATATAAAATAATAAAATTATATAATATAAAAATTTTAGAATTTGGTTTTATAAAATTTAAATAATATATTTTATTTTTTAATAAAATATTATATTTAATTTTTTTTAGAAATTTTAATTTATATATTTAATTATTTAGCAAAAGTTAGACAAGTAGACTATTTTAAGCCAAATAGGGATGCATGACACAATATATATAGATAGGTTATCTATTTTTTTTAAATATAAAATAATAAAATTATATAATATAAAAATTCTAGAATTTGGTTTTATAAAATTTAAATAATATATTTTATTTTTTTAATAAAATATTATATTTAATTTTTTTAGAATTTTTAATTTATATATTTAATTATTTAGCAAAAGTTAGATAAGTAGACTATTTTAAGCTAAATAGGGATGTAAATGAACTAAGGCGCTCGTGAGTTATTCGAAACTCGATTCGATAAAAACTCGTTTGAGCTCGTTTAATGAGACTCGTTAAGATAAACAAACTAAGCTCAAGCTTCGCAATACTCGGATCGTTAGCTCGTGAACACGTTCGTTAAGCTTATGAATAAACTTTTAAATTAAAAAAATAATAGTTTTGATATTAAATTTATAGATTTTACACTCTACTTATGAAAAATATAAACAAATATATTAAATTTATTTATTAGAATAAAATTATAAATTTTAATAAGAATATTATAATTTTCTCTAAATATATAATTTAATTTTTTATGAATATTTAATTTATAATTTATACTTATTAAGCTCGTTTAGGCTCGATAAAAGCTCGAATAAGCTTGTGAGCCATGAATATATTTGTTAAATAAAACTCGAGCTCAGCTCGATTATAAACGAGCCAAGCTCAAACATTCAAGAGTTCGGCTCGGATCGGCTCGGCTCGATTACACCCCTAAAATCAAACACTTGGGTTGATGCTCACATTAGGACCAAATCATTGTCATCATTAATTGCACATTAGTAGAGGAAATTAAAACGATATCATTTGACATTGGAGATCAGAGGGCGCCTGGATCAGGTGCTCTTGGGACACTATAGGGTTAGATTTCATGCAGTGATCATGAAACTTTTATTGAGGAGATGGAACCACATCTTGATTGTTCTTATTCCAAAGTTGGCCCATGCTAGTAAGGTGATAGATTATAAGTTGTTAGGATCCGTTCGAGGTAGAAGGGGGGGGGGTGAATAGTTCCAATATCTTCTCTTATTAATCTTGCTAGAAAATTTAGTTTGGTCACCAATAAATTAAATAGGGATAAGATGGCTATTTTACGAGTAGACTGCCGTAAACTAATTTTTCGAGTGAATGAGAAATTAATGTCTAATGAAGGGTTTGCTGGGGTTGCAAGGTTGCAAACATAGTCCCATATTGGAAACACATGGGAAAGATCATGGGTTTATAAGAGAAAAAGATATCTCCATTGGCATGAGGCCTTTTGGGGAGAGCCCAAGAGCAAAAACCATGAGGGCTTAGGCCCAAAGTGGACAATATCATATCATTGTGGAGATATCTAAATTCTTTTCGATCCTACAATTGGTATCAGAGCCCTGACTGCCAGAAGGTTTAACCGCCGACTGTGCACAAGAGCTATGGTCTGATTGAACCATGTGGGTACAATATTGACCTCAAACAAAGAAAGTGAGGGCTCCTATGTTCGGATCAAGAGGACCAGACACCAGGCAGGAAATCCTAGTTGTGGCTAGGCAAGGAAGTCATAGTAGGTCGGGTGGACCGAGGGGCAGGAAGACCTGGTGGGTGCACCAGGCAAGAAGTCCTAGTTGCGGCTAGGCAAGGAAGTCCTAGTAGATCGGGTGGACCGAGGGGCAGCAAGACCTGGTGGGTCGAGGATCAGACGTGGGAAGCCTATGGTCCTTTGTTTGAGGGGGGGATTGTTGGGGTTGCAAGGTTGCAAACATAGTCCCATATTGGAAACACATGAGAAAGATCATGGGTTTATAAGAGAAAAAGATATCTCCATTGGCATGAGGCCTTTTGGGGAGAGCCCAAGAGCAAAAACCATGAGGGCTTAGGCCCAAAGTGGACAATATCATGTTATTGTGGAGATATCTAAATTCTTTTCGATTCTACAGGGTTGATATGATATGATCGGAGTTTGAACTCGCACATGAATTGGATTTATGGATGAGATTACATGAATGCTAACTCGAGTATGTGAAACCATTGAGATATGTGAAATTATAATTAATTTCATTCATTGATTAAAAGGTGATTGTGATATTAATTAATTGTGTCCCATTGAAATTTCATAGCTCGGAGTAAAACCTTGAAGAAAGGGCGGCTCCAATCAGATGACTTGGATATAAATCTTTACAAGGCGGTAATCCATCTGGTCAGTCACTAAGCTTCCTTCACGTTGTGTGGAGGGGGCATGTCTTGGAGCGCCTTCACTTTGCTTGGATTTTCTTCAATCTCCCGCTCGGTCACGATGTAACAGAGGAAGCGTCTGCTCCTCGCTCCAAACAGGTATTTACTTGGATTGAGCTTGATTCCATACCTCCTTAGCGTTTGTCAGGTCTCCTCTATATCCACACAGATATTAACATCTCGGAGGGATTTTATCAAAATGTCATCGACGTATACCTCCATGTTTCGGCCGATCTGCCTTCGGAACACCTTGTTCATCAGCCTCTCATAGGTGGCTCTGACGTTCTTTAGTCCGAACGACATTACATTGTAATAGAAGGTCTCGTCAACCATGATAAAATTGACCTTCTCTTGATCATCTTTAGTGAGCAGCACTTGGTGGTAGCCCCGGTACGCATTCAGCATGCAGATCAGCTTGCAGCCTGTCATCAAGTCCACCATTTGATCAATGCGTGGCAATGGATAGTAGTCATTCGGGCAGACTTTATTCAGGTCTCCGAAAGTCAATGCAGACCGTCATTTATTATCTGGCTTGGAGATCAGCACCACATTATCTAGCCATCTTGAGAATTGCACTTCGCGCATATGACCGACCTCTAGCAGCTTTTCTACCTCTGCTCGAATAATCTGATTATGCTCCAAGCTGAAATATCTTTTCTTTTATTTCACTAGCTTGACATCTAGTCAGACATGAAACTCATGCTTTACAATGGTTAGCGAGATACCCGAGAGCTCGTGTGTTGCCCATATGAATACATTATGATTTTGCCTTAGACAGGCAACCAGCCTCGCCTTCTTTTCTACACTCAGCTCGACAACGATGAAAGTCATGGCTCCCGGTCAGCTGGGATGCACTTGGACTTCTTTTTTTTCGTCATAGACTAGCGTAGGAGGCTCTTCTAGAATTGCATTTACTTCTAGTCGTTGAGCCTTCCGAGCGGCATGTGACTTAGTCTTGACCATTTTGACGTAGCACCGCCAAGCTGCTAGCTGGTCGCCCTTAACTTCATTCAAGTTATTCACGGGAAACTTGATCTTCTGGTAGAATATGGACACAACCGCTCGAAACTCATTCAGCATTGGTCAACCCAGTATCACATTGTAGGCGGACGAGGTATTCACCACAATGAGGTTCGTTGTCCTTGTCCTCTTGAGCAGTTCCTCCCTGAGGGATATGGCCAGTCGAGTATGTCTGATCTGCAACACTTCATTGCCCATGAACCCATACAAGAGCGTTATCATGGGCTGCAGTTCGCTCTAATCGATTTGTAGTTGATCGAACGTTTTCTTGAATATAATATTTACCAAGCTGCCGTATCTACAAAAGTGCGGTGAATATTATAGTTAGCAATTACTGCTTTGATGATCAGAGTGTCATTATGAGGGACCTCCACTCCCTCTAAGTCTTGAGAACCGAAATTGATGTAGGGTCCTTTTACTTTTTTCTTGCTACATCCGACAGTGTGTATCTTCAACCGTTGGGCGTGTGACTTCAGAGCCTAGTTGGAATCACCGTCAGTCGGGCCCCTTGTGTGTTGGTACCGAGTTCGAAATTCGGTGATCATGTTTCTACACTCCTATGCATAGTGAAAATTTAAAATTTTATTTGTGATTTAACAATTAAATCAAAGGATTGTTCGTATGATTTTTAAAACAAACATAAGCATGATCTTTATCTAAACTTACAATACAATCTAACCGTATATGTAAGATCCTAAAAGCTTAACAAAGATAAACTATCATGTGATTGATTCATATAATGCTCATTTAATCATTTTATTTAAGAATGCTAAACTATCTAAAACATATTAGCTCATTTAAGCATAACCTAAATAAAACTATTAACACATCTATTAATAAATATGAATCAAAATACAAACATAAACATACCTTCCAAATAACTTGTGTTAGGGGATGACTCCAACTATTCCGGTTGTAGCGAAATAATTCCTCGTCGTTATCACAAGCTCGTATTTCCTTCATCTAATCCGGTCCACGATCAAGGTTCTTTTTCCAACACTAAATCACATTAAAGATCAAGTGTCATTTTTTCATCGAGACAGTCAAAACGATTTCTTTGAAGATGAGAAAGGACTGCCCAATGACCCTTCACAAGGGGTTGCTAATAGTCCTCAACAAGGGACTACGTCTTCCAAAATTCTACATGAAGGTGGGCACCAATAATACTCTCGAAGATGAGAAGCAATAACAAAGAGATGAGACATTTTCGATGGAGGAGATCGAGAAGATCTCTATCTTCTTTTTTTTAGAGTGGCTGCCGAAATTCTCAAGGAGAAGAGAAAAAATCGAAGCAAAAATTAACTTTCTTCTCCCAAAGGAAAAGAGAAAAACGTGGAGTTCATTCGTTAGTGGAGTGAGTGGATGAGTGGAGAGATTGAGTGGGAGAATGGAAACGTGGTGAGGTGAGGGAAAAAGGAAAAATCAAAAATAAAAAATTGTCAATTTTTTTTCATTACACGTTGAAGCAAATCTTTTTTTTTTTTTTTCTTTATTTTCTCATGAGACAATTTAATTGTAATTGCATTATTCTCTTAATGCAAATATTAATGTATTACATTTTCTTTTCGGCTTGAGTTTTGAAAGTCCATTATCTTTTTCATCTTTGTCTATTGGATTTTTAGAATTTTTCTAGAATTTAATAATACGAATTCATTGTAATCATATCAACAATCCAATATCATTGACATGGCAAACGTATTTGCTCGCTATTACAATAATATAAATCTAATTTATAGAGTTTGTATGGAACTCTTCCACTCTCTTTGTTTCTATTGATTGGAAATCATTCTAACATTTGATCATATCAAACTTTATTTGTCAATTCACTACTGTTTGATCACATCAAACTTTATTTGCTAAATTCAACTACTTGAATTTGACTTTCTCAATGGGTAATATGGAAATCAATACTTGTGTGACCCTCAATGGTTCAGCGATACAACTAGCCATGGGTTCACAACTCTTTGTGATTCAGGATTATACTTATCCTTTATTCGGGCATACCCTTAATAGTCTCATCCTATGATTAACTCCTTAATTATAGGACATCAGAACTAATTCTGATTAACACCCAATGAATCATGGTAAGAGCGTCTAGCAGTACCGCCCCATGATTCCCTAGGTATCACTGAATAGTGCCGGTAAGAACCAGTCAATTATAGTTAACATACAGTATGATCCCTTCATCTCATATATCTCAGTCGAATCTATAACCATTGGTACATTGAGGATTGTATATTGATTCGACAACCATGTGATATATCCTATAGTGATATCCCATGTGTAACTAGGAAACTCCTTTCCTGAAGTATATCTTACAGCTCTGATCAGAGACTTCATTCACTATAAAACAATATATTACATAGGATATCCACACCTGTAGGTGTGCGGTGAATCCCCGACTACAATACACTGACTCCTATATATTTTGTTACTACACTCAATCTCACCACCCGATGACCCTAATAGAGTCGGTAAATGAGTCAAAGTGTAGTCCCAGCATATAGAGTCTCATTGTTGTCCCGGGTCATAAGGACTACTAGTGTACAACCACAATCAAAGACTTATCAACTCGATAAATGATAACCACTTGGAAAGTCTATGTGAGGGGTATTCGATGAACTCATCTATGATCACCCATTTATATGTTTGAACATCTTTATGTCCTTACTAATGAAACATGGTACATTACATCACAAATGCTAGTCTCTAACTCAAACAGGCTTTTATCCTTATTTATTAGGTGACCCAATTGATAGGAACAAATTTAGAATATATAGTGAATATTGATGTATTTCATGATGACCATCATATGTACCACCATATCTCACTATAATATATTCAAGGACTTTATCTATGCATATCGCATGGGTATAAAGATAAAGTAATGTCAAACTGAATTGAATTATATTAAAATAAAGGTTGTTTATTCACAAGAATCAATTAAGCCCTAGCCAACAGTTGACTTTGCAAGGCACCTACTCTAACGCTGCGATCATGCCTATGTCACCCCAAGCGACGTTATTGCAATTCTTTTCTTCCCGAGCTAATGGGTGTGCCCTCTCGGGAGATGCTCGGGCGAGTCTTTGATAATCTCTCCTCCGGTGTTGCTGTCAGTGCTCTTTGCTCACTGACCTTCCCTCCTCATGCTGCCCTCTTGATCAGTGGTGATGGTGAAGGTCGAAAGACGAGGATCCATGGCAAAATCTTGGAGAAGCTGGTCGGCAAGGCTTTTATTTGAGATGATAGCAATCTCTGGTGTTATGGGTTGGTGAGCGATGGTAATTGCAAAATAGCAAGGTCCATGGTCGGGGCTCAGTGAGCCTCACCCGCTCAGCCTCCACATGCTGGACTGCATGGGTTTGGGTCTCTTGGTGTTGCTGCACGGTGCCCCCTCGGGGCCCCTTAGGCCGCTAGTGTGTGTCGGCCGCTCGACGCTTCGAAATAGTAGCCGACTCGAGGATTACTTCCTTCTTCCGAGTTGCTTGAGCTTCTTTGACGTTGATGTACTCGGTAACCCGCCCGACCAAATAATCAAAGTCTCTCGGGGGCTTCCGGATGAGTGACCAAAAGAACTTGCCATCTATAAGTCTTTCGGAGAAAGAACTTACTAAGATTTCTGAAGTGGCTGATAGAACTTCCATGTCCACTTGGTTAAACCTTTTAATCTAGGCCCGCAATACTTCCTTAGGCCCTTGTTTGACCGTGAATAGGTTGACATTTATCTTTTGATAGTGGCAGCTACTCACAAAGTGATGAAGGAATGTTGTTCAAAAGTCTTTAAAATTATGGATGGATCCGATCTGCAATCATTTGAACCACCTCTGCACTGATCTGGAGAGCGTGGTGAGGAATACTCAGCACTTGACTCCATCAGTATACTAGTGGTGTTAGAGTGTATACTAAAAGTCTAGCTTTTGTATAAATATTTATAAGAATCACATTGGTTAAATGACTACATTTATGTTAAGTGTAGTTGCCCATTTAATTTATATTGTAGATAACATGGTGTGAGAAGACACACAGAAGTTCATGTTATCAGGTCCTTATAAATTATAAACAGTTGTTCACAACCAAGATGGAATGGGGCAAACCATTGGAGTGGTTGTAGTGTAATTAGGTATTAGTTTATCTTGACTGATAAATTACACTAGTACACTATGAGTGTATTGAGTAGGACCATTTGAGGTAGTATCCTTTTATACTGACTATATAAAAGAACAATATCTCTGTTATTATGGAAGTGTGCACTCTTAATCATGATATAATAACAAGCACATATACTTAATATTTATTTCTTTGATTTATGGTGTGTTGTTGATTATATAATGAAACTGTGTCCTAGTAATCTAGGTTGATGATGTACCCTTGAGGAGCTCATAAAGATTGTTATGTAAACCCTGTAAGTGGACTTAGTCCAACATGACAATAAGGTTGAGTGGTACTACTCTTGGAGTTAGATACTAATAAAGTGAGTTGTCAGTAACTCATTTAATTAGTGGGCATTCGATATCTTAAAAACAGGGAGATTAACACACTCATGATAAGAAGGAGCCCATATAGTAATATGGGATTGGTGCGGTAGTTCAATAATAACTCTTTAGTGATATGAGTTATTATTGATGAACTCGAGTGGGGTGTTCAGGGCGAACACGGGAAGCTCAAGCTCATCGGGAGACCAAAACCAATTCCTCCTCTCGGTCCCTATTGTAGCATCTTATTTATAAAGTCTTATATCCACCAAAACCCACTTTCTTACCCACCTCTTGGTAGCCGGCCAAGCCTAGCTTGGAGCCAAAGCTAGGGCCAGCCAACCCAAACCAAGAAGGGAGCCAAGTTGTGGCCGGCCCTAGCTTGGAGCTCAAGCAAGGGTGGCCGACCACATTGAAATCAAAAGGGAGTTTTATTTTGTAAAATCTTTCCTTTTATAGAGATCCATTAAAAGGATTTAGAATGATGATTTTAATATAAAACTTTCCTTTTTTAGATCAGTCATAAAAGGAAATAAAAGGGAGTTTTTATTTTGTTAAAAACTTTCCTTTTATGTTGGTTTTAAAATAGAGTTTTAAATTTTTAAAATCTTTCCTTTTATAGCTTTCTACAAAGGAATAAAAGAGTGATTTGAAATCTTTCCTTATTTGTAGTTATCTATAATGTGAAAGGAAGATTTTAATTTTTTGATAAAACTTTCCTGAAACCATGTTTTATTTTAAATCTGATCTTTTATAGATATCCATAAAAGGATTTAAAAGAGAGATTTTAATTTATAAAAGTTTCCTTTTATAACCAACCATGAAGGGAATTTTAAAAGAGAAATTTTATTAAAATTTCTTACCGGAAACAATTAAGGAAGTTTTAATTTTTTGTTTAAACTTTCATTTTTTGGAGGACAATGTTGGGGCTGACCATTAAAGGTATAAAAGGAAGTTTTAATTAAATTTCCCTTCTTAGATATTGGCAAGGAAAATAAGAAAATTTTAATTATGTTTTAAACCTTTCCTTATTTGCCAAGACCAATGAATATAAAAGAGATGGTAGAGGTGCCTCACCTTACACAACACATCTATTATTCCTTTCTTTTCTTTTCCTTGGTGGTGGGCGGCCCTCTTCTCTTGCTCATCCTCTTCTCATCTTCCTTGGAGGCTGGCAGCATCACATCTCTTGGAGCTTTTGGTGGCCGGATTTTGCTTGAGGAAGAAGGAGAGAAAGGAGGCTTTGTTTCCTAGCATCCCTTGGAGCATGGTGGTGGTGGCCGAAACTTGAAAGGAAAAAAGAAGGGTTGGGTGGATTCTCATCTTGGTGGATCGTCGCCCACACGACGTCCAAGATAAGAAGAGGAATACAATAGAAGATCAAGAGGTCTATAAGTTACAAGAGGTATAAATAGTTATAAGTTTTCGCATCATAACGAGTGCATCCTTTTGTATAGATCTTGTAAAACCAAACACAAGAGGTTATCGATTTTAATTATCAGTTTTGTTATCGATTTTCATTTAGATTTCATGTTTCGATAATGTGTTCCTATTGAGGTCTCTATTGTTAAACCTTGTTTACTGTGAAAAGTTTAAATATCTAATTTCTTTAAAAGGCTTTGTCTAGCAGTGGTGGATGATCCCATACCCAAGAAGGCCTAGTGCCTTGCCACATTTGATCTGGAAGCCGATTCTTGAAATAGATATTTGATCAACTTCTGTAATATGGTTTAACTTAGGAAGATCACATCGGTTGAACTTGAAGTAAGAATGTTAAGTTTCGTTCCCAATTCAAGTTTAACTTCTAGAGGTAAAATTTGGATTAATAATGTTAAGCATCGTTTCCAATCCAAATTTAACTTTAGTAGAACACATGGGTAGCTAGGATAGTTCTATGCTTGTACAAATTTTTGTATAGGGGAACTAGGACGGTATTCCGAGTAGCAACCAACAATTGGTATCAGAGCTAGGTTTTAACCTCTGTGTGTTTGGTTTTAGTTTAATTATGCACATGTCATACATATTTTAGGCAGGATAATAGTAGGATGTGCAAATAGATTAACTCTGTGGTTGCAGGCTCCAACTATTATGACCTATTGTGATTGTGTGTGATTGGACCCTCGGACATGTAACGACCCACCTTCTACTACTAGGCTGTAAGGCGAATCGCTACAGTTGTACTGTGCTAAACTATACTGTGCGGAAAGCTGGGCTAATTAAAATTTTACTCTACTATAACTAAGACAGCTGATAAGAAAGGTCTAAAGACCTCCTTTGCTGGTGTACATGTGCTAAAGAGGGGAAACTAAACATCCCAACTTAGCTAGGGACTCATAATTTACTTCCCAGCTAGCTGCTGATCGATCCACGGATCGATCAGACCTGCTACGATTCTGTCCCCAGCTGGATCGGTCGGCAGACCGAGTATCTCTGGATCGGTCGGCGGACCGATCAGAACTAATTCTCGGAAGCTCTAAGGCATTGGATCGGTCGGTGACCGATCCGGTATCTGATCGGTCGGCGGGCCGATCCAGAACTAATTCTCCGGAAGCTCGTATTCTGGATCGATCGGTGGCCGATCGAGATATCTTAGCATCTTGTATCCGTCGGATCGGTCGGCCGATCGATGCTGTCGAGCTCGATCGGTGCCGAGACCGATCAGTCCGATTCGCCCGAAAATCGAGGCTTGACACTTTGGCGTGCCAAAATACAATCTAACGACTACCTACTGCATAATAAACTATTCTAACAACATGTAATAACATTCTAACATGATTACTGACATTTTAAAACATTCTTTCATAGTTCAATGCGTTCCAAATCTAAATTGCATGAAAATGAAAGTATCAAAACTAATAAGCTGAAAGTGCTGAACGTAAATGCTAACGAGTTCTAATGCATAATTAAAACTTGTTAGATCCCTGAGATCTTTCATTCTAGTTCCACACACACACATCCTCATCTGCATTGACCTCCAGCCTCCACTGCTAATCCACTTTTCTTTTACCTGTATCTGCAGTATAAGAAAAGTAGTACCTGTAAGCTAACGCTTAGTAAGAAACCATCTACCTCACAAAATCATGCATACGATGCAGTTATGATTTGAAAACATGCTATTCGAAAATATTTTGAACAGGCTAGCATGGCATGGCATACAATCATAGAAACATGGCATACTGAACAAGTCATGGCATAGCATACAACTAATCATAAAGCTAACATAGAGAACTGAACTGAAACATAATACTGAGCTAAACTAAACTAAACTGAAGCTGAAATCAACTCAACTAACATAACTGATTTTGAGTTTGAAAACTAGTACATAATAAGTGAAAATAATAAACATGCTGTTGGGCCCGGCAACTGTACTTGCTGTGCGCGCATCCCTACTAGACCCGGGGTTGCAAGTCCCGAATTTAGCAGGGTTTACTAGGTTGTCTGAACCTAGGGACGACTGGGGGAGTCCAATCCAGTACAATGCCACTGAAAATAAAATACTAATATCTATAGCTAACTGATATAACATGCTGTTTCTAGGTTATCTGAACCTAGAGCTAGGTTATCTGAACCTAGAGGCGACTGTGGGAGCCCACCCATTGGACCGTAGTCCCATATAAGCTATCACAAACTGATTTACTGTTTTTAAATGCTTCTAATACATTTAACTGAGCTATTAAAATGCTTAAGGTGCATTCTTTTCTAAGCTGGTGATTTAATCGAACACTTAGTGTGCTTTAACTCCCCTCTCTATTAGGGAGACTACCTTTAGGCACCCAACAACATCTAAACCTCCAACTGAAGGAGAAAAGACGTGTCCGGCCCATCTAAAGGTACTCACTAAATCCCTAAACCTGTGAGGAAGGTTAAATACACCCTACGTGTCGAAAACATACGCATATAACTAAACTAATGCACATAAAATCAAACGATAGCTATTATACTGCAGGTGAGGGGTTTCTTACCTCTTGATCGTAATTTCTTACGATTCTATCCGCTAGGTTTTCCGGAAAACTGATCCTCTCGACGATCCGTTCACGTCTTCGCGTTCCTCTCGCTGAGATGAACCTTTTTCGTGTTGGAGTCCTCGCCGGAAAGTGATCCGAGAGCCCTTGTGGCTTGGGCGCCGAGAGAGGAGGAGGAAGAGGGGTGTTCGGCGTTGAGGGTTTGGAGAGGATCGGCGTGAGGTTTTTGTGAGGGGGAATTGCCGAACCAACTTAAAATAAACCAAACCCCAACTTAAGTTCTTATTTATATTAAGTGGGTAACTAGGCCCAACTCTAATATAAATTAAATTGTTCCCCTTTCCTTTCAGCACGGCCCTGCTGGGTTCACTGGTTACTAGCATTATCCCTCAACCCATAGGTCTCGGGTTCGATTCCCGCCTAGGCCATTTTCGTTTCCTAATTGTTTTTGCTACTTCCGCTACTCGGAAAATTCCGGAAAAATATCTAAAAATTCCAGAAAAATCATACTATATTTCTAAAACAGTTTTGAGAATTTTTCGGGCGTTACAATCCCCCATACCTTATAAAAAGTTCGTCCTCGAACTTAGAACAATTCTGGGTACTTCTGTCTCATGCTGGACTCTGTCTCCCAAGTCGCCTCTGCTGCTGTGTGATTTTGCCAGCTGACTTTGACTAATGGTACTTCCTTGTTCCGTAATTTCTTTACTGCTCGGTCTATTATCTGAATAGGCCGACTGTCATAGCTGAGATCATCTGTACCGACTGGGGCTCAATCACACGGGTGGCGTCTGGAATATGCTTCTTCAGCATAGAGACATGAAATACATTGTGGACAGCTGACATCTCCTGAGGTAGCTCTAGCTCATATGCTACCTTGCCCACTCTCTTCGTGATAAGGTATGGTCCCACATATCTGGGAGCTAGCTTGCCCTTTTTCCCAAAACGCATGACTCCCTTCATGGGAGCTACTCTGAGAAAAACTGTATCCCCAACTGAAAACTCTAGGGGTCTGCGTCGTGTATCAGCATAGCTCTTCTGACGGCTCTGTTGTCGGATCTGCTGTATGGCTGCTGTGGTATCTGCTACTAGATCTGTCTGAAGCTCTAGCTCCTTCTGTTCACCACTCTCATACCAGCAGATTGGTGATCTGCACCTCCGCCCATAGAGTGCTTCATAAGGAGCCATGCCGATAGTGGCCTGATAACTGTTGTTGTATGCAAATTCTGCTAGACTCAGATATTTGCACCAACTTCCCTTGAAATCTAGGGCACAAGCTCGGAGCATATCTTCGAGTACCTGATTTACTCGCTCCGTCTGACCATCCGTCTGGGGATGGAAAGCTGTGCTGAATTTTAACCGGGTGCCCATGGTGATGAACACACTTCGAAGTGTGATGTAAATCTCTGTCTCTGTCTGAAATGATGGTTCGTGGGACTCCATGTAGTCCGACGATCTCCTGGAGATACAACTGAGCTAGCTTCTCCATGGAGTAGGATATCTTGATAGCTAGAAAGTGGGCTGATTTAGTCAACTTTGTCAACTATTACCCAGATGGCATCAAAACCATTTGTGGTTCTGGGTAGCCCCACTATGAAGTCCATCGAGATATCCTCCCACTTCCATTCCGGAATCTGTATCGGTCGCTGATGTTCCGCCTTGACCCTCTGACAGGTGAGGCGGATGCTAACATATCTGGCGATGTCTCGCTTCATCCGGCCACCAACGCTTCTTGGTCTTGATACATTTTGGTGGAGCTGGATGCATCGCATAGGGAGTCCTGTGAGCCTCATCTAAAATCATCTCCGTAGCTCCTCCCGATCTGGAACACAGTCTGCCGCCAAAATACAACACCCATTGTCGGACACTCAATTCTCCACTTTAGATTACTGGCCCTTGCTTGATTTTTGAATTTGGGATCCCGATCTGGTGAATATCACCAAGCAAGGTAGACTCTAAGGTCATAGTAGAGGCTGTCCCACGATGAGCTCGAGACCGAAATCCACGATCTCCTTCTGGAGGGGCGGCGACATGGTAAGAGACAATAAGGTAGCACCGGATTTCCTGCTAGTGCATCGCTACCTTATTGGCTTTCCCCGGATGGTAGAGGATGTCTATATCGTAGTCCTTGACCAGCTCAAGCCATCTGTGTCGCATATTCAGATCCTTCGAGTGAAGAAGTACTTCAGACTCCGATGATCTATATACACTCTGCATTGAGCTCCATATAAGTAATGTCTCCAATTTTGAGAGAGAAGACTGCTGCAAGCTCGAGGTCATGAGTAGGGTAATTCTTCTCATAATCCTTGAGTTGTCTGGAGGCATAGGCGATCACCTTGCCGTTTGCATCGATCTGCTCCTAGTCCCAACTTAGAGGCATCACTATAGATGTCAAAGCTGCTGGTGTCGTCTGGCAGAGCCAAAACACTGGTCAATCTCCTTTTAGCTCGCTGACCGAGTCCTCAACCAGGAATTTCCTGTTCTTTACGGTAAGAGTCCGGTGGGGAGGCTACCCGAGAAATCCTCTACAAACTTCCTGTAATATCCTGCTAATCCAAAGCTCCGATTTCACTAGCGTTCTTTGGCTGCTTCCAGTTACTTCGCTTCTATCTTCTGGGATCCACCATAACACCATCCTTTGAGATGATGTGACCCGGAAAGACACTGATCTAGCCAAAATTCACATTTCGTGAACTTGGCGTAAAACTGGTTCTGCTGAAGTGTCTGCTTCTAGGTGCTCTGCATGTTCTTCCTGAGTTCTGAGTAGATAAGAATGTCATCGATAAACACAATAACAAACTTATCTAAATACTCCTCGAATACTTGTTCATGAGATCCATGAATGTAGTTGGAGCATTGGTCACGCCAAGGGCATGACCACGAACTCGTAGTGTCCGTATCGGGTTCGAATCTGTCTTGGTATATCCCTTCTTTAACCTTTACCTGATGATAACCTGATCTGAGATCTACCTTAGAGAACACTGATGCCCCTTAGTTGATCGAATAGGTCATCTATTCCGGGAAGAGGATACCTGTTTTTTATTGTGACCTGGTTCAGTGATCTGTAGTCTATGCACAGTCGCATGCTTCCATCCTTCTTCTTCACGAACAACACAGGCGCTCCCCATGGTGAGTGACTCGGGCGTATGAAACCTTTGTCAAGAAGCTCCTGTAGTTGCTCCTGAAGTTCCTTCAGTTCTGCTGGAGCCATGCGGTACGGTGCCTTGGAAATTGGATTTGTGCCGGGGATGAGCTCTATCTCAAATTCAATCTCCCTGTCTGGTGCTAAGCCTGGTAGCTCGGAAGGCTGCTGGGTAGTCGCAAACGACTCGAACCTCTGCTAGCTGTTGGTCCCTGTCCTGACTGGTGCTGACTACGTGTGCTAAGAATCCCGTGCATCCTGAATCCAGTAACCACTGTGCCTTCATAGCTGAGAGAAACCTCTTGGCCTTTCTCCTTGGTTCCCCGACGAATTCGAACTGTGCTTCCTTGGAATGCGACTTTCTGTTTATGACACTCGATAGAGGCACCGTATTTGACCAAAAAGTCCACAAGATAACGTCATAGTCGGTCATTTCTAGCACTATCGGATCGCAAAAGGGCTCTCTGGCATTGCTCGAGCCAGTGCGTGGATGCCATGATCTCTCCGAAGGTAGCGCCGTCAAAAACTGACTATCTGGGGTACCTCTAATTTTTCGGAGAACATCCCGGCTATATATGAATGGGTTGCCCCAGATCAAATAGAATAGCACTATCTTGAAAAATGCTAATCGACTGTGTTGTCGAGGCATTTATTACGTCCTCTACGGTGAGTGAGTAGGTCCTCGCATTCGCCATAGGGGGGCTTCTAATCTGCCGATATGTGGGCCTTCTAGGCGGCATATGATATAAGCTGGTGGCTGCATCTTGAATCTGTGGTGAGGAAGACCGGCCTTGTTCGGCACTTTGCTTGGCCATGTGCCCTTCTTGTCCACATTCAGCATCCTCGTGCGCCCTTGCGACAAACCCCCGGTGGAATTTCCCAAGTAGCACACTTTGGATAACTGGGTCGCTTGCTAGATGGCCCTCCTCTTGGGTCACTCCCGATTTGGCTTCTTGTTGGAGTTCCCTTTCCGGTTGGAGTGTGGCCTGCTGCTTTTGAGTGTGAGAGCTTCCTTGGCCTTTGGACTCTGAGGGACTTGCTTGATGCTGTTTTGGTAATGCTCTGTGGTCAAGGCACCGCTCACTAGCTCCGTGATGTGGCCTATGAATGCCACCGGCCACGTTCACTGCGATCTCGGGCCTCGGCATCTTGAGCATCAACCGGACTCGTTCCTTCTCGGTCTTGACTAACTCTGGACATAGACGAGCCAACTGTTGAATTTCTTCACGGCTTCCTCCATTGAAAGGTTGCCCTCGCGAAACTCAGTGAACTCGTCGTAGTGGCGGTTTGTAACCCGCATGTGAAAGAACTCCTCGAAGAATTCCTCTCGAAGTCCCCCAGTTCGATTCACGGGCGCCGTTCCGATCCTTTCCCACCACATGCGTGCATCTCAGTCAAGCGAAGGAGGCACAACCTTCTCGTGTTCCGGCCAATCCGGAAGCTCCATCGTGCTCTCCGGTGTTTGAACCAGGCTTGAGCATCCCATGGTTCACTAGTGCACGAGAAGTTCTCCGGCTTGACTGGCTGGATTAGATAGGCTTCCTTCCTTGGCTCAGCTGCTGGGTCTGTGCTGTAGGCTGAGCGGGTGGAACCTCTAAGACTACCGGAGTTGTCAAATTCGGTTCCGGGGTGACTGGGTACTTTTTGATTAGCCTTTAAGGTGGCTATCTCCTGTTCATTAGCTAATCGAGCCACTAATCTTTGTAAGGTGGAGGAGGCACTGCCTCTTCTTGGGGCTCGATGGCTAGTGCCCTTCTAGTGGCGTCCTCGTGCCATTTCTAATGACATAGAGAACATATGTATAACTAATACTATCACGGTTATATAATTTCGACATCTGTTTAAACTATCATGTACTAACCGGCAATAAGCCATGAACTATAACTATAAACAAGAACAATTAAGAGAGTAGAGGTATTCTTACTTGGAAGCCGCAGGTACAATGTTGATGTGTGTGTAGGAAGTATGGAACCTCGCTTCGATACCACTCTGAACGACCCACCTTCTACTACTAGGTCAGAAGGCGAATCGCTCTGATTGTCTTGTGCTAAACTATCTTGTCTGGAAAGTCGGGCTAATTAAAATTTTACTCTACTATAACTAAGGCAGCTGATAAGAAAGGTCTAAAGACCTCCTTTGCTGGTGTACATGTGCTAAAGAGGGGAAACTAAACATCCCAACTTAGCTAGGGACTCATAATTTACTTCCCAGCTAGCTGCTGATCGATCCACGGATCGATCGGACCTGCTACGATTCTGTTTGTCGGAGTAACTGATCGAGCCCTCCTTAAATCGCCAAGCTAGACCTGATCCAGATCCATTGATCTCGAGATCAGGTTTGACGTATCACTGATCGGTCGGCCGATCCTGCCTAAATCGGCCCGACTTCCTGTCCGGGTTCTGCTACTCGAATAGAAGTCTTCATTCTGCTGATCGATCCATCTGTTTGGTCGATCAATCCGTCGAGACTGATCAGAGTCTGATTTCGCCCGGAAAATCAGACTTCAGCACTTTGGCGTGCCAAAATACAATCTAACGACTACCTACTGCATAATAAACTATTCTAACAACATGTAATAACATTCTAACATGATTACTGACATTTTAAAACATTCTTTCATAGTTCAATGCGTTCCAAATCTAAATTGCATGAAAATGAAAGTATCAAAACTAATAAGCTGAAAGTGCTGAACGTAAATGCTAACGAGTTCTAATGCATAATTAAAACTTGTTAGATCCCTGAGATCTTTCATTCCAGTTCCACACACACACATCCTCATCTGCATTGACCTCCAGCCTCCACTGCTAATCCACTTTTCTTTTACCTGTATCTGCAGTATAAGAAAAGTAGTACCTGTAAGCTAACGCTTAGTAAGAAACCATCTACCTCACAAAATCATGCATACGATGCAGTTATGATTTGAAAACATGCTATTCGAAAATATTTTGAACAGGCTAGCCTGGCATGGCATACAATCATAGAAACATGGCATACTGAACAAGTCATGGCATAGCATACAACTAATCATAAAGCTAACATAGAGAACTGAACTGAAACATAATACTGAGCTAAACTAAACTAAACTGAAGCTGAAATCAACTCAACTAACATAACTGATTTTGAGTTTGAAAACTAGTACATAATAAGTGAAAATAATAAACATGTTGTTGGGCCCGCGCATCCCTACTAGACCCGGGGTTGCAAGTCCCGAATTTAGCAGGGTTTACTAGGTTGTCTGAACCTAGGGACGACTGTGGGAGTCCAACCCAATGGATATCTAATCCAGTACAGTGCCACTGAAAATAAAATACTAATATCTATAGCTAACTGATATAACATGCTGTTTCTAGGTTATCTGAACCTAGAGCTAGGTTATCTGAACCTAGAGGCGACTGTGGGAGCCCACCCATTGGACCGTAGTCCCATATAAGCTATCACAAACTGATTTACTGTTTTTAAATGCTTCTAATACATTTAACTGAGCTATTAAAATGCTTAAGGTGCATTCTTTTCTAAGCTGGTGATTTAATCGAACACTTAGTGTGCTTTAACTCCCCTCTCTATTAGGGAGACTACCTTTAGGCACCCAACAACATCTAAACCTCCAACTGAAGGAGAAAAGACGTGTCCGGCCCATCTAAAGGTACTCACTAAATCCCTAAACCTGTGAGGAAGGTTAAATACACCCTACGTGTCGAAAACATACGCATATAACTAAACTAATGCACATAAAATCAAACGATAGCTATTATACTGCAGGTGAGGGGTTTCTTACCTCTTGATCGTAATTTCTTACGATTCTATCCGCTAGGTTTTCCGGAAAACTGATCCTCTCGACGATCCGTTCACGTCTTCGCGTTCCTCTCGCTGAGATGAACCTTTTTCGTGTTGGAGTCCTCGCCGGAAAGTGATCCGAGAGCCCTTGTGGCTTGGGCGCCGAGAGAGGAGGAGGAAGAGGGGTGTTCGGCGTTGAGGGTTTGGAGAGGATCGGCGTGAGGTTTTTGTGAGGGGGAATTGCCGAACCAACTTAAAATAAACCAAACCCCAACTTAAGTTCTTATTTATATTAAGTGGGTAACTAGGCCCAACTCTAATATAAATTAAATTGTTCCCCTTTCCTTTCAGCACGGCCCTGCTGGGTTCACTGGTTACTAGCATTATCCCTCAACCCATAGGTCTCGGGTTCGATTCCCGCCTAGGCCATTTTCGTTTCCTAATTGTTTTTGCTACTTCCGCTACTCGGAAAATTCCGGAAAAATATCTAAAAATTCCAGAAAAATCATACTATATTTCTAAAACAGTTTTGAGAATTTTTCGGGCGTTACAGGACAAATCGAGGGTATTTTATGTGTGTGCATGATTGTACTTATTAAATACAGCAGGAGCTGTATTAGTTTTAGGATTTTATATTTTTGTTCGATCTAAACTTCATGTACATTCCTTCTATTTTATCGTGGATCGTATCCTTGTGAGGCGTGGTGCTATTTGAGGACTAGAGGTGCAACGGAAAAGGAAGCTCGATGGACGCAACGACATGAGCCCTAGGGATGACGGCTAGTTTTGACGACTGCTAGGGCTGGCAGTACACGGATGACAGTGATGGAAGAGGCCAAAATAGTTGGAAAATTATTTTTCCATATTTATTGCTTTTTATTTACTGTGATGTGTGTGTGTGTGTGCATGTGATGTGTGCTTGCATGATAAAATCCTCATCTTAAAAATCTAAGTGGGAGAGGGATTAGTAAATAAATTCCATGGTCTTCATTACTGGTTTGTAAGTGATGCAAACAAACTTGCGTGTTAGCTCTGAGTGTCTCCCTCCACAACGGATAAGTTTGTTTGCAGATCACTAGATCAGACTTCCTAAATGGATGATTATAGGAAATTATTTATGAGTGTGTGATCTTCTCCAACTGAAGGGGCACAATCCTATTTAATGGACTAAGTATCAAGTAATGATATACACTTAGGCGCATTTAATAGTATCCTCCCCAACGGAGTCATTGCAATTATTTGTGTGACCAAAGGAATGCCAACTATTAATTTGTCATAAAGCTAGGTAAAACCCCCTCTTACAAATGTCTGAATTAGTATACGTCCACACTAACGTGGCATACAAAATTCACGGTGTTTGAGATAATTTTATTTGTCATAAAGTTAGGTTGACAAAATAAAATGGGTAAAACCTCCTCTTACAAACAATTGAATTTGTATACATCCACACTAACGTGACATACAAAATTCATGGTGTTTGAGGTAATTTAAGGTTGACAAGATAATTAATGGGTAAGACTCTCCTCTTACAAATGCCTGAATTTGTATACGTCCACACTAACGTGGCATACAAAATTCACGGTGTTTGAGGTGTTGGTGAATTTAAATGATATTATTTTGAGGAATCAATATTATTTTAAATTCTAAAGTTTTCACCAAAATATTTGATCGAAGACAGACCAACTATTAATTTTATTTGTCGTAAAGATAGGTTGACAAGATAATAAAATTAATGGATAAAATCTTCTCTTATAAATGTTTGAATTTGTATACGTCCACACTAACATGCCATACAAAATTCACGGGGATTTTGAGGTGTTGGTCTTGACCAAATATTTTTGTGATTCTTAGGATTTAAAATATTTTTCAATCCCCTAGCTGTTATACTATAGAATAGACTTAGTAGTCCCAATTATAATGATTGAAAATAAAACTTGGACACTAAGGTGGACTATCCTCTCAGAACTGAGAACAATCAAGGTGTATTTTATTTATTAGTTGTTGAAACATGTTTAGTGGTGTTATCTACCGGTACCTGGTGTGTAGATACGGGAGTTACTGATCATGTCTGTAATTCATTGCAGAGGTTCCAGGAAACCCAACAACTATATGAAGGGGAAATCACCGTCTATATGGGCACTCCTACAAAAGGAGCAGCTGTTGCAGTGGGAGATGTTTATCCTCTGAAAGGAATAAAATATGGATTTTGAGAAATTGTCTTTACGTACCAAGTTTTAGAAAGAACTTGATTTCAGTTTCTAAACTATTCAAGGAATTTGATATTCTGTCTCTTTTGATAACAAAGTTGTTATAAAAAAAAATAGGAAAGTTATCTGTTCTGGTACATTGGTTGACAATTTATATAAATCCAATAACTTCCACAATGCAACAAATGGAAATTAATAACACATCTTCTAACTCTAATAAGAGAAAGTAACCTTCGGAAATGAACCAATCATATCTTTGGCATCTAAGGTTAGGTCATATTAACTTGAGTAGGATTTAAAGTATATTAGCCGATGAACTTTTGGGTTCATTGGTGGTGGAAAACTTTCCAACCTGCGAGTCTTACTTGGAAGGAAAAATGATCAAGAGACATTTTAAGTCTAAGGGGTATAGAGCCAAAGATGTGTTGGAATTGATTCATTCTGATTTGTGTAGACCTGTGACTATCCAGGCAAGAGGTGATTTTGAATATTTCGTTTCTTTTATAGACGACTATTTGAGATATAGGTATATTTACTTGATGCATCGTAAGTCTAAGTGCTTTGATAAGTTCAAAGAGTACAAGGATGATGTGGAGAAGTGTCAAGGTAAAAGTATCAAGACACTACGGTAAGATCGTAGTGACGAGTACCTCTTAGGAGAGTTTAGGAGTCACTTATCAGAAGTCGGGATTCAATCCCAACTGACTACACCTGGTACACCCCAATAGAATGGTGTGGCAGAATGAAGGTATAAGACTCTTATGGAAATGAATAGATCGATGATGAGTTATTCAGAATTACCAAATTCATTTTGGGGATATACTCTAGAAACGACAATGAACATAGTACCTTCTAAAGTCAGAACCCTCTACTCCCATAGAATTACAGAATGGGCGTAAGCCTAGTCTGAAGCATATTCAGATTTAAGGTAGTCCAGCACATGTGCTGAAGGGAGACACTGATAAGTTGGACAGGAGTTCACTTGTTTGTGGGTTATCCTGGAGAAATGAAAGGTGGTTTATAGTCCTAAAAATCAAAAGGTCATTGTTGGCACCAATGCTAGATTTTTAGAAGAGAACTATGTTATGAACCACAAGCCCATAAGTAAAATTGTTCTTAAGGAAATTAGAGAAGACATATTTAAACTA
This sequence comes from Zingiber officinale, assembly GCF_018446385.1. Classification (NCBI taxonomy): domain Eukaryota; kingdom Viridiplantae; phylum Streptophyta; class Magnoliopsida; order Zingiberales; family Zingiberaceae; genus Zingiber; species Zingiber officinale. The sequence goes on along the minus strand of NC_055997.1, from coordinate 86,712,316 downwards.
GTACCAACTGTACAAGATGAGATACCACAAGAAACTATAACACGTGTCACACATGATGCACAATTACAGATAGTGCCTCGTCGTAGTGGGAGGGTTGTTAGGCAACCTGAAAGATTCATGTTTTGGAAGAGTCTTTGAACTTGATCCCTGGTGAACATGAACTTGATCCCCGGACATATGACGAAGCGCTCCAAGATAAAGATGCAGTATCTTGGCAAAGAGCAATGAATATAGAAATAGAATCTATGTATTCTAATAAAGTCTGGGAGCTTGTAGAACCACCAAATGGTGTAAAAGTCATTGAGTGTAAATAGGTCTACAATAGAAAAAGAAGGACAGACGGGAAGGTGGAAACTTTCAAAGCAAGGCTTGTTGAAAAATTGTATCAATTATGAGGAAACCTTTTCACTGGTAGCCATGCTTAAGTCTATCCGGATTCTTTTATCTTTTGCTACTCATATGGATTATGAGATTTGACAAGTGGATATCAAGACAGCTTTCCTTAATGGAAGTCTTGAAGAAAGCATCCATATGAAGCAACCAGAGGAGTTCATTGCAAAGGGCAAAGAGCATCTTGTATGTAAGCTCAGTCGGTCTATTTATGGACTGAAGCAAGCTTCAAGGTCTTGGAATATCCAGTTTAATGAAGTAATCCAGTCGTATGGATTTATTCAGTGTCCGGATGAGTCTTGTGTATACAAGAAGTGTGATGGAAATGTGGTGGTATTTCTTGTACTATACGTAGATGACATTTTGTTAGTTGGAAACAATATCAAAGTGTTGTCGGAAGTAAGGGTATGGTTGTCCAAGCAATTCGATATGAAGGACTTGGAAGAATGTGCACATATTCTCGGGATCAAGGTAATAAGGGATCGCAAGAAAAGAATGATGTGTTTACCCCAAGCTTCATATATTGATATGATCCTAGCTCGTTTTAGCATGCAAGACTCCAAGAAAGGTTTTCTACCTTTTAGGCATGGAGTATCTTTATCTAAAGAGATGTCTCCGAAAACATCAAAAGAGATAGAAGAAATGAAGGTAATTCCTTATGCTTCAGCTGTAGGAAGCCTAATGTATGTTATGTTATGCACGAGACCGGATATCTATTTTGCCGTGGGCATGGTTAGCAGATATCAAAGTAATCCATGATAGGGACATTGAACTGCTATAAAACATATAAGGACTAGAGATTATATGCTGGTTTACCAAGCAAATAATTTGATCCCTGTGGGTTATATGAATTCTGACTTCCAATCAGATAGGAGCAATAGTAAGTCGACCTCGGGATTTTGTGTTTACTTTAGGAGGTAACACCATAATAATGGAGGAGTGTTAAGCATAGATGCTTTTCGGACTCCACCATGGAAGCTGAGTATGTGGCAGTCTCTGAGGCAACCATAGAAGTTGTATGGCTTAGAAACTTCATGATGGACTTAGATGTGATTCCTGGTTTGCCCAAAAATTATTACAGTGTATTATGATAATAAGTGGTGCAGTAGCAAACTTGAAGGAACCACGAGCCCATAAGGCAAGTAAACATATAGAGCGCAAGTACCACCCAATACGAGACATCGTATAAAGAGGAAAAGTTATTGTCGCCTAGATTGCATCAGATGATAACCTGGAAGATTCTTTCACTAAGGCCCTTAAGGCAAGAGCTTTTTATGGACATGTTGAGGGGTCGGGAATAAGATGTATGGCAAGGTATATGGCAGCATAGTCTTTTAGTATAAGTGGGAGATTATTAGAGTGTATACTAAAAGTCTAGCTTTCTGTATAAATATTTATAAGAATCATATTGGTCAAATGACTACATTTATGCTAAGTGTAGTTGTCCATTTAATTTATATTGTAGATAACATGGTGTGAGGAGACACACAGAAGTTCATGTTATCAGTTCCTTATAAATTATAAATAGTTGTTCACAATCAAGATGGAATGGGACAAACCATTGGAGTGATTGTAGTGTAATTAGGTATTAGTTTATCTTGACTGATAAATTACACTAGCACACTATGAGTGTATTGAGCAGGACCATTTGAGGTAGTATCTTTTTATATTGGCTATATAAAAGAATAATACCTCTGTTATTATGGAAGTGTGTACTCTTAATTATGATATAATAACAAGCACATATACTTAATATTTATTTCTTAAATTTATCAAAGGGTGTGATTTAGCTCGTTAAATCAATATGCCTAATAAGTTGAGAAAAGATATTATTTATATGATGTGTTGTTGATTATAGAATGAAACTATGTCCTAGTAATCTAGGTTGATGATGTCCCTTTGAGGAGCCCATAAGGATTGTCATGTAAACCCTGTAGGTGGACTTAGTCCGACATGACAATAAGGTTGAGTGGTACTACTCTTGGAGTTAGATACTAATTGAGTGAGTTGTCAGTAACTCATTTAATTAGTGAGCATTCGATATCTTAAACACAGGGAGATTAACACACTCATGATATGAAGGAGCGCATATAGTAATATGGGATTGGTGCGGTAGTTCAATAATAACTCTTTAGTGATATGAGTTATTATTGATGAACTCAAGTGAGGTGTTCGGAGTGAACACAGGAAGCTCAAGCTCATCGGGAGATCAAAACCAATTCCTTCTCTCGGTTCCTATTGTAACATCTTATTTATAAAGTCTTATATCCACCTAAACCCAACTTCTTACCCACCTTAAGGTGGTCGGCCAAGCCAAGCTTGGAGCCCAAGCTAGGGCCGACCAAACCAATGTTAGATGGGTTCAAGTTGTGGTCAGCCCTAGCTTAGAACCCAAGCAAGGGTGGTCGGCCACATTGAATTCAAAAGGAAGTTTTATTTTCTAAAATATTTTCTTTTATAGAGATCCATTAAAAAGATTTAAAAGGATGATTTTAATATAAAACCTTCCTTTTTTAGTTCGGTCATAAAAGGAAATAAAAGGTAGTTTTTATTTTGTTAAAAACTTTCCTTTTATGTTGGTTTTAAAAGAGAGTTTTAAAATTTTAAAATCTTTCCTTTTATAGATTTCTAAAAGGAATAAAAGAGAGATTTGAAATCTTTCCTTATTTGTAGTTATCTATAATGTGAAAGGAAGATTTTAATTTTTTGATAAAACTTTCCTGAAATCATGTTTTATTTTAAATCTTATCTTTTATAGATATCCATAAAAGGATTTAAAAGAGATATTTTAATTTATAAAAGTTTCCTTTTATAACGAACCATGAAGGGAATTTTAAAAAAGAAATTTTATTAAATTTCTTACCGGAAACAATTAAGGAAGTTTTAATTTTTTTGTTTAAAACTTTCCTTGTTTGGAGGACAAGGTAGGGGCCGACCATTAAAGGTTTATAAGAAAGTTTTAATTAAATTTTCCTTCTTAGGCATTGGCAAAGAAAATAAGAAAATTTTAATTATGTTTTAAAACTTTCCTTATTCGCCAAGACCAAAGAATATAAAAGAGAGGGTAGAGGTGTCTCACCTCACACAACACATCTATTATTCCTCTCTTTTCTTTTCCTTGGTGGTGGGCGGCCCTCTTCTCTTGCTCATCCTCTTCTCATCTTCCTTGGAGGCCGACGGCATCACATCTCTTGGAGCTTTTGGTGGTCGGATCTTGCTTGAGGAAGAAGGAGAGAAATGAGGCTTTGTTTCCTAGCATCCCTTGGAGCTTAGTGGTGGCGGCCGAAACTTAGAAGGAAGAAGAAGGGTTGGGTGGATTCTCGTCTTGGTAGATCGTCGCCCACATGACATCCGAGATAAGAAGAGGAATACAATAGAAGATCAAGAGGTCTATAAGTTACAAGAGGTATAAATAGTTATAAGTTTCTGCATTATAACTAGTGCATCCTTTTGTATAGATCTTGTAAAACCAAACACAATAGGTTATCGATTTTAATTATCGGTTTTGTTATCGATTTTCATT